>NC_046344.1:14182500-14482500 GCF_000738735.6 Corvus cornix cornix | reverse complement strand
TTTCACAGGTGGGCAAACCTTGTACCAAATACTGTAATATTTGAGACTCTTCCCCCAGCTTGAAGATCCTGCCCTGTCAGAGCCTGAGGGGAATGGGAATTCCTTCCAGGAACACTGTAAAACCAAAGCTGTGTAATACCACCAGTGACTCATGGATAGGCTCTATCTGCCACAGCATTCCCAAAGGAGAAACATTTCAGCAGAAGTTTCATCTTAAAAATACACTGAAAAGAAGATGTTAAGTCACTTTTGGGCTTAATGTGTCATTTTAAAGCTTAATTTTTATATCCATAGCTCGTGATCAATATTTTTTTTTTTGCTTCCTTGTTTAGTTATGCCACCATGAAGACTCCCTCAAAGTTTAATCTGAAATTTGTGGTTGGCTCCTTGGGGCTATTCATTTATAATATAAACTTACCAGGAATTTCAAGAACAACGTTTGTGTCCTTTCTGTGCAGATAGTCATTTCCCCCCTTTATTATTTTGAAGTACAAAAAGATAATATTAGAATTTTTAATATTTTTTTCCTTACTGCTCTGTCTGTACCTTTCAGAGATGGGAGACAAGGGAATAAAATCACTAATATCATAGCAGGGGGAAATTGAGAGACACAATGAAACATTTGGAAGGTGCTGCTGGAAGAGAAGACAGTTAAATTAGGATAACTGATCTTATTCTTGCCACTCATTAAGGGTGAAATTTACCTCTCTGTAGCATCATCGCAAGCCCTGGGCAGCACTTACTTTCCACTTAAACTTAATTTGAATTTAAGTGGTGCACAGGGTTTTTTGCTGATCTTTACTCAGGGAAGAAATAATGATAGTTTGAGGGGTTTTCTGCAAATGTTCTGACATGCAGAAAGTGCACAGCTTTCAGAAAAATTTCTTCTAGAAATACCAGTATTATGATGAGGCAAACTGGGTGTCCAAATGGAGGAATTATTCTGTACAGCAGAGCATGGTGCCCCCAAAAAGAGCTTTGGAGTGCAGATAACTGAGGATTTTGTTCTTTATGACTGCTGAATTCTTTCTTTCTTGCCCAAGGCTACTAAGGCTCACATCAAGCTCAACACGAAGAAGCTGTACCAGGCAGATGGATACGCTGTGAAGGAGCTGCTCAAGGTCACCTCAGTGCTCTACAGGGCCATGAACACCCAGGGAGGGGAGCGTGCAGACCTCCCAGAGGAGGACAGCAGCAAGTTCAAGTTTGATCTGGGCTCAAAAGTAAGCAAAACTGGCACTCTTGTGTTCACTTAGGAAAAACTCACCTGTTTTCTAGCTGAAATTTAAGTGGAGAATCTTCTGGCAAGGCAGTAGGCCGGGTTTTAAGTCAGACTTTCAGTAGGTGAGGTTCTGTGATTCTGTGATTTGCTTTGATCTCTGAATTCTCAACCACAAACAGGGCAACAGTGGCACAAAATTGGTTCTCTTTCTCTCTCAACAGCATTGAAATGCTGTTGAAATCATAGAAATATTGGAGTAGGCTGGAATAAAGATCATTCTTTACCTACAAAACTTTTGCAACAGGAGGAGCTTGCAAAATACTGACTGAAAGTTGATTTTTCAGCCCATTTGCATTGAAGCAAAGGGAGATCTTCCTGTGACCCTAACAGACATCAAAGCTGTTCAAGCCCTTAAAATAAAAGCCATCTCTAGATATTTTAAAAGCACCTTCTCTAAATATTAAAAAACCCCAATAACCCATCACTTTACTAAATAAGAGGAATTTCTGTTACTACTTCTGTGGAAGGTGTCCCTGCCCATGGCAGGGGGTGGGACTGGATGGGCTTTAAGGTCTCTTCCCACACAAACCATCCCATGATTCTCTGTTCCTGTGATTCTTGAGAAAATGGCAGACCCACAGGTGATTCTCCTCTGTGTAAGTCTGATGTTTCTCTCTGAAAAAATAACAAA
Source organism: Corvus cornix cornix (assembly GCF_000738735.6). NCBI lineage: Eukaryota > Metazoa > Chordata > Aves > Passeriformes > Corvidae > Corvus > Corvus cornix. The sequence goes on along the minus strand of NC_046344.1, from coordinate 14,480,587 downwards.
AAACCACGTGGTAAGTGCTCAAAAGTTCAGGGTTTACACTGCAGGCTGGTCACATTCCTCTTGGTATATAAAATCTTTACTTCTGCCTATGTTTCCCTTTGTCCTGGGCAGCACATGAACCAACAACTGGCTGAGTCACAGTTCTGAGGAGATTTGTGGGTTTTTTTCTTGGCTTAAAGTGCTTGGGGTTTCACTCAGAAACCTGTACCTGAAGGGGCCTCACCTGGGCTGTTTCAAAGCCAAGAGAGACGTGTTCACTCTGATTCCAGTGCCCAACCTCTGGTAGAGTTTTGACCTCCTGTGAAATTTTGACATCAAAATGGGAAATATCCTGGATTTTCTTTGTGATGTTGGGGGTTGTCCTGCTATTCAGTGCTGTTGCTGTGTTCCCAGATTGCTGACTTGAAGGCAGCTAGGCAGCTTGCTTCTGAAATCACCTCCAAAGGAGCAATCCTGTATGACTTACTTGGCAAAGAGGTGGAACTGAGGGTAAGTACGTGCTGGAGAGCATGGAAAAACTTGTGTTCACTGGGTGCCTCAAAGGAAAAAAGGGAAAAAAGTCTCCGTTCTTATTAATGTCTGCACTTGACATGAATATTCTGTGAGTTTGAAGGAATGGGTCTGACAGTTTGCATTTCCTTCCTTCTCCTATTCATGTCTGGATTGCAGGAAGCCTGAGAGAACAGCTTGGCATTTTCTCTTCAGCAGAAAACTGAAATACTTTCTGTTTGGAAATACACATGCAGGCTGTAGTGGTGGGGATGGATATATTCTACCACATAAATGATGAATGCTGTTAGTTTTCCAAGAGCAAGGCTCATTATTTCTGAGGCAGGAGCTGGAGGCATCCCAGCCTGCAAGGTACATGTTCTTCAGCTTAGCTGGAGAAGTAATGAAGTAAAATCAAAAGCTGTTGTTTGAAGTCAGTGACACACTGCCAGGAAGTCTTGCCATTATTTTCTTCAGTGCCTTTATCTGCAATGCTGGAGGTTCTTCATTTTTTGAAAAGGGACTTTAAAGAATGGAGACCATGCATGATATTGGAAACGTGGAAATGTTCAGATTTGCAGGGTCTGAGCTGTAGGGAGTGCACCCTTAAGAGCTGTAAACTCTAAGCCTCGACAATTAGTGCTCCCAAATCCTTGTTTGATGGAGTACAGGTGTTTCAAAGGGTGGCTGATACACTGGGAAGTTCATCCATGGAACACTGCCTTTCCTGCTGCATCCATACATCAGTGTGGTGTGCAGGGTATTCATATTTCAAAAGAGAGGGAGAAGTGATAATCCAGTTTATTTCAACATGCACCAGTGTCACAGAACTATTAATCAGTTGCTTCTCCTCTGGCACTCTGCCTCATTTCTTGGCTTTGAAGGAGTTTTCACACAGCTGCTATGCAATGTGTTAATATTTGCTTTAATGGAGCATTGGACGCTTTTGTTCAGAGTACAGCATCCCTGTAACTCTGCCAAAAGCCCAATATTGATCAATTAAGGCATTTGTAAAAGTACTCAAGCACTGGTTTGGAACTGCCTGTTGTTTAGTCACTTGAAATCAAGGCTTTTAGGACACCAAGTCTAGAACTGGGCCCTGGAAAGGGGCCAGGCACAAGTGGAGTGTGCTGAAAGCATGAGCTGAAAAATGAAGAGAAGAGAAAGTGCTTCAGTGCAGCCACTTCTCCCTGGGGTCATTAAGAGCTCTGGAGTGGGAGCCTATTTAAAGGTGCCATTTCTAAAAGGATTGGATTTCCTAGAGAGAGCTGTGAGCACATGTTCCTTGTGGCTGAGTGCACAAGGTGGGGCCAGCTCATCCTGTCCAGGTGCACAGGTTGTGTTTTGCAGAAAGGTTTGGCAGACGGAACTTGTTGTCTTTAAGAAATGCTGTCCTGGGAAAGGTGACCTTCTGTGTCATTAGCTCTGAGAGCATCGCCTGAAGGCAGCAGGTGACAATGACAGCACGGGGAGAGCCTCCAGAGAGCCGCAGACGAGGCTTTTGAGCTCTGTTCCTTACGATTTGGGGCTGGTTCCAAGGTTCTGCATTGATTTGTTAAACCTGAAGGACCCATTTGTGGCTCGTGTGTTAAATGTCCAGTTTGGTACATTATAGCAAAGCAAACAGGTTTCAGGTTAAAAGTCAGGAGGTTGCAGAACCAGTTCTCAGTGGAATTTGTAATTTTTAGTTATAAGCCCCCAATTCTGCCTCTCACTTCAAGTATGAAATTTGCCCATCACAGGAGAGGCTTAGAGCCAAACGCTGCTGGTTTTTTCCATCACTGTTGGGTCTGGGGTTCTTGTCATGTAGCCAGTGCTGAGGGCAGTAAGGAACTGCCCTTCCTCACCTGCCACATCCTCCCTGGATCCTTCACAGGGGTGCTGAGGTGCTCAGGAGACCTCAGGAATGGCGTCCTCTGCCTGCCCTTCCCTCCCATTCCAGGTGGGGAAGAATTGCAGTTCATTCTGGCTTTGAGGTGGGGAGTAGGGCTTTGCTGCTAGACACCAAATTAGTTGCCATTAATCCAAGATTAATTTTATTACTTTTTAATGTGCAGATTCTTGATTTCCATGGGTGATTTTCTTTTGACACTGCCTGGCTAATTAATGCTCACACTAAGGGCACTGCCAGAGGGTTTGTGCTGTTGAAGGGCAGGGGAGCACTGGGGTTCAGTTTTTTATTCCATTGATCTCCTAGAACCTGTTGCATGTGCTAAAATGTATCAACAGCTGTCATAGTGTTTAAAGGAATTTGAAAACATGGGAGTTTTATGGTCCCTGAACCTCTTTTTTCTTTCTTTTTCCAATCCATTCATTTCCAAATATTGAAATAAAAGCTCTTCTTACCTAAGCTTAAACAGATTGATGATAAATGTTATTTCTATCTTACATGAAAATGGCTTCATTTTCCAGGAACTATAAAGGAAATGTCAGCATTTGGCACTAATGGGTTGACTAGATCTGTTTTCATAGTCTGAGCAGCTTTTGGGGAAAGATCATTGGGGAAAAGTGAAGTAAAACTCATTATTTCGTTTGGAAATGTTGACTCTAATTTGCTCCACAACCTTTACCTTCTCTGTTGGAGTCTTTTTGTACATAATTTGTATAGAAACTGTGTAGAAAAGCTTCATACTTTAGATAAATTTCATTGCTCCAAGTCATGAAACACTTTTTTAAATAAATTACTTTCTGAATGAAAACAAATTTCAGCTAGAGAAGAGTTTAGGGGAATGGTTCCGTTAGGTTTATTGGAGATACAGAGTGCTGTAAATGTATGTGCATATTTTTGGGGAAGACTTGAAGTCTGATTTTCTGGAAATGTGGTTCTGTGCCTTTCTGAAGCCTTTGCAAATATCTTATTCCCTGACTGAATATAAAGTCCTTCTGTATATTTAAACTGCTTCCAAAGGTAATCTGGAATGTTAAAAAAGAATCTTCAATTAACAGCAGAGGAAGAAACAAAACCTACAGAGTGTGCTGAATTCAGACTGTGATGTTGTTAAGTTGTATGGGAGAAAAAAACCCAAAGAAATCCCAAAGCTGTACTGTCAGATGACAATCACAAATATGATGACTGAATTCCATGGAAGCTGTGTTGTTTCTAGCCCAGCTGTGGATTAGCACAGTGCAGGTTACTGGTGTCCTGTGGCAGTGCTGGAGACACAGAATTTCTATTTTAAAACACATTTCAGCCTTACATTTGGAAGCTAATTTGCAGTTTCCAGTCTTGCTGGTCCAAGTCTTGGAGAAATTGCAGTTGGGATTTGTAGAGTTTAGTGGAGCTGATGAATGAGTTTGGTGCCACACAGTGAGATCCCTAAATGAAAAGCCCAATTCCATGCAAATTCCGTGCATGGAGAAATACATCCTCATCTTTATTGTTTCCTTTCCTGCCAGGGGCACTTTCTCTGCATTTCATTGCTATGTAACTTTAATTTTCAGAATATTTACAGTTAGCTTTGGAAAAGTAACCAGGCATGTTGAGTTCTGTTTTTTTGGGATTTTTTTTGCATGAGAAAGGTGGAGGTTGATTTGGATTTGAGGTGAGGATGAGAGATTTTGTTTGGATTTCTTTCTGTGTCTTCCTACACAGTACTAAATGAATGGAGGAAACAAGAAGTTGAAAATACCAGTCTGTGATTAAGGCTGTCAAACCCCAAATCAAGAAAAGTAGCAAGAGAATTAATGTCAGCACTCAGGCAAAATGCAGCACTGCTTCCCTATGCATTCCCTTTTCTGGGATCTACACAGCTGCCATTCTGTACATGGAAAAGGATGTTGGAAAAGCCAGTGGTGCTCTGTATCCTAAAAAAGTGGCACAATGGGGGAAATGGCCAGATTAATCTTTGGGGGAAGGGAGGGGTGATGAGCTGGTCCAAATCATTCTTCAGCTCAAAATAAAGCAGTAATGAGATTTTCAAGGTCAGTTGTGCTCATTTGAGGAAGGGATCTCTTGAATTATCCTACAATGGAAATCCAAAAGGAAAAGCTCCTGGCTGTTTTTAACTCCGAGTGCCTCCCACTCTGCTTCTGCCAGAGGTCCTGGGCCACATTAGCAGGAGCCTGTCAGGAAGCTGCTCTGCTGAGCCTTGCTGAATTATTGGACACAGGAAGATAATGAAGCAAAAAAAAATTCCAGAAGAAAACTGCCTCTGTGTTGGTGGCAGGCAGAAAGATTTCTGACCTTCTCAGGGTTGTTTTCATTTTATTTACCCTTAATTAGCTCTAAGCCCTGTAAAACTGGAGAAAAATGAAAATAATCTGTTTTTAAAGGCTTTTAGCTTGTGCTGAAGATGGACAATGCAGTGGGTTTGTTTTCTAATGCTCCTCTTGGCACTTACCCCATCTGTGCCCTGGAACAAAGTGTTTATTCCCTGTGTCCGCTCCTGTAAATAAAGGAATTGCTGGATGTGGTAGATTAAAGCTTTAAACAGGCACATGAAGTGTTTGCCACTCTGTGGAGGATAAATTTTGGAGTAAGTACAGGGCACTGCTCCCTGTTATTGTTATGGATGTCCACAGCACCAGCTTGTTCCCAAAGTGATGGGAGTCACTGAGAATCTCGTTACCAAATTCAGCTGGGAAAGGCTGGAATTAAACTCTTCAGAGAGCCAAAGGCATTTAGACCCAGCTGTGGAGCTGAGGCAGTTCCAGCACAAAGCCTTGCCACTGAGGACATTTCACTTGGATCTCTTTCTTCCCAGCTTTTGGATTAAAGAGCCTTTCCTCCCTTCCTTCACCCTCCTGCCGCTGCTGCTCGAGGAGGGAGGGAGATGTGATTTCAGAGATGGCTGCATCATTCCCTGCTCTTTGAAACTTAACTGCAAAAAATCATTTTATTGGGAATGTTGGAAGCATTTTTCCGTCTGCCAAATGTTACTTCTGGATACAAGACGCTGCCTGGGGGAGGCTGATAAATGAATTTCTCTCATTTCCTGGGCTTTGGTTACAGAACTGCCACACATAGAACTTCTAGTGGAAATTTATAACTTGAAATTGCCACAACTCTGGAGAATTACTTGGTTTGCTTCACTTTTTTTGAGCAGTCCTGCTTCTCACCCAAACCTAACCCATCAGTTTTGAGGAAGAGGGCTTATTGCAAATTGGGAAGCCAAAATTAACCCATGCAGCTGTTGAATCAATGCTGCCCTGAATATTTAACCACAACTGCAGTTGTGTGCATGTATTTTAAGTAAGAAATTATTTTGTATGACCCTCCCAGGAGTATTTAGCTTGAAGAAATGGCATCAGCTGTAAAGTAGTGGTTGGCACATTTCTCCTGGCATTCTGGGGACCAGTTATGTCCAGTGGAAGGTGTCCCTGCCCATGGCAGGGAGTTGGAATGAGCTGAGCTTTAAGGTCTCTTCCAGCCCTGCCCTTTTTTCTTTTGAAAACCAACCAGCAATGCCTATGCTGCCCAAGGCCATTTCTAGCTGAGTATTTGGAGTTCCACTCACAGGCTTAGCTTTTGCTCTGGAACAAGAAGTTCCTTGTCATCTTCCCACATTCTGGAGGAGACATCCCAGGCCACCTCCTGGCCAAGGACCCAGGAAGTGACACCCTGTAGTGCTGGGGACTAATCCAAGCTTTACCAATGCAGTCTGTCCTCAAACCTGACACAAAGAAATGAAAGGTGAGGATTCTGAGGGTGTAGGAAGATCACAGGAGGCACATCCTGGGGTCTGTGAGCTGAGGGTGAATCAGTGGCATCAACTCCAGAGCCAGAAGATGGATGGACCTGGGAACAGAGCAGTGTAAATTCATCTCTGTCAGAAAGCTTTAAAGTTCTCTTTCCTGCCTCAACAGAGCCACATGCAGGTTACTTCTGATTCTTTTTGATCCGTTGAAAAATTATGTTTTCCAGTTGCTTCTCTCTTCCAGACCTCCTTGTGACATGTTTTACATGTAGGGATAGCTGAGGGTTTGGGGCACTGATTGAGGCTCTGCATTGCTGAGTAGGGAAGTGTCTTTGTGGATACCCTTTGGAGACTGCTGAGATGAGCATGAAAACAAGCAGCATAGTCTGGAAGTAGCAAAATTCTCCATGACCTTGACTTTAATGTCTTGAGGGGGAAAATGGGCTGTTGGGAAGGGTCACATTCCTTCAGAAGGATTCGTGTCCCTCATGTGCCTTTCTGTTCCTATACATCAGTGCCAAGTCACCCATCCCCTGGATTGGCCAAATGTGATCCCAGCGTGTGTGAGTGAACTCCCTGAATAATAAACTCCTAAAGGAGAGCTTTGTGGCCTGCATGGACAGCTGGAATTGCCAAGGCCCTGTTTGCAGGGAGCAGGGGATGTGGTGCTGCCTGGATTGAGGCTGAAGTGGCAGTGAGGAGTGCACGCACTTCTGTGTGCATCAGCCTTAGAACCCCTGGAAAACAAAGAAAGATTTAACCTGCGGTCAAAAACTCAGAAAAAGAATCATGGAATGGTTTGAGTTGGGAGGACCTTAAAGATCACCCAGTTCCACCCCTGCCATGGGCAGGGAACACTTCCACTATCCCAGGTTGCTCCAAGCTCAATCCACCCTGGCCTTGGGCACTTCCAGGGATGGGGCAGCCACAGCTAGACCAGTGTGTTAGGAAAAAAGCTTTAATTTCACCTTACCACGAAAAAGGTGTTCAGAAACCTCTGCTAGACCTTGAGCACATCAGTACATGTTATTACTCCACATCTATCAGCAGTAACTTGTGTGCTGGTCATGCCTAATTACTTGCCTTGGTTCCTTCCTGCAGTTTGGAGGAGGAGTGCATCCATTTTTCCATACATCAGGCACGCTGGAAAGCTGCTTTATCAGCTTTTGGTCTGCAGAAATGGAAATCCATTACCAGTTGAAAATGCTTCCTTGGACATATTTGTAGAACAGGTTTTGCAATAGTGGCTCTTCATTGTTAACTGAGAATGAAGCTCATGGGGGGAGATTCCCAGTCAGGGAAGTGGTGGGTGCACTTGCAAAGGGTCCTTCTTGGGAAGTGATATTAAAAATAAAAGTTTCCTCTCTGAGAGTGTTCATCGGGTAGCAAGAAATGGCCCAGTGACTGGACATGGGAAGCCGTGACAGACATCCACAAAAAAATATCTCAGTGCTTTTGATAGACTCAAAATGTATTTATGTTTCTATTCTATTTCCATTATATATTACTAATTTTCCATAATATTTAATATCTTTTCCACTTAGACTTATTACTCCAGAGAGTCAAAGTTGGGTTAGTGGCGCTGTTGTAACAGTGAAGTGGAAAATGCACATTCCAAGGCAGAGTTTTAGGGATGAGCTGTGTGTACAGAGGATTCTCCTCTCCATCTCTTGGGGTGTGAGGGTTTAATTGCCCTGACCTTCTCCTTTTCCAGTTTAACCCTGATTCCACAGCCTGAAAATACAAATTCCAGCCTTCCCACTGCTCTGCATTTCCCTGACAGATTTTTCCCGGAACATGTGGCTGTAGGACTGAACCTCGCTGTAGAAAATGATGTGGATTTCTGTGGACAACTGTGGTGTGTACATGAAACTCAAGGCTGTTAGAGAGAAGACAGAAGAAGGAAAGACATTAGACTTGCATAAATTATTCCACTTAAAAGGGCAGCTCCTCAGAAGTTTCTCCAAACCCATCAGTTCCTCGCCCTGCCCCATTGCAGTGCCCTGTGCGTGTTCTGGGGTGTTTCACCAGGCTGCTGGAGGGGAGTTGGTGAGGGAGTTGTTTATGATTAAAGACTACAGTCCTTGCTGTTCTTTGATCTCTTTTGCAAGTGGAAAGGACAATAATTCCCTTTGCTATTTTGTTTGAAGTCTGTTGGCCCTGTGGCACAGACCCTCTGAACCGAGTGCAGTTGGCAGGGCAGTGTCTGCACCAGGCTGGTCCTGGCCAAGGCCTCACAAATAAACAGGGATTTTGCTGAGCTTCTGAAATGCTAAATGTTCCCAGAATAGCAACTGAGCTACATTATTCTTCCCCACCCTCCTCCAAAAACATCTACCTATGGAATTATTTGGGAATTTGTATTGCACAGATGTTCTCTATCGTATTTTTGCCCAAATTAACTTTCTGCTTTGGAGTTTGTTATTCTTTGTGGACAGAGGGATGTTCACGAGCACTTCAGGCAGTGTGAGCAGCCACTGCCACCAACAGGTGTAACTCCTGTCACTCTCCTCAACAGAATGTTTGTTCTCCTTCTTTTCCCATGCCAGGAAAATGAGCCTTTGTGGAGCATGTGCTGGGATTGCTCAGAGACCTGATCCAGCAGAGGAATAAGCTCAGCACAAAAAGCTGCTTTTATTTTTTTGCTGGATGAGCTCCCAGCTTGGGTTCACCCTGCAATTCCCTGGACTGGAGTTGGTGGGAAGGGAGCAGACTCTGCTCGAGCTGAGCTGTGCAATCTGGAGAGTCTGACATGGCATCTTACCAAAGTTACTGGATCTGCTTCCAGAATTCCTCCTGTACTGAGCTGGGTACAGCCTGTGGCAAAGTATACAAAGCATTTTTAGGTTCTTAATCAGGTATTTTCTAGAGAGAGATGCTTTCTCCATCTTTATCCACTGGTTACCAAATGTTTTGCCAATGTAAGATTGTGTTAGGGACATGGAGCTGCAAAATTCCCTCTCTTCCTTTCCAGTGCCAAGCAAGTAATCAGAAGTTTTTATGTAATGACCAGGTCAGTGTTTAAGGCATCAATTAGACAAGTGCACACCCAAGCCCTTGTGTCCCCAAAACTGCTGAGAGGGGAGGTTTTTTTAATCCTTTGGGATCCAAACAAGGATCACTGCGGGGGACTCGAGGAGTCTGACCCACTTGGTATCAGAAGCAGAGGTGCCCATACGTCTGCAGCATGCATTTTTCACATGGGCATGGGAGGCACATGGAATCAGGGAATATTCTGAGTGGGAAGGACCCACAGGGATCATTCAGTCCAGCTCCTGGCCTTGCACAGGACACCCCACAATCCCACTCTGTGCCTGAGAGCATTGTCCAAAGGCTCCTGGAGCTCTGGCAGGGTCAGTTCTCAGTGTCCACCAGCCTGGCACAGTTTGGTGGCTTCACAGTCCTTGCTGCTCCACACTTTTGGGACACTGTGCTCCTTTACCTGCACTGGTGTTTTCATGGGTTGTGTTGTACAGGTGATGGAATCTTCTGTACCTTGTTCTGCCTGTAAAACCAGAGCAGTTGCCAAAAGTCTGCCTTCAAGGGTACCTGCAGTCAGACACAGCCTTGACTGCTCCCTCCTTGCTAATCTCAACTCACTTAACTTTTTCATCATCTCCTGTTCTCTAAATTGTCTCAGCCTTGGTGAATAAACACTAAATCCTACCCCATTTATTATGCAGATGATCCTATCATTGTTGCTTGATCACCCTCAGTTCTGCATAAATTAGCTCCTTTGTGTAGTGTTGAAATATATTGGTTCATTTTATTTCATAGGAAGCAAGGACAGAATCTATTGCCAGACCTTTGGAGATAAATGAGGCTGAGAAGGTGATGAAAATTGCCATTAACAGCGTTATGGTAAGCAAAATGTTGTTTATTTGATTGTAAAATTATAATTTCTCTGCTGCAGGAAGAAATCAGCTCTTTTTATCAACAGCATGGGGTAAAGAGTGCTAAAGGCATCACCTGCAGCTGCAGTTGATGCATCTAAGAGCTGCACTTTGCCCCTCTCTTGGGAGAAAACACATTGCAGTCATATTCTGTGCCTCTGTTAGGAGCTCCACCCCAAAAGCTCTCCAGGAGGGATAAAAATTGCCCAAATCAGCACAGAAATCCACACCCCGCTACCTTGTCTGAGCCCTGGGAACTCTGCAGTCAGGGCTGCAAGGAGTGACCTGGGTAACTCAAAAAGTGCTGGTGCCTCTGGAGCTGGGGAGCTGGGCTCTGGAAGCAGGACAGCTGAGCTGGCACTGGCTGATGAGTGTCCTGCCAGGGCATCCCTGTGCTTCTTGGTTTGAAGGACTTCTTTGTCTGTCCTGCACTTGCCAGCACTGTTCTTGCTCCAGTGCTTGGGTTCCTGAATTTCTGAACCTTCAGCTGCACTGTGTGAGGAGGAGGTTAATTACAGCAGTGATTACTATCAGTTATTGAACTGCAAACTGTATCCAGTCCAAGGGTGTAATTACAAGGAGTGGAGTCCCAGCTTTAAACAGCCAATGGGTAATCAATAGATATTCCAGGCAATCTTCCCTTGTGTTTTACTCCTGCTCACAGCCTGTGTGAATACTAAATGTTGTTAATGTGCACTTCTTACTCCAGCCGTAGTTCTGATGCACTGACAGCTGCATGGTGGAGAGGGATTGGCTTCCTGACAAACAGCAGTGCCACACACTCGGCTAATTAATCCTGGCCCAGTTCATGGAATGACCTGTTGGAGCTGTGCAGCACCAACACTGTGCTGGAATTCCAGCAGTGAAGTCCTCCCTCTCCCTCAAAAGATGCGCGTGGTTTCTTGAGCCTGAGCACACTGGATGTACTCAGCTCATTGGAATCAACTGGGATATTCCCACTTCCCCTTCTGGTTCCTGTGGCACATGTTGAAATGTTCAAGATGCTTCCCAGATTTTGAAAAAAAATGGATAAAGCAAAACTTAGAAAAGGATGAAGATACTCAGATACAGGAAGTTCTTTATTAAACTGACTTGTATCTTGAAGAGAAAAGAAAAATGATAGAAGCTTAAAATTCCCTGAAATAGTACCAAGAAACAAATGGATTTCTCATCTGCATTTATTCAGAGAGAATCATGGAATCTTTAAGGCTGGAAACGACCTTAATGACACCATATGATAGGCTTCTTCCTGTCTTCTACTGCTTTTTCAGTGAGAAGGAAAACTAAAGTTACAGCTGTGGGGTTTTTTCCTTCATTAAGAATGTTGGCAAAAAAAAATAATGTATTTTACATTTGTAAATGTCCAGTTAGTTCATTATCCTGGCCACAAAGAACTTTTGAATTTCCATTGCCGGCTTGAGTAAACACAGATGAGTTTATCCAGAACAATGTTCAGCATCTGAAAGATAAACTTAATTATTCCAGTGCCAGCCATGGTTCACCATCCTTCTGTTTCAGGAGGAAGTGCAAAAGACTAAAGACATGTTGAATAGTGTAGCCTTGGATGAAGCCAATTTTGAAGCCAAGATTGAAAAGCGAAAACTGGAACTGGAAAGAAGCCAGAAGAGGCTGCAGACTCTCCAAAGTGTTCGGTAAAGATCATGAACTGATTATCTACTGCAGGAAAGAGTGTGAACAGAAAGGATGGGACTGCTGCAAACAGTCCCTTTGTTCCCAGAGGCTTCTGCTGTTAACCACCGATTAAAAAACTTCATTCTGCAGCCCTTGTTAGGATCAGATCCTCGGGGCAGTGGTACAGCCTGGCAGAAAATTTGTAGAATCATGGAATCCCAGACTGGTTTGGGTGGGACAGGAGCTTAAACCTCATCCAGTTCAACCCCTGCCATGGCAGGGACACCTTCCACTAGCCCAGGCTGCTCCAAGCCCCATCCAACCCAGCCCTGGACACTTCCAGGGATCCAGGGGCAGCCACAGCTTCTCTGGGCACCCTGTGCCAGGGTCTCCCCACCCTCACAGGGAAGAATTTCTTCCCAATATCCACTCTAAATCTCTCTTCTTTCAGTTTGAACCCATTGCTCTTTGTCCTATCACTGCAGTTCCTGATGATGAGTCCCTTTCCTTCCTTGTAAACCCCTTCAGATACTGGAGGTATCACAGTGTTCAGGTTCACAGTCTGGGTTGATTTCTGGCCCTTAATTAACCTGCAGGTTTATACAATCTGCAATCTGACCTCATATTAAAAAAACAAAAGAGGAAGTATTAGACAAGGGAGTGGTGGAAGGAATGACTGGATTTAAATCCACGCTTTGATCAGTCCCACTCTGTGGGAAGTGGATTGGGTGGGTGTGAAGCACTGAGCAGCAGCAGTGATTTTTTGGGTGCATCAGTCAGCTCTGTGGTGTAATGACATCATCACTTCATCATACAGTCTAATTAAACCTGTAATGACAGCACACTTTTGTAGCAAGTAAGTCCCCAGCAAAGTAGATGATTTACCAGCCATGCTACACACTAACTTTGTGCAGTTGTGGAACAGCAGGATAATTATTTTCATATTGCCTTCTAAGGGGGCCAAAATGCTGCCTTTGTGCCTGTGTGAAAGGAAAAGGGAGTTGTACACAAAAACCTTCTCTTGGCTTTATGTCATTTCCAGGATTGTTTAGTGAGGGGCTTTGTCTTGAGCTTTTATTCTCTGAAGCAGTGTGAAACCTTAACAACAAGAGGTTTTTGAGGCTGGTTTAGCAGACATGGAAAGGCAGCTGCAAAACCAAAATTGCATTTCAGAATTCTGCATATACAGAGCGGTGTTTATAGACTCCTAGAATCACAGAATGGCTTGGGTTGGAAGGGACCTGAAAGCTCATCTCATCCCTGCCATGGGACATCTTCCAGTATCCCAGGTAGCTGCAAGCCCCATAAAACCTGGCCTTGAGCACTTCCAGGGATGGGGCAGCCACAGCTGCCCTGGGCAGGTTTCACTGAGTAGTTTGTGCTTGCTCTCCCCAGCCCTGCTTTCATGGATGAGTACGAGAAGATTGAGGAGCAGCTGCAGAAGCAGTACAGTACTTACCTAGAAAAATTCCGAAATCTGACCTACATGGAGCAGCTCCTGGATGATCATCGACGGACAGAGCAGGAGATGTTCGAGGTAAGAAAGACAGTTTGGAAATCCTCAGCAGGACTGTACAGCCTGCAGATCTTGGCCTTGCAACAGAAAATGTTTTAATGCCCTTTTCCAAAGCAGCACATCAGGAGTTGGCTGAGTGACTGGCAGGTGAGGGACAGGCCAGTGACTGTGGCTGCTCCTGGCCAAGCACGAAAGCACAGCTGCATTTTCTCAGTTAATTAAGTTAATGAGTGTAGTGATGCCTCTCACCAGTCTCTGGCCCCCCCCGCCCTCCGACTCATTTTCATCTGCTGGGTTTTGTTCATGAAGAACGCTTTCAGAATTTCTCATTTTCCTTTTGCTACCTACAATGCATGGGCTTACTTTTATTATCTGCTGATGTATAAGGGTTTCTCAGCACAAGACACTTCAGTCTCCTCAAAACATCAATGGAAACAGCAAAGAGCATCAATGAGGAGATCAGATGTGCTGGGATCTTCCCCCTCACAGACTTCAGTTTTGTTTGGCAGAATTCTGCCTTCTCTTGGCTTGCTGAGTTGTATCAGTTCAGTGTGATTCTCCTCATGGATAGTCTGCATCTATATCCTGTCTTGCTCCAGACTTTTCTTTGGGCAGTGCTTTCAGCCAGCCTCTCCTTCACCTTCCAGTAGCTTCTTGTTTTATTGTCATCCTTCTCACAGTCATTACCCACTCTATCTTCTGTTCTTCATTGAAAACATGTTGGAGTGAACCATCTCCCCTGGGATCTTAATGCTACTGGGTGTGCTACACCTGGAGTTGCAGAATGACAGCATCCATGGGCTTGGGAAAGACCTCTGAGACCATCGAGTCCAACCTGGGACCCATCCCCACCTTGTCACCCAGCCCAGAGCACTGAGTGCCACATCCAGGCTTTCCTTGGACACCTCCAGGGATGGGGACTCTACCATTCCCTCCCTGGTCAGCCCCTTGCAGTGTTTAATCACCCTTTCCATGAGGAAATTCCTCCTGATGTTCAACCTTCCCCTTCCCTGGCCCAGCCTGAGGCCGTTCCCTCTCCTCCTGTCCCTGTTCCCTTCGAGCAGAGTCCGACCCCCTCCTGGCTGCCCCCTCCTGTCAGGGACTTGTGGAGAGTCAAAAGGTCCCTCCTGAGCCTCCTTTTCTCCAGGCTGAGCCCCTTTCCCAGCTCCCTCAGGAGTTCTCCAGACCCTTGTGGTGCTCCAGCCCCTCAATGTCCTTTCTGTTGTGAGGGGCCCAGAACTGGACACAGCACTCGAGCTGGGGCCTCACCAGTGCAGCCAATTAACCCACTGATAATCAATGTTTCCTCATTCCACCACCACCTTTTGGACACAGGGAAAGCCATGCTGTTAAGAAGTCTCAAATATTTTGCTGCATTATTTGCTTGAGGGATAAAATATCTTTTCAAAGCTCATGTGGGCACTTGGCAACTTGGTAGTCCCTGTGAACCAGTTTCCCATCAGGCCCCCTTTTCACAAGCACTGTCTCTGTAGAAGTTTTTTCACCTTATATCTGAAGTCAGTTCTAGCTCTCTGTTCTAGTTCTTCACCATATCCTTGCCCCCCCCCAAAAAAAGTCTTCAAGTAAATCATAATCTTGAAGTGAAGCCTAAAATCTGATTTATCCCTTCTGTTCAAATGCCACTGAGACTTCACAGCCAAAGGAGAAATGCTTTGAACAGAGCTACCCAAAACTGTTTATGAATTCATGTGCAGAACTTTGTTAATGAGTTGGTGCTCAGCTCTTCAGGGGATTTTTGTTAAAAGATAATAAGACAAAGAAAAAGCCTTTGTCACTCACAGCTGTGCCGTGCTTAGAATATGGAGAGCACACTTTATTTTCCTTTTTTTCTCCTTCTTTCTGTGAGACTCCTGGGACTCTACCCATATGGTTTCCTAGGATAAGCAGGGAACAATGCTCCAGTTTAGTGCAGAATTATAGAGTATAAAAGCTGATGACAAAAAGATGTGGGTTTGCTCTGCACATTTCTATCAGTTGTCCCTAAAAATACTTGAAACATATAAAGGATGAGACTCTGACCATCTCTTTGTGGGCAGGAATAGTGACTCAGGCAGCCACGAGTGCTTTGCTGCAGAAGCTGTTGCTCTGGTAGAAGAAGAGGAGTGTGTGTCTCTCTTCCAGCCAAATATTCAGGAATGCTGGAGTCCAAACTGTGATTCGAAGTCATTATGAGATGTCAGTCCTCCAAATCAAACTCCAGGATCTGGGGACTGAAAGAGGGTGAAGAATTTCATCTGGAGAGGAGAAGGCTCTGGGGAAACTTTAGAGCAGCATCCAGTGCCTGAAGGGGCTCCAGGAGAGCTGGAGAGGGACTTGGGACAAGGGCCTGGAGTGACAGGACAGGAGGAATGGCTTCCCACTGCCAGAGGGCAGGGCTGGATGGGATATTGGGAAGGAATTCTAGCAGCAACCTGGTCTAGTGGAAGGTGTCTCTGCCCATGGCAGGGGGATGGAATGGGATGAGCTTTAAGTTCCCTTCCAACCCAAACCATTCCATGATTCTAAGCTGGATCCCAGCTAAACCTAGAGACTTGCTGGTGCACTCCTGTTTCCAAACCAGTGAGGGGATGCACTGTTGAATCCATTTTGGATTAATCTCTGGCCAACCTGGAACACAAGGATACGTCTCTCACTTCTTTCAGTCTTGATCTGCTTTTCAGGTGGTGCTTCCACACTTTGGCTGCTTCATGGTGAGGCAAAACTGTGTGTTATTACATGCTTTAAAGAAAAAGAGAACAATTGGCTCCAAAACAATGTTTTGCATGTTGTCCTACAGTTTATAATCTTGTGTCATTTTCAGCATCAACAGAGGAAAAAATAACAAGGATAATTACATTTAATCCATTTTAAAGCACACTCTCTCCAGCTGTCTGAAACACTAAAAATTATGTTGATTTTTTCCCCAACCCTGATTTGTCTTTTGTTCCACCAAACAAATCTTAATTAACTTCTGCAGTAGCAGCATGAGGCAATTCTTTTATCATTGCTGTGTATTTGCTAAATAGCTTGCCAGCAAAAAGCATCAGCAGTGTAATTAGATTAATCCAGCACTCCCTGTGCTGTTCTGAGCACTGATTCCTGGGCCCCTCTCCTTGACTTAGTCCATGTTTTGAGGAGTTTTGGCTCTGATTGAGAGCCTGTTGCTGAATAATGAACCTAATCTGTGCTGCAGTTAGACTCAAGAGTGGTTGGGTATACCCAGCCACCAACCTGGACCAGAGTGCAGTTCCTAATTAGCAAAGTGATTTAAATACTTTAATTAAGTGCCACTGAGCAGTTGAGGCGCTTCAGCCCCTCCAGAGCTGGTGGTTGTGTAAATTTTTAAGGTGGTTTTTCCATGCTGTGGGTGTCCAGCCCCATGTGGCTCCTGGTGTTGTCCTGAGCCTCCTGATCCTTTGCCTGCCCGTGTCAGTCCCATGGAGCAGTGGCTGGAATGTGATCAGTGGGAGTCTCCTGCCAGGCACTGGGCTGAGAAACCTGTGTTAAAAGACCTGAAGGGCTCGTGTTGAGTCTGAACCCAAGAGTTAATTGGTGGTGAAGGAGCTCCTGCTGAGCACCTGCCCATCTGATGTGGGAGCCCTTTGAAATAGATGAAAAATACAAAATGATTATCCATTATCACCTGGAGAAGGCAGAAGTCCATGCATGACTCGTCTTTAGAGTGAGTTTCTCACACTTCTTGACAAACTGTCATGCACTGCTTGCTCATGGATGTGAGGAATTTAAACAAGGGCCTTTTGTCTTTGCAGTTTCCTTCACCTTCTTTACTTCTTTTATTCTCCTTCTGTTCCTTTGTGCTGTTCATGGAATTAATCCATCTTCCTACAGTTCTGTGCCAAGGCAGGGATTTATGAGCCATGTCTCCTCAAAGATTTGGCCTTATCTTTCTGCTTTTTAAAAAGATTCAGCAGACTTAATTCATTTTTACCCTGTTTCTAAGATGGAATAGTTTCGGATGTTTACACACAGAAACTATTAGAACTTTGGCTGTTCTAAAAAACCCAACTTCAGGGTTTTTTTAGATTTGGGGGTTGAAATTCTCTCTGGATTATAAATGAATGCCTCTCTTTTAAAGGACAACACAGACCAATACAGTTCAAAAAGGTGGTTTTGGAATTAGCTTATGTAATGCCAGCATAACTTGGCAATATCCTTCAGCATTTTCCTTTTCCCTGGAGAGAATGTGCTTATTCTTTCTTGTGCTTCTCAGAGGACACCCCAGAAGTACTTTCCTCTTCAGCTGCTTTCTCCTAAGGTATTTTCAGACTGTTTTTATGCTGTTAGTGTTTCATCTCAGCTGAGGAATGCCATGAAGTGGTGGACACAGGGATGAGGATGTTCTGAGTCATTATCTTTGGTTTGGGATTGCTTAAAGTGCTTTTCTTTTCATCATTATGGGGTTTCCATGGGCATGTAGTGATAGAACAATGGGGAATGGCTTTAAACCAAAAGAGGAGAGGTTTAGATTGGATATTGAGAAGAAATCCTTCCCTGGGAGTGTGGGGAGGCCCTGGCACAGGGTGCCCAGAGCAGCTGTGGCTGCCCCTGGATCCCTGGAAGTGTCCAAGGCCAGGCTGGACATTGGGGCTTGGAGCACCCTGGGCCAGTGGGAGGTGCCCCTGCCCATGGCAGGGTGTGGAACAAGATGAGCTTTAAGGTCCCTTCCAAGCCAAACCATTCCATGATTGATTCTATGCACTATCAGTCCTTCGTGGTTAATCATGGAATTCCAAATAAACAGACTGTGTTGTGACTTATCCTTTGCAACCCACCCTCTCCAAATAAAATCCCCTCTTCATTAAACTCTTTTTTTATCAGTGCTTCTGAATATGCACATAATAATAAATAGGGATATCTGAGTTCTGCTCCACTCTGAGGTACCCCTTGGTTCTGCTGCTTTTTGCACTGAGCTGTTCCTCTTAAGTACTGAATTCAGCATTCCCACTGTGACAGCTGTTTGCTGCCATAGCCAGCACAAGGTTAACATGAAAAGCAGTTGGTTACAGTCTCTAATCTTCTAAGTAATGTGCATTTGAATTATGACTGCTTTAAACATTTTACAGGTGCCAGGAGAGCACTCCTGGTCCAGCATTGCTGAACTGTGTGGAATATCAGATGTAAAAGTAAGCCCGGGCTGCTGCATTGTTGATTGCTTCTATTTTGGCTTTTAGTGCAGTGTACAAGCGTGACACAATTGGTGCACTGAGACACAGAAATCAGTGGGGAAATGTGGAAAAACTTAGGGCAGGGGGAAGGGAATGCACAGGGAGAGAGTAGGGGCGGTGGAGCGTAGGAGAAAAGGACAAAAGAAATTATTGGCTGTGAAATGATGGTCACAGAAAGGAGAAGCTGGAGATAGAGAGAAGGTGGGAGGGCATGTGGAGGGTGCATTAGGGAAGATGGAAATGTTCTGTGTGCATTCATTCCACTGAAATAAAATTCTGCAGTCCCCTGCCAATAGCATGGCAACTGCCCTGAGGCAGACGTGCCCACCTGCTCCTGGAGCTCTGGTGATACTGCCTCCCCTTAAAGCTGTAGGAGAACTTTTTGGGAAATGAAAACAGTTGAGATCAGTTCAATTGATCTCAGTCAGATCAACTCAGTGCTCAAAGATCCGTAGGGATCTTTTCATAGGGATTCTCTGGATATCTGATGTGCCAGGTAGGTGACAAACTTGCTTTAGGATCCCAGATTTGGGGTCATTTGACTCACAGCTTCAGGTTCTTCATGTCTGTCAGACTCTAGAGCTCATTTCATCACAGAGCTAGAGATCAAACAAGAAATTATTGAATCCCAAATCACTTACAGGCTTTTCTGAGCAATGGAAAGATTCATATTCTGCCTCCAGCAGCCCCTGAAGGGGTAAAGAGGTTCCTTGTGCCTCAGGGCTTGGTGCTGTGGTTGGATATGAACCCCCTGTAAAGGTTGCTCAGTCTGGTTCTTTCTTGCTGCTGTTACAAATCTGTGCTCATTCTTTTATAAATTAAATACTCTGCACTTGGGGAAGGAACACAAGGAGGATCTGCTGAGTTTTGGAGCCAGGGTGAGTTTCTCTGTCATGACAGCAGTTGTTTCTGTGAAGTGTGAGATGTAGTGACTCTCACTGACAGCATGGCTTGGAAATCCACGGCTGACTGTCAGAAAGAGAAATCAGAACTGACTGATCTCTAATAAATTTGGTTCTTAACTTGTCTCACTGAATTTTTTGTGCAGTGACTCCAGTGGAGAAGAAGCAGTGCACAAGAATGGTCCCTAGTGCATTCCAAAGTGCTGCCTTGTAGGTTTTACACCTTCTCTTTACCAAGCTTCATTTGGGAGGAAGATGAGTAAATGTAAGGTTCATATTATGGTCTTCCTGTCTTCCCTGTATTATCCTTTTGAATATTCACAAAGACTTTAGATGTCTGAATTATGTAACAAAAATCACTTGAAATTCACTCAGAATAGGAACCAGATTACTTGAAACAAATGCTGATCAGGAAGATCAATTTCTCTTTTTTCCCCAGAGATCAACATTTAAATCATTGAGAAACATTTAAACAGGTGATTGTTTGAAAGAAAAAGCTAAAACAACTTAATTTGGGACTGATGTTTGGTGCTTTGCACCAAATGACGTAAGTAGGTAGTGTTAAAATGATGTATAGGAAATTGAGGGGGTTTATGCTCTGCTGCAGGTACTTAGTGGAGAAAAGGAGCTGTGAGCGTGGCATTTTGATTTGCATAAACATGCATAATCTCATCAGGTGCAAAACAGTAGGGTCTGAGTCTTTAAACAGGAAAATAATTCTCAGTTTTCTGGCTGCATGAAAGCAATTCCTAGTTGAGTTCTGTGAGATGTGAAAGTGGGACACTGTGCACAGGTGGCCCACTGGGATGAATGTCCTGGCAGAGGCCTTGGCATGGGCTGGCAGGGGGAGTCACTGCCCTGTGCGGTCCCTGCCTCCTCCTCCCAGAGCTCTGGGATACTGTCGGGATCCTTTGGAGAGGATTCTGATGTTGGGTAACCCGTGGGCCCAACTCTGCATTTCAGCAGCTTTGCAGCAGGGTCAAACAGCAGGAGCACGGAAAGGTAAGAAATCCCAGGACAAACTGCACTCCTTTCTGCCTCGGGGCTGGGATCATATTTATTTTGCTGGAAATCCAGTTCCATTCCCATTTGAACTTACCTTGAGCGTGATGTAGTTCCAGAATCAGTGGAAACCTCCATTGTAGGCCACTACATGGTGAGACTCTCCTGGTTTTTAAATTTGCTGACCTGGAGAGCTGTGACTCTGAGTCTCCTACTCAGGCTTTGTCCCATCTCTGAGAGGAGTGAGGAGGAGCCTGCCCTGGTCAGAGCCTGGCCTGTTAAACAGGGTCTGACTCCCCTTGGCAGTGCCACATTCCCTGGAAATACCTGCTGGTGGCCACCTTCTACTGGGAAACTTCAGAGAGTGCATCCTGCTCAGCCACAAGGGTGTTTAAACCAACAGCTCCAGTTTCTTAATCCATAGAGTAAACTGCAGTGAAGCTATCCTGTGTCCCTGCTATTTTGTGGAGAAGAACAGAGCTATGGAAACCAGAGAAGCAGGATGTGTAAGGTGAAACCTGCTGGTGTTGTCCATTGCTGGTTGCCCAGAAATGATTTAGCTGCTCTTTTGTGTTAAAGAATCAGAGCCTGATGCATGAACAATCCTAGAAGCAGTGCTTGTCATCGCCCTGCTAAAGAGGTTTGTCTGCATCATTACTCATCTGCACTTCCTTCTTCTCCACCCCACCACAAGGAGATGTTTGAAAATAGTTTTATTCCAGTCATCTAAGGAGTAGGTAGAGCATTGTCCTGGGGAGCAGGAAGTAGGAGTGCAAATGTTTTCAAGCTGGAGAAATGGTAAAAACCAGCTTTGTGATTCCTGAGCTTGGGCTCTGACAAGAGTTAGAGAGAGGCTTGATGGTGCTGCCACTGAATTTGGGTGGGAGATCAGGAATAAACTGAAGTGTGTGTCAGCCCCCTGGTGAAGAGGCTCTTGCTGGCAGAAATAGGGGCTGTATTGAGCTAATTGATCTCAGACAGAAGGCAGCAGAATCCATTATCAGTTCCTGGAACCCTCAAGTTCACCAAGAACAGCTGCCCTTTAATACAGTAAACAGTCTCCTTGAAAAGTGTGAATAATCCCAACCCCCTTGGAACACCTGAGCTTTGTGACACAGGCAGAGGATAATTCAGGTGTCAGAGTCTGGCAGGGATGAGGCAGTGGCTGCTCTGTGCTGGTGAACAAGATACTGCTGTGATTCCCAACTTCCAATCAGTGTTAATTTGGATGATGATTTCTTCAGGCACTGCAAAGTGACCCCAGGTTTACATTGCAGAATTGTACATTAAATCAAACAAATTACACATCCAAACAGGATCACTTGTAAGCTTGCTACAATAAAAATGTAATCCATGAAGGGAATGTTTGATGAGCTGGTATTGAGTCATTAGAATTCATCCCTTCCACAAAAGCAAATAGGAAAAATGGAGAGTTGTCATTATGGGAAATTTGGATTGTATGTAATGCTGAATACAGAACACATCTGATCCAGAGGATAAAGTCCTGAATTTGTCTGTGGTATTGCTGACCTGAAGCTTCTTGTATGAAAGGATTTTGACTGGAAAATTCTGAGCAGAAAATGTCTGGATCTCTTTTTTAACTTCTTTCCTTAGTTCTGTTTAGATTTCTCTCAGTGCTGGCAGATGATTTAAAGGCCTGTGTCCTGCACTGCTCTCGTGCAGCCTCTGCCAGTGCCTTCCCAATCCTTCTGTCTTCTGTATCTGCACAGTCCTCCTGAGCTGTGCCCTGCCATGGGCAGTCACACAAATCCTCAGCAGGAGCTCAGTGCTGTTTCCTTGGATGTTCTGCTCCCTTGGCTCTGACTTGTGGTTCCTGGATGGGTCAGGAGTATTTCCTACACCAAAGAATGGTTTGGGTTGGGAGGGAGCTCATAGAGGGCCATGGGCAAGGGCACCTTCCACCAGCCCAGGGTGCTCCAAGCCCCTCCAATCTGGCCTTGAAACCAGCACAGCACAGCAGTGCAGAGAAGTATTCGAGGTGGAAAGTTTTGAATTGGGCTTTGTTTGTTGTATTTTGGGGTTTTTTCAATAGAAAACTAATCAACTAAATAAATCACTTTTAAACCTGCTCTCTTGGTCACTGGTTGACAGATTCATTCAGTTCCAAGCAAGGTCAGATGTGGCATCAGATTTTATCCAGTGCAGTCCTTAAAGCCTCCAAGGACAGACACTGTGCAGCCTCTTTGGGCCAGCTGTGCACTGTTTGATCATTCCTGTAGAAAACACGTAATGTGCACAGTAAAAAATGCAGTAACCTGTGCAGAAAGGTTTTCTATTGTACCAAAAGTCACTCCAGAATCGTGCCGGGGGGGAGGATTACTCATTTACTGTGTGAGGATACGAGGGGAGAGCTTAGAGGGAGGCAAAGAGAGTTCACACAGAGCATGAGCAGGGCACCCAGGTCAGGAAACACATTCCATAGGGTGGGAACAATTACCAGGCTGCCATTCCTCACCCTGCATAATCTGCTCCTTGTGTTGAGTTCCCAGAGGGAAGGTGTTGATGTGTGGGTGAGACCTTCCTGCTCAGTCTGTTCATTCCAGCGGAGCTGCCCTGCCTCAGGTCTCAGGATCTGCCTCTCAGGTTCTAGAGTGTGCTGTTCCCTTCCAACTCCAGTTCATCTGTGGGTGCTGCAGTGCTGGGGCTGGATGAAGTCAGGACTTGCTAAGCAATGACAGGAGCTTTAGGAAGAAGTGTGTGAGAAGTGTTAAACCAATCTGATTTTAAAACAGGGACTGTGGGTTGGTTTTGAATGCACTTCACTGTCTGGCTCTGTGTAGCCTGAGCTGGTGTCATTGAGAGCTGCATTGGTGTATCCTCAGCCAAAAATTCCATCTTTTTCTGTCTCTGCTACTCGTGTGACCCCATGTGAAAGCTCTGCTGGACACCTTTCCCACACATCCCTGATGCAAGTTTTCCTTCCTAAAGACATTCCCCCAAAACAAAGTTATCATAGCTGGCAATAGGACAAAGGGAAATGGCCTCAAGTTGTGCCAGGGGAGGTTCAGGTTGGATATCTCTTCCCAGAAAGGCATTGGGACAGGCAGTGGTGGGGTCACCATCCTTGGAAGCATTCAAAAAACAGTGGATGTGGCACTTGAGGACATGGTTAAGTTGACAAGGTTGGACTTGACCTCAGAAGTCTTTTCTGATTGAAGATTCTGTGATTCTATGAAAACCCATGCTAGGTTTTTTTGCTCTGATTGCTTTCCTTGATGAAACATTGCCCTCACATTAGAAAGCATTTGTGCTTTCCCCCTAATTTTCTTGATAGCATGAAAGACACTCTGTTAATTAACATGTTTGTCCTTGAAAAAAGAAACCTTTCAAGGAACTTCTGGGGTGTTTTTGTGGCTTCTCTTGATGAAAGTGCCCTTCAGTAGTGATCTAACAGGTCTAATTGATTATTTTGATAAATGTGAGCTCTGGAGCTGGTGTGCCAGAATTTATTAGGAGATACCATATTTCTGTAATCCCTGTGGGATCACAGCCATGCACACTCTGATTCCTCCTGTTCTGTTTCCTACAATGGATGTACTTGTGTTCAGGCACATGAGATGGGATCCCACTTGTTTTGCCTTCACAAGGAACATTCCAGAGCCCGTTCACAGTGGCCTGTTTCTTGTCAGGATCATCATCATCACCATCATTCCCTGCCAGACCTCGCTCAAAGCCCTGCTCATAGCTGAGCCAGCCTGATGATAAAGGTTCTTCAGCCCCACTGTTTCAGGTGGATCTTGTGTCTCTCCCACCATTCCTCAACAGAATAAAAAGGAACAAACCCTGCAGCATTACAGTCAGGTCTAGTCAGACATAACTACAGCCATGCTCCCATTCAGAGCATGAATTTTGGGTGAGGTATTTAACAGTAGTTCAGCATCCAGGAAACGTCATCACTGCTCTTAAAGAACAACTCCAGGCGGGTTGGTAGCTCATGAACTTCAGTCCCTTTCCCGTTGTCCTTGGCAGATTTCTTGTCATTGAGAGTTGTAACATTCTCATCAGGCACCTCATGGTTTCTCCTCATCCTTTATCTCCCTCCTGCTGAATGAGTGGCCACTCTCTCACCAAAACCAGCTGCCTCAGTGTAGCAGGAGCTGATCCCAGGTGCTTTGTTCTGTGACAAAGGAAGGAGCAGCTGCCCAGATGAAGTCAAGGTGAGCTGAGCCCTTCAATCCAGCAGCAAATTGGTCTCCTCCAAGGGTACTCCAGAGCAGTGGGAGCACTGTAAATCACTCCTGAGAAAAACAGAAGGAAATATTGTTTTCCCTTGCTAAAATGAAATCATTAGACATAGAGAGATTTCTGGGGTTGGGAGTGTGTCTGAGAACAAAAGGAATAGCTTAAGCAAAAACTGAAATGCTTGATCCAAATGCAAGAAGTCAGTGAGCTCCAGTTGTTGTCCTGTGCTTTTGTACTTATTCCCTTCCTATTTCACCCACTTCTTTCCTTTCTGCTTAGTGGTAATTGTGTCTGCCAGCTGGCTGCAGGGCACAAATTCTTTGTATTCAAGATCCTGCTGGTGTTTTTAAAAAAAACTTAGAGGTTAGCTAAAAAAAACCCCTCCAAAACCCAACAAAAAGCTGAGCTGTTTTAAAGGATCAAATACTGCATCATTCATACTGTTCCTGGTTTTGAGCTGTCAGACTTGCTGCTTTGCAATCTGCAGGGGCAGAGCTGTTTTCAGTCTCATGATTTCTCATGAATTCTAGCTTGATGTTATGGTTTAAACCAAAACCTGGGAACATCAGTACATCGTAAAGGACTGGGATGAAGGATTGGGATGAAGGACTGGCAGTCCAGTCAGTCATGTGGCTTAGCTAAATCCTGGATCACTGGCCTTAAGGCAAACACTGAGTCAGTGGCAGGGCAGGCTGTGCTGGGGGTGTTCTCCACGGCCTCTGTTTAAAAACAAAACAACCCCAAGCACCCCTCCCACCCCAGAGCCTGCACACTGGAACTCAGCATTGCTGTTTTACTTGTGCAGAGAGCAGGACATGAGAGCATGTTAAAACATTCTGACACATTTTATTGCAAAGACTTTCCGAGGTATTAGATGGAAAATCATCTGCTTTGCCAGTTAAAGACGACTGAGATGCAGAATATCTGTACTGTCTCGTTCAAACTCCCATCTACAAAACCCAGACATTTTACTTGAGTGGAGTGTGCTGGACAGGTAACATTTCTGTAACAACAGAAAATGGGCATGAAAAAAAGCCCAGTTGATTGTAAACACAGGTGAAACTTACTTGATTGAGAAGCCTTTGTGTGTCACTGGCCAAGGGCCTGCATGGAAAGCTGGGACATCACTGGTGACTAAGGACACCTGAGCACTTGTGCTGAGAGCCCCAGGACAGGTCACCAGCAAGGAGAAGTCATCCTGACCTGCTGTCAGGAAACTTTTGCACCCTTTGGACATGCAGGTCCCTCCCTTGGAGATCTTTAGGACCCAACAAGCTCCAGCCCTGAGCACTGTGATCTGATCCCACTGCTGGTCCTGCTTGGAGCAGGAGGTTGGACTGGGACTTTGCAAGGTCCCTTGGAGCCAGGGTTATTAGGGGATCTCAGTATCAGCAGGAAAGCCCTGCCTTGCTGCCTATTTCCCTCAGCTGTTTGCAAAAATGAATCCTTTGGGCAGATTTACACCCAGGAGAGGCTGCATAATGTATGAGGCAGAGGAGGAGAATTTCCATCTGTCTGCCCCTAAGGCAGGATTTTGAGCCCCAGCGATCCCTGGTACCCTGAAAGTCCTGGGAGTCTCTCTGAAGGGGCAGGTTGGTTTGGATTTTGTGTTAATTGGTATTTAAATTGTGTTGATTTGACACCGTGATTCCTCAGTGGGAGCTGCCACTTTATGTGAGTAAAATTCACTTGTAGAGGAGGATCCAGAGAGTGTTTGCTGCTACAGCTCCTGCTGTTTTTACTGGAGAGACTCAGCAGGGGATTAAATAGTGGCTCCTACCCATCCAGCATCCCAAGGCAGTCAGGCTGTTCCCTGAGGGAGCTGCACGAGCACAGGGCACGTCACATCTCTGCTTTCATGGAGCTGTCACCCTGCCACACTGCAAGGGAAATGTGACGCTTGAGCAGCCCCTGGGCCCTGGTACAACACTGAGTGTTGAAGGAGCCCCTGCAGCATTCCAGTCCATCACCCCCAGCTCTTGTGCCCTGTCACAGCTCAGGAGCCATGGATCACACACACAGGTGCCCAGCCTCAAACAGAAAACCATCTCTGATGGGCACAGGCTGGGCTTTGCTGAGCTGCCACAAACCACATCTGCTAAGGTGCTGCGATGTGGGGGAGGTGGTGTCACACCTCCACCACCTGGAAGGTGGAAGCTGCTCAGGCCAAAAAAATGCAGCTGTGATGGTTGCAGGCATTCAAAACCTTAAAAAAATGAAGTGATAAATTCTGTTTACTTTCTAGATTTGTGATTTGCCGTACCTTCTGCCCCCTCTTTGAAGATGTCACTTGTTAAGGACAGAAACCAGCAGTTCACTGATTTGACTGGTTTGGAGCTGCCCTTTGAAAACATTTTCTGTTGCTGCAGTTTTTGATGAGTTTTTCAGGATGTGGCAGTGATGGAGCCATAGGCTGCTGCTGGAAGGGAGGATGCACAGGCTCAGCAGGTCCCCTGGGCTGACAGTGGCATTTAACTAGCCATGCATCAAGTTATTCAGACACCTAAACCAGCAGAAAAACAACATTTTTCCTGCCAGTTAAGTGTCTGGGCTGGCTTGCAATGACATCAGCTGAGCTGCTGGCAGCAGCACAGGTGAAAGGCTGGAGGAAAGGGGGAGAAGTGGCTCATCTGCATGGGTAAACATTCTTTTAGCCTTCATTTCTCTTGTTGTTTAAGTTCATGAACCCCGTCTTAGCCCTGCTGTTTTCCCCACAGATGCAGCACCTCATCCTCCAGTCAGGACCTTGGGTAGGCACATGCTGAGCTGCAGTGGAGAATTTGCCTGGCTTAATTTTGTTGTGATGGATTCGTTTGCAGCAGGTTCCTTTTGTGTCGCTGCACAAGTGCTTTTCTCAGAGCTGGAGAGTGGGAGAAGGGAAGGAGCAGGGAAGGAGGGTAAGGGAGCTGCTCATTTGTCTAAATTGGAATTGCCAGCTTCAGCTGTCGTGGTGTGTGTCTGGAATTACAGTGCCAGGCAATGATTATGTCTATGCTGATTATTTCACTGCTCTTTGAACATTCTAAATGTGCTTCCCGGGCTTATGAATTCGTCCCCGTGACATTTGGGAAATGTCTTTTTCTTGTATCCTGTTTTGGCCTTTCTTTGCCATAGGCACTGTGTGGGCTGCAGCAGCCAGTGGGGTTGGGATTCATGGGGGATTGACCCCTCAAGTATCTATTTGTCCCAGGGACAGAGCAGTGGGGAGGCTGCACTGGGAAGGTGTGCAGGGGCTTACTGAAATCACTGACCATATTTAACCCTTAGGACTGGCTGGGAGGAAGAGGTAAAGATAAAAATGATAGCAATTGTGAGGCTCAGTGAGGAAATACTGGGACTCACTGATGCAGAGGGAAGCCTTGGATGGCCTTGGAATGACCAAAGGAGACACTGTTAGCTAGAGACCTCTGAAAATTTTGCCTCAGGTCCACATACGTTTCAATTTTCATCATTTTTGAAAAGGCTTTGCTGGCACTGAGGGGGTGGAGCACGTTACTTGTGAAGAAGGAATTCATAAGGAGGGGCAGTTTCCTCCATAGAGTATTTCAAATGTTCTGAATCTACACAAAACAAGTTAAAAACCATGCTTGTGCCTATTCCTCCCTTGTTTTTGCAGAAATCAGCTCCTCCCTGCAGAATACACCCATCACTTTGGAGATTTCAGTAGTTCTGGTGATGCAAGTTGCTGCTGGAGGGTCTCGTTCCGTGGGATTTGGCATCCTGACCTTTCTGCTTTATCCCCCTGGACACTGTCACACCTGCTTCAGTTTTGCAGGGTTATTCCTTTGGTCCCAAGCATCTGTTAGCCATATTCCTGGTATCCATGGAGCCCCTGTCTCTGTTAGCACTGAGAGTTTGTAGAGCAGGCAGTTTGTGTGGTTGTCCAAAGCAGATTTTTGGATCAGGGTTTATCCCCTTGAGAGAGGCACTGAGCTCGGTTTCTCACCAGGTACAGGTGACACATCACTTCCACTTGGAAACATCTTCCCTGCGAGCTTTTCCAGCATGAATTTCAATTCCCAGGACAGGTATTTATGCCGAGTTGTGTTGGATCATTGCAGTCTGTCCCCAGGCCTCTGTTTCCAGCAACTTCCTCATGTGCTGGGTGGTCCTTGGAGGTTCCTTTCTCAGCTTCCACACTTACAGAAACACATTTTCACATGGAAGTGTGAAAAGGTTGGGCTCCATTCAACCACTTTCAGATGCTCTTTTTACTTTCTTCCCTCTGTCCCATGAATATTCCGGCTGAGTCCACGTTTCCTTCCCACAAGTGCGCTGTAAGTGTGGAGGTCTGATCACATCAGAGCAACTGGTGGTTTTAATTATAATCATATTTTGCATAGAGAAATCAAAGGCTCAGAAAAATCTTACTTCAATCCACAATTAATTAACTCTCTTCTACCTGACTGGAATGGAAGAGACTAAAATTAGCAAAATTTGTGGCTAAATCTTCTATCAGCTGTTGCCACCTGTTCCTGTTGTGGGTTCTGTCTGTGCCTGATTCTGTGCATTCGTATCTTACCTACTCCATCAGGTTCAGTTTGCTATTCACCATTAGCATTACCTAAATTAAAGCTAAATGTCATTTAAAATGGACTAGAAAGGTCCCATTCTGTGGTTTTTTAGTGTCATTGACCTTCACATTTGGTTGGTTCTCCTCTGCACTACAGTGTGGTGTCATAAATACATGGCTGTACTTTTCCAGCTTATTGATAGGGTTGTTTGCTCCAGTTTTGTTTGCATGCTTGGGAAGGTGTGGATTCTTTCTGGTTTGGGTGTGTGTTTGGAAGTGAAGTCATTTCACAAACCAGTTCTGGTGTTTAATGGAGTGTTGGCTGAAAACAACTACCAAAGCCTGCTTTTCAAAGCACCAGCAGTCATGTTCTGTGGGATGAAGACAAATAAACTCATTTTCCATGGGATAAGTGATGTTTCACCCAGTGGGGATGTAAGGTTGATTTTCAGTGCACTGGTTGACCTGGCCTTTATATCCTGACCCTCCCACTCAAAGTGAGCAGGAGCTTCATGTTTCAAATCAGACCTATTTTTCCATAAAATATTTCCAATGCTGACATTTTCTAGTCCCATTCTACCTGTGGCAGCTTTCCTAAGGCAATCCTTTTTTCCTCTTGCAGGAAACAGCCAACATGTTACGTCTTATTCAGAACAGGCTGAAGGAGGAGGAGCAGCACCTGCTAAAGAGTGGAAGTAAGTGGGATTCCTTCAGCTCTTGTAGTAACAGAGGAGTTGCTAAGTACTGGCTACTCCATGTGTAAGTGTCCACTTCCAAGGGGATGTGGGGTGATGACAGAGTCAGTAGGCAGGGTTAGAAAAAGTGGAATCATGACAACTTTAAAAGGACAGCAGTGAGCTAGGGAACGAAACCTCTGGGAATGTTCCTCTGCCTTGCCAGTTTTACCTGCAGAGCTGAGAAATGACCGCAGTCAGCCACTGAGCACTGGGCAATCCCAGGGAGCAGATTTAGGCTTCATTTTACTGCTGCCACCCCTCCCTGGGCTGGCTGGGGACGCAGACTTGTCCCAGCACTGTGGGATTGCTGGTTTGGGAGCAGACTTGGACAGAGGATTCTCTCAGCCAAAAGCTTCGTGGGGGTGAGTAGTGCTGCTGGTTTGTACCTCATCACACACATGCTGGAGTGTCCTGCACAACCAGAGTGTCCTTTCTGTCCCCAGTTTCTGTCCCCAGTTTCTGTCCCCAGCACTTGCCTGCCACAGTGCATGGCACAGAGTTTGGTTCTGTGTTCAGAATGATTCTCCATGACACAGATCAGAACTTCCTCAGATGAAAACTCACAGCTTAAAATCTTCTGTAAGATCCTCAGTCTTCTCCACAGAATCCACATTTGCCTCCCTGCATTTGTTTGATTTTAGCGTACCTGCAAAATGGGAATGCAATTAAAATTGGGGGGGGGGGGTGTTTTCTCTTTTTTTTTCCTAACCTTCTTCTTAATTAATTAGGATCACAAGGGAATTAATGACCTCTTGAGACTCTGTAGAAAGCTCACAAACCAGATCTTTTTGAGCCAAACAGCGGCCAGAACTTCATAATGAACTACCCCTGTGAATTTAATATTGCAATCTGTGCATTTTTATTTGACACTGGGAGAAACTAGAAGTTAACTCTTAAGATCAGAGGCAGAGTTCATGGAAGCTGAAATTGAGTAAAGACATAAAAGTTGCACTTCCCAGTTCGTTTGGTGTCCGAGATTTTCAGAGAAAACTCATGAAAGAGGAAATTCACTGATTTCTGCCCATCTTTGATCTCATATCAGTGAGGTACAGAGTGAAGAAGTTTCAGCTGAAATACAGGATTTGTAATATAAATTATAAGCATGTGGAATTATTTCAAGGATTTATTTGAGTGAAAAAGTCCAAGTCCTTCTCTCTGACAGTTTTAGGGGTAAAAAGGTTCAAGAGGAGGTGGACATCAGCCATCAGTAATTGGCAGTGTGAGGTATAATGTGAAAATTTGCTGCCCTGCTTTGTCCTTGTCTGTGGATTTTCACTTGAAAAACTGTTCTGTCATTTTGCATCTCTGAAATAAAAGGAACTTTGCCTTTCAGTGACTGATTTCACTGCCACCTAAGAATGTGATTATTACTTCTAATGACCTCAAATATTGCCATAATACATCTTAATTCAAGTACCTAATTGTCATAATTAGTATTTATTCTAGTGACAAGAGCACCAGGATCCATTTGCCAGAGCCGCCTCATTTATTGACGTGTCCCATCTCTCTCAGCTCCACCCTGCCTTTGTCTGTGAAAGTCTGCAGGGGTGGAACTGAGACAGGAAATTTGGTTCTCCAAGGCTTTGGTCCAGCTAGGAGCACGGGTTAATTTAATTAACACAGTCTGCTCACACGTAACAACCTGGGCTCTCCCCTTAGACCACACCCCCCTGTCCTCCTCTCCTTTTTAATTAAATGCTGCCCTTTAAACGATTCAAACCGAAGAGATTTGCATTGGTGAGAGAATGCAGAAGTTGGTGTCTTACATGGCACAGTTCACAGAGCAGTTGTGTTCATCCCAGGATCCTCATCCCAGGAAAAAGACACGTTTGGCACAAGAGGGAACAAAGAGTGAGCAGCAGAACGGGCTCAGCATCGGGCTCAGCATCGCTGAGCAGCTTTGCGTGCCCACCCTCCCCCAGGGTTAACACTGCAATTCACACCAGAAGCAGGGATCACCTGAGGGATGGAGTTTCTGCTGGAGAGGATTCCCAAGGACTTGCAGGTGGATCTGGCAGTGATTTTATCAAGAGTGCTGTGAGCATGGTGAGGAAATGGTGTGAGGTGCTGCAGGCAGGGGCACTTCAGCCTTTCAGCTGTTTGGATTTTGGGTGCTACATGCTCCTGAGAGAGGACGTGTTCTGTAATGAGCCAGTGACAGGGAAGAGTAAAGAAGGACTTCACCATCAGAAACATCTTTCTGAAGTAGGTTTTTGGAGGGAAAAATATTTCCTAGAATCCCAGACTGCTTTGGGTGGAAGGGAGCTTAAAGCTCATCCAGTTCCAACCCACTGCCATGGCAGGGACACCTTCCACTGGCCCAGGCTGCTCCAAGCCCCGTCCAGCGTGGCCTTGGACACTGCCAGGGATCCAGGGGCAGCCACAGCTGCTCTGGGCACCCTGTGCCAGGGCCTGCCCTCCCTCCCAGGGAACAATTCCTTCCCAATTTCTTGTCTAAATTGACCATCACTCTTTGTACTGTCACCACAGACCTTGCTAAATACTTCATTATTCCACTTAGATTTTTGAGTAATGTCCCCCACACAAAACAAGGTGGTTTAATCTGAAGTTTTATTCCATCTTCAGTTTGTTCAGAAACTTAGGATTTTGTTGTCTGGCCTTTCAACCCAACAAGACACCAGGATGGTTGAAGTGGACCCTGCTGTGACTTGGTCTTGCTCATGGAACAGGTTCTGGAGATGAAGGGATGAGCTCCTTCTCGGCTCAGTGGAAGGTGGGCAGGCTGGCCTGGTGTCTCCCAGTATCCCAGGACTCCCTGGCTGACTCTGGAATGTTGAGGGGCTGGAGTGAGCTTTCTTGGAACAGGTTCACCGTTTCCCTCCTCAGAGGGGTCACAGGGGCAGTGCCCCTGCCAGGAACAGGGCAGATTCTCACTCTCTTTACACGTTGCCCCTGGGAGCTGCAAGACACTTAATGAGGCTTTTCTAACAACAGGGGCTAGCAGGTGGTGATGAATTTGTTCCAATTAACTGATAAAAGTCAGCATCCTCTCTGTCCTGTGAGCAGTTACCTTCATGGACCCTTGTAATTGATCAGCTCTCTCATTGTCTGCATCCCCTGACCTTATCTCCTGCTAATTTGGTAAGAAGGGTTCCAAATTAACACTTCATTTCTCTCTGCAATAAAGTTGCAGGAGTTTTGGACAGCTTTCAGTTGAGTTTCAGGCTGAGAAGCCTAAATCCTGTTTTTAATAAAGGAGAGCTGTGGGATGGAGGTTGAGTTGTGCAGATCTGTGCTGAGAATGTAGAAAATCCATGGATTTGTTGTGGTATTCATGTAAAACTGGCAAAATTGTTTCGTAGTATTGATAAACAGTCTGGTTCTTTCTTCTTTTGCTGCCACACATTGCAAATCAGTTTTTTCTCTCTGACAGAGCAACTCCATAAAACCACTGCACAAAAAAAAAAAAAAAAGCCAACACTAAATTGTCTGAAAAACTGTTCTTAAACAACATAAAGGTTTTGAACTCTACAGATCAGGCTCTGAGTATTATCTGCCTGATGAAAATACACACGATTAAGTACTTGGCAGCAGTATAAGAATGTCTTTTTGTGCTGAGCAGGGAGGAAATTGCTGTTATTTTTCTAATCTTTGCTTTGCAGAAGATGCTCTTAGAGAAGCTGATCCAGGCTGTGGTGTCTCACACATCTGCTGCCCCTGTGCCACACCCAAGGCTGGTGCCAAGTAACAAATCCAATTGGTTGAAGCTCAGGGTTTGGTTCCCTTGTTAATGGCAAAGTGACTCTTGGTGTGTTGGACATTGCTCAGATGAAGGCTGTAGATAGAACTCCTGTCAGGTGTGGGTACTGGATGCTCTGGTACTGGATTGTGTGAGAGGAGAGGCCAGGGAAGGTCACTGACCACAGCAGAAATTCAATTAATTTCCTCAAATTTATCCAACATTGTAAAAACTTTGTTGAGCAAAAAGGCACTTGGAATGTTTCTGGATTGAAACAGTTTTTCAGACTCATCAGCTTATTGCAGTTACAGATCTTTCTTTTTCACTTTCTTACACTCTTTTCCCAATGCATTTTCTCACATTCTTCAGGAGCTTTTTATCAATTTAAAAGCAGACAATGCAGAATCACAGGATCCCAGAGTGGTTTGGATTAGAAGGGACACCAAAGCTCATCCAGTGCCACCCCCTGCCATGGGCAGGGACACCTTCCACTATCCCTGATTGCTCCAGGCTCCATCCACCCTGGCCTTGGACACTGCCAGGGATCCAGGGGCAGCCCCAGCTTCTCTGGGCACCCTGTGCCAGGGCCTGCCCACCCTCCCAGGGAACAATTCCTTCCCAATATCCCATCCAGCCCTGCCCTCTGGCAGTGGGAAGCCATTCTCCCTTGGCCTGGCACTCCAGGCCATTGTCCCCAGTCCCTCTCCACCTTCCTTGTAGGAATATATATGAACTATATATTCTTTAAAAAGTAAAATATTTTGTTTTGAAAATATAAAGAGTAAACCCTTTGAATTTTCAAAAATATTTCCTGTATTTCTTTTGCCCAGTGCTTTGCCCAGGATTAATTTAAATATGCAGAAGTATTTGCTGTAAAACTGAATTTGTCCTTGACTCTGCCACTTTCTGTTGTGCTGCTCCAGTCAGTCCACCCTGCATCCTCTGGCTTGGTCTGTAGAATGAGTAAACATTCATTTCCCCCAGCATCTGGAAATCTGCACTGCTTGAATCTTGTTCAGCAATAACCAGAGGATTAACTGATGCTCCTGGGTGCAGCCTTTCTACTCCAGAGCTGCTGCTTTAAAATCTGACAGCAGGCAAACAAAAAGCCCCATTGCAGCAGTTGTGGGATTTGAGGGGGAGCTCCTGGATGATTCCTGGAGGATAGTGCTGGTGCTCAAGCCATCCATCTTGTGAGAGACACTTGGAACTGGTCCACAGGAGCTTTGTGTTGTGCTTGTTGGGTAATTGCAAATTCATGGTCTAATTTAATAGTACTTTGATGGATTCTTGGCTTGGAAGACTGTTAGAAATAGTTCTGGTCACCAAATACGACCTCTTGATCAAATGGGCCCAAAAATAACTTAACTGCTCACTCCTGCTGAGACTCCAAATCCCAGTTTAAGTGGAGCTTGTCATCCAGATTTAATTTTAATTACTTCAAGTGGCTGAGACCTATTGTTTCCCCAAGCAGTTGTTAATCATCCTTGTTGATAAATTGGGAGTTTGGATTCTGTGGATACACCAGGCTGGATGGGACTTGGAGCAGCCTGGGATAGGGGCAGGTGTCCCTGCCCATGGCAAGGCTGGAATGGGATGAGTTTAAAGTCCCTTGCAACCCAAATTACTCCATGATTCTGTGATCCTAAAATGACCAAGCAAGGTAAATAATTGCACTTAGAGCGACCTCTGCAACCTCCTCGTTGCTGTATGTTGCTGTTACTGCCCAGGTTTTGGCTACACAGCTCCAAACATCCAAGTTTTCCACTGGAATTTGTAGGACCTCCACACATCTGGACCTTGCTCAGTAGCTCTCAGTACCAGGCTGAATTTTTCTTCGAGATCAGATGACAGATCTCAGTGTTGTGCTAAGGACAAAGGACGTTCCCTCCAGAAATTTTTATATCCAAGCCTTTCTTTCCCTTCAGAGTGCAGAGCTGTGGGTTTAGGAGTGTCCAGGCTGATACAGAGCCTGGTGTTCTGGATTTGGTGTGACAGTGGGATGGGTTTGGCAGAGCTGAGGCTTCCAATAGGCCCTGAGCTTCACTCTCCTTCAGCACATTTAAAATCCCAATCCCACCCCCTTTGGTTTTTCCTGCTCCCTTATTTCATGCCACTTATTAACTGGATTTCACTTGGGATCAAGTTGCTGTCAGCTGCCCATTTGATTGTTCTCATGATGTTTTCTCACCAAAACCAGCATCCTGCTGAATGCAGTAATTGCTGTGGAACCAATGCTTGTGTTTTCAAGGCAGTGGATTTCTGATGAAATTGGACACTCTGCACAGCACTTACAGCTAATTCCAGAGCACATCAATAAACAATGGCCTCTGTGCTCATTATCCTCACCACAGTAACTTCTTATTTTACAGCTGGATACTTTTACTTGAATATTGATGCAAACTACCAAATCTGTAATGAAATCACTGCTAAGTTATTAAATCATGCTGCTTTTCCTTCAAGCATTGCAAATTACCAGAAATTAAATCATTTCAGGATAGTATTATCTGTCCAGGTATCAGCTCTGGCTTTTTTCTGGGAGCAGGAACAAAAATCCCACCTTTGGAGATCAGTGGAGCCAGGATGTATTTTTTGTGGCTGGACAGCTTTAAAGGAAGCTAATTTAGTTGACTGAAACCCATCTTTATGAAATAGAAATGTTGAAATGAAAGGCAAGTGGCGTTTAAAATCTCAGTGTATTCTCCCTCAGGTAGGCTGATATTTGGAGTGTTTTCTGTGCAGTAGAGTCAATCACAGCAGTGGGGAGATGGGCCCAGCACAATTTACAGACTTGTTCTGCTGACTGCCTTTTCACAATAAAAATACAAGAGCTGCTTAAAACCTCAGTCTGAAGCTTATGGAAGCTGCCAGCTTGGCCTCAATTGGGGCACATGGATTGCTGAATAATAATAAATAAGTCTGTTGTGAGAATTCCAGTAATCCTCATGTAAACCCATATAAATCTCATAAGCCAGCTCCATTTAGTGGTTCTGTACTCCATGTACAAGCACATGGCAGTTTGTGGTGCTGTGGTTGATTATCTTCATTGCTTTATGCTGATCCTGAGAAAAACCTGCTTTTTTCATAAGGAACGTTCCTTGTCTCCCCAAAATTGATTGTAGTTGGTTGTGCAGTGTTACACAAATGAGATTGTGGCTTCTTCTAGGGCAACAAGTCTTGCTACGTGTTGTTAAATGAAACTTTCTGAATTGTCACTGTTTATGAATACCAAGAATATTTTGGCGAGAACTGGGCACACGGGGTGTAGAGTGAGGGGTTTGTTGGGGGGACACTGCCTAGGACAGGTCGTACAAAGCCCTGGGCTGGTCTGATGTTTAATCCTGATAAAAAGCCTGTACTCAGCTTCTCTGTATCTTGTGTATTTGAATAATTTTTTAGTGCTGTGCTCTGCTTCTGTGTCCTTGGGATTTTGGCTCAGCTGGTGACTCAGATTGTGCATGGGCAGAGCTGGGCTTGGTGATAGCAGCCCTTGGGCTGGATTGGAGCAGTATATTTATTTTGGGGGAGTGTAAAAGGTGCTTGATGTCTTTTCAAGAGGGAGTAGGAGGCTTGGAGGCAGGGATTTTAATATTGCTGCATTTGCAGCTGTCACTTCCCAGAGCCTCTGGCATGAGTTCACTGCAGTGCTGCTCCGAGCTGGGGTCTGTGCACCAGGATTCCAGCCAGGCTATTCAAGGAAAATCCAAACTCTTGCCATAGATCCGTAACAGGATTTGTTTCAAGGTCACAACTCAGCAGGAAAAGTGCTGTACTGTGGTTACTGGGGATAAACTCCTCCCTGTGATGGGGGGGAGGCCCTGGCACAGCGTGCCCAGAGCAGCTGGGGCTGCCCCTGGACCCCTGGCAGTGTCCAAGGCCAGGTTGGACATTGGGGCTTGGAGCAGCCTGGGACAGTGGAAGGGGTGGCAAAATTGGCTTTGAGGTCCTTTCCAAGCCAGGCCATTCCATGACATATTGGGAGTTCAGTTGAATTGGTATTTTCATTTGGGTTGAAAGGCAGTCCTGGGTTTT
Source organism: Corvus cornix cornix (assembly GCF_000738735.6). Taxonomy (NCBI): domain Eukaryota; kingdom Metazoa; phylum Chordata; class Aves; order Passeriformes; family Corvidae; genus Corvus; species Corvus cornix. Next base: position 14,443,146 of record NC_046344.1, on the reverse strand, counting down.
TAAAGGCACAGGGAAGAATTTCTTCCCCATATCCCATCCAGCCCTGCTCTCTGGCAGTGGGAGGCCGTTGGTCCCTGCTCAGCTGGCAGCTCATGCTCAGGAGATCCCAGAGAGGAGCAGGATGCACAGATGGGCATGGAATTGGAAAGGTTGGGCCAAGTAATCAGTGGGCTCCCTACAGCAGCCTCAGCTCTTGGCAGTGGTGCTGCCTAATAGGAGCACAAGTGACAAAACCTGAAAGGGAGAAATTGCTGCTAAAAATAAAATAACCAAGAAGGAAGGAAAAAACCCACAAAGTAAGAATGAGGGCATTTCAGTAGCAGTAAGAGCCATCACAGATGTGATAAATTCATTCTTTAATATACTGAGCACAAACTTGAATCCTTTCTGTAAGCTCCACATGGAGATTGCCCATGCAAGGCTGAGCAGAACCTCAGTTTCCTAAATGCCAGGCAAACAGCAGCAGCCTCCAGGTCACACAGCAGTGAGTGATTCCCTCACTTGCCAAAGAGGAAAGTGCAAATAGAAATTACAGCTAACTCTGCTGGAGCCTTGTCATCTTACCAGGCTAGCAAATACTTCCCTTGCCAGTTATTATTTTCTCATTAACTTAATATAGCAGTGAAAAAGAGGATGGGAAAATGTCTAATATTTGTATATTGTCCGATAATTAAATATTGCAAAGCTGTGTCAGCTCATTACTAATCCTAATTAAAGTAGTTATTTCCATTTTCAGCTCAGATGTGTGTGTAATTAAATGTACCTGGGAAAGAATTGCCTATTTTCTCTAAATAATCAGCAGCAAATGTTGCTGTGCTGGGTGCTCCCGTGGGGTCCTGTTGGGCTTGTCCTGGCACTGGACAGGGAGCTTTACTTTGGATGGGGAGAAGGAAACAAAGGCAGATGATGAAAATATCTGAAGAAGTTCCTGCATCTTTGCAAGCTTTCCTGTCCCTCCAGCATCCTGGGTTTGGCTGTAGCTTCATTCCTTTTATGTGGGGACCTGGAACTGTGCTTATCTAGGATTAAATGGAAGGCAAATAGTCCAAGGGGATGGGTTTTGACGTTGCTGGTGTCAGGGTAAAACCAGGAGACGTGTTAATAAACACACACACTTCCCAATGCTTTTCAAAAAGTTTTATCTTTAAATCACTTGCTGAAGTAGCACCTTCTCTTCATAGCTGGAGAGGGGGTTTAAACAGCACCTTTATGGTACAGTCTGGGATTGTCCCAAGACTCTTGTTTGCAGTGAATGGTGCTTTGGCACTCACATGCTGTAGGATTTCTCCTTGGGATGTGGATATTGGCCACTTTCCTGCGCTCTTGCGTAGAGCCAAAGCTCTCTGCAGCTGCATTTTCAATTCCTCTTGGGCTCCAACAAAGGTAGAACTGCTGGTATCTCCTGTGTCCTGCTGCTGTTCTGGGCTGTGGGTTGGTTTGGGGGATATTAACTGGCTTTGTTTTTAACCAGGTAATGATGATTCCGACATAGACATCCAGGAGGATGAAAGATCCAACAGTGAGGGGGATTTGCAGATCATGAGGCACCGCATCAGCACCGACGCTCTCCTGCAAGGTATCCTACCCCTTCCTGAGCTGCCCTGATTCACAGGGATATGCTGGAATTACCTGAGCAGCTGCAAATGGAAGAAGCCCCTGTCACCCTTCAGGATATTGGCACTGCTCAGCTCTCAGGAGCTGTAGGAGAATAAAGCCCTGTGGAGAAAACAATGCTTCCAGGGGAACAAATGAAGGATTATTTACTGGGGGAAAAAAATCACTGTGTGGGGAAAATCCTGCCTTGGTATCGCCTTACACATTCCTGAAGTAGTTTTATCCAAAGCCTTAGGGAAGCAATACCACTTCTCATTGCAAAGCATTTCTTTCCCTTTAGCTGTTGGCACCTGTTTCAGCTGAGTCTTCCACAGGAAACCTTCAGTGAGTCAGTAAAGCCACCTGCACTGACTGGGCACAGGTGGAGCAACCTGAGCTGCTGCTCCCAGGGAGGGATGTGAGCCCTCTGTCCTGCTCCATGGGGAGTGGAACTGCAGCCTCTGCCTGCTGATCCCACTGCTCACAAGGAGCTCAGAGGAATTGCTGTGTGAGGGTCTGTGTTTCTCTCAGGTGGGAAGGGAAACGTTCTGTTTAGTGTGGAGTCGAGCAAAGCACAGCCAGGAAATCAGGGTAGTTCTTCTTGTTAGCAGTGAGGGATTCTGAACTGTCAGCACAAACCTCTCTGGGTTCTGGAGCAAGTGCCTCTCTGAGGGATTTCATGTGCCACCATTCCTGCTGGTACCTGTTCCTTAGATAAACTGCAAATATGTGGGGTTTTGTGAGTGGAATTCTGCTTTCCCCTCTCTGACTGAGACCAGGGAAAGAAGCTGGTGTTCTCAAATCTGTGTAATTCAAGTACTTTTATCCTCCCTTCCTCTGTTTTTCTTGAAAATTGAAAATTCTCGTTAAGTGCTAGAAACACTGATATTCCCTAAAGAATATTTTACATTGGCATTTCTCAAGGAAAGGTTTTAGAGCTTTGGAAGTGACCCAAAGTGTAGCTTCATCTCAGAGAACACCATGACCTGAGTACCTGCTGCTCTTAATAGCAGTTTTAGTTTTACTCTAAAAGTCATAGATTTTGCTGCAAGTAGAATTTTTTCTAGGTAGAGCTTTGTTATCATTAATTACCCTTAATGGAAACTCAGTGTTAGTTCATCAGACTTTAAGACCTGAGTTTAATGTCAGAAGCAGCAGCTTCTTTAGAAAACCAGGTTTGAATATTGTCTGCCTGTTTGCTATTAAACACACCACAGATCTGTTGGTGTTCTTCAGCAATTTGCATTTAAAATACACTTAATGATCAAGGTGGCACAGCAAGAACATTATTTCTATTAATTGCTGCTTTTTTCCTTGATTCAATTTAAGATATTTCAATCACTTTCCTTTGAAGCTTTGTGCTTTCTTACATGGTCATGCTGCTGAGCCACATTTGCTCTCAAACTGAGGAGAAAGGGCCCACTGTGCTCAGTCCCTGTGGCTGCTGTGGTGCACTTTCACATCTCTAATTCCCAGGATATCAGTGCTGGGAGATAAGGCTTCCTCCCTCTCTCTGTGGTGGGCAGATATTCCAGTGTGTTCTGCCATTATAGAAGCAAAATTCTCAGGGAGAGATAATCCCTCTTTTTAGGCCACTTGGTATAATTGAGAAAAATCAGCACCCTCTCATCCTCAAGAGCCCTTTCATCAGCTCTGCCTAGATGCAGCAGAATTCAAACTAAATGCAGGTTTGACAATACTGCTCCTGGTTTTATTCTTTCAGCCAATTAAAAGACTTAAAGTTACAGGATTTAGTTTCCCATGGAGCAGCAAAGAGGGAGCTGGGGGAGACTTGTGTGGTGCAGAGAGAAAATGGACCCCTTCCCTACGTGCAGAGAGGAACAGGCAGGAGCAGCTGAAGAAGGAAGCTGGAATGGGCTCTGGAGCTTTGACTTCAGTGCTGCTGGGTTAGCAAACATGGCAAAACCAGCATTAGGGAGGCAGGAAGGGCTCAGATCCAGGAGGGAGCAGGGAGGTGAGAGCTCATGGCTGGGAGAGCAGTGGCCAAGCTGCAGGTGCTGCCTGTGGGCCTGGGAAACCACAGCTGCTTTATTGTCACAATATCACAGTTACAGGCAAGTCCCCTCCTTGAGGGGGCTGATTGTAATAAACCCCTGTGCCACTGATCATTTGCATTTGTAAATCAGAGAATCCATTGATTTATCATAGAATCACAGACTGCTTTGGGTTGGAAAGGACCTTAAAGCTCATCTCATTCCACCCCTGCCATGGGCAGGGACACCTTCCCCTAGCCCAGGCTGCTCCAAGCCCCAATGTCCAGCCTGGCCTTGGACACTGCCAGGGATCCAGGGGCAGCCACAGCTGCTCTGGGCACCCTGTGCCAGGGCCTCCCCACCCTCCCAGGGAACAATTCCTTCCCAATATCCCATCCAGCCCTGCCCTCTGGCAGTGGGAAGCCATTCCCTGTGTCCTGTCCCTCCATGCCTTGTTCCCAGTCCCTCTGCAGCTCTCCTGGAGCCCCTTTAGGCCCTGCAAGGGGCTCTGAGGTGTTCCTGGAGCCTTCTCTTGTCCAGGTGAGCACCCCCAGCTCTCCCAGCCTGGCTCCAGAGCAGAGGGGCTCCAGCCCTTGGAGCATCTCCGTGTGTTCCTCTGGACTCACTCCAGCAGCTCCGTGTCCTTCCTGTGCTGGGGACACCAGAGCTGGAGGCAATGCAGTCTCTACATTTTAATTTTAACATTGTCAATGTGAGTAAAATTTCACATCCACTTTTATTCTGTCTGGCAATAGATATTTGAGGCTGTGACAAGTACAATGGACTTCCCTGAATTTGTGGTGGCACTTGCAATAAGATTCTTGTTTTGTCAGAGAGCCAAAGAAAAATTCTTTCAGCCTTGAAAGCCTTAACCATTTGCAGTGCAGAGAAACCTCTTGCCTGAAACAGGCCATAGATGAGTTGTTTGCAGCAGGGTGGTTGTTCATGTGCAGCTGGCGTGGACTTTGTGGTAAAGGATGCAAAGCCTTGTCCTGGGAATGCAGAAGCTGCTGTGCTGGATCAGCATCCATCCAGCCTGGTCCCTCCCCAGCATTGGTTATAAGAAAATGTCTGGGGAAGCACATGGGAACTTCCCTCAGGTTCCCTACTGCTCTCAAGCTGTTTCAACCCCATCAGTTGTGGCTTCCACAGATTTAATCTAACCCTCAGTACATTTATGTTCTCCTAAGAACCTGTCCAGTCTCCCCTTGAACTAAATAGGTTTTTGTCACCCACAACTGTCAGAAAGTGGCAGATTCTGAAGTGATGTTGTGATTCCATGTGCAGATCCATCTTCTCAGGACCAGAGTCCTGAAATGCATTGTGGCATCACGAGGATCTCTCCCCTTGCAGAGCTGGCAGGTGGGGACCCACAGACTGTGACACACTGTGCTGGTGACGAGGCAGTGCTGCTGCATGGAGCTGAAAGAGTCCATCCTTGTGGAACTGTGCCTGTAAATGACCTTCTGTTCCACACTGCCAGGGTGTTTCAGCTCCTGTGAACCATTTCTCCCAGTGCTGTAGCTCTTTTCCTTTCGTAACATTGGTGTTAAGGGGTGGTTTTGCCCTGACCTGACCACAGAGACCATTTCATTACTGAGACAGGAACAACTTCAGCCCCATTTGATCTTTTCCTGTAAGAAGATAGCTTTATAAAACCCTGGCTTTTTAGCAGACAATCAGTCCAAAGTCACACAGTGAGAGAGCAGCTCTCTCAGAGCCCCCTTCCTTGGCAGAGCTGGCCCAGAGGATCAGGGTGTTAATGATGTGCTGGCAGAGAGGGCACTTGCTGCTGAGTGCCTGTGGCACCCTGCGTGCTGGGGGAAGGCTGCAGAGCCTGAATTATCCCTGATTTTTTTTCAGTCCTGTAGGGAAAAGGGAAGTTTTGACAGAAAAATCTTCTCAGGTGAGCCTCCACAGTCCTGTTCCCAATCCTTCCATACAGCAGGCAGGCTGAAAAGCAGGGAAGTCCTGTTCTCAGTGGGAATTGTCACTCTGCTTGTGGAATTTCTCTATCCAGCTTGTGGCCGTGTTCAGATTTCTGCTGTGGAATTTCTAGAATGTTTTCCTTCCCTCTTAATCTCCCCCAGGTGTGTAGAAACCACAGGTGTGAAATTGGTTGGCAGGAGAGTGGAGGGATTCAGTTGGGAATATGCAACAGCTGCCTGCTCCTTATATCTTGTTCACACTGAGCTCCTGTGGCTGTCACCTGCCTAATTTCTAAAACCACATGTTAAATAAGTGGTCTGGTTTTCCCTTCCCTCTGATTCCTCAAGGAAATAACATCTCTGAGTCCACGATGAGGAGATGTATGCAAGTGCATTTGTCTTTACAAACACAAGATGGTAACAAATCTGGATTTCTCAAAATTCTTCTCTGTTGTGGAAATGAGTCTTGATAAGAAAAATGTGCTGAAGGCCTCTGCAGCTGTCTGGGCATCCCTCAGATGCTGTGTGATCCCATCCCTGATCCCTCTGCCTCATCCACAGGGACAGCTGCCTCTTACCAGCACACAGGATGTGGTTTCCTTCTTTACCCTTCTCAAGTCATTCCCCCAGGCAGTCTGTTTAGAAACCCTTTACAAACAGGAGTCAGGGTCTCCTCACTGCTGCAGAGTGCCTGGAGCTTGTGGTTTTGAGAAAAAAGCCAGAAGAAAATGCCTTGTTCAGAGTCAGGCAATACTGAAGTGCCCACAGGGAGGATTTGCCAGGGATGTTGCATGTGCAAACTTCTGCCACAGACTCCAGAAACTGTCAGCATCCTCCTGGTGTCCAGCAGTGCCAGCATGGCCAGGCCTGAGTCTCAGAAACACCAGGAATCTGCAGTTCCCACACTCAGTGGGGCTTCCAGGTGCTCTTTGTGAGGCCAAATTAAATTTGGGTGTCTGCACAGAAAGGATGCCTGATGTGGTGTCAGGTGGGCAGAGGTGAGTCAGACACAGCAGCAGCTGTGACACAGGCTCTGCTGGGCACAGAATTCTTAACTTTCCAGTCCATCTGGGGCTTGGGAATGTTGTTTGTAACTCCAGAGCCCTTCTGAATATCCCTGCCTGATTTCTTGGCAGTTACCAAGAGGTACAGAGCAACACAACAAAATCTGCTCTGCCCTGGGCAGCTGCTCTCTTCCTGATGGCTCTGAGGAGCCCTGGTGTTTGCAGGCATCTCCTGGTATGTGTTTGCCTGGATTCAAAGCCTGTGGAAGCAAGGAGATGAGTGGGTTTCACACATTCCATGGACAGAGGGACAAAGCTGAGGCACAAGGAATGGGAGGGATTTGGCTGTGCAGGGTTCAGGTTCTCCAGCTGTTGGGTAATGTATGGAATCAAGGGGGAAAATTTCACAAGTCCACCTGCTCCCAGAGCACCTCAGAGAGCTCACCGAAGTGATCCTGCTCTCCATGAACTTGTAAAAATCAATTCCTTCCTGGGGAACTTCCCCAAGGGGAGTTTTACTCTGCCTGGGGCTTTGTACATGTGGGAAATGTGGGTCCTTGTGGCTGTGCTCCTGGAGGGAATGTACTTTCCTAGCAAACCAAATCAAGTCCTAACTGTAAACCTTGTAAAAGCATTTTGGGGAGTCAGATTAGTCTCTTATTCCTTGCCTCCTCAGGTCAAACAGGAGGGAAAAGTGGGAGGGAAAAACAGTGTTTGAAACGCTGGATTTGACTGTCAATACTGTGAGCAAAGTTACCTGGGGAGGGAGGAAGCTGCTACAGCTGCTCTTCCCATTTTCCTGTATTTCTGTGTGGATCTCTGCAGATTCCTGTCCCTCAGATAAGTTTACAGACCTGAATTCCCTGGTACGGCAGCTGCTGGACAATATTACCAGGCTCCTGTAGCTGGGGAAAGGTGGGCAGTCAGAAGTGTTTGAAAAGGGGCTGCAGATGGGATTCACAGAAATTCATTTGTCTCAAACTGAAATGGGGCTTTCTCCCTCCATGTCAGCATCTGCTTCCAGCAGAGCTGCTGTGGGCTGGAGGTTTTGTGTCTGAAAGGGAGGTGCTGCCTGGAGGGAGGAGGTTTTGGGCCATCCCAACATCAGAGCTAGTGAAGGAGGAGAGGCTGTAGGTCTGACATGGTGGGAACAGCTCCCTCACTTCCAAGCAGATTTCCTTTTCATGGAGGTGTAAGAAATAAACTGAAGTGTGCTCCCCCACACAGCAGCTGTGCTGTGCTTAATGAATCCCTGGATTTTGGCAATGCCTGGAAAATGCTGCTGGGATCAGGGTCTTGCACTAAAGGGAGGGGATTTTTCTGCACTGCCCTGGTGTGGCCTCACCTCAGCTCTGGGGCAGTTGTGGGTGCCACAATATCAGAAGGATCTAAAGTTGTTGGAGAGTGTCCAAAGGAGGGGCATGGGCATGGGGAAGGGTCTGAGGAGCAGCTGAGGGCGCTTGGATTGTTCAGCTGGATAAGGAGACTGAGGGCAGAGCTCAGCGGGGGTGCAGCTCCTCCCAAGGGGCAGCTCCGATCTCTGCTCCCTGTGCCAGGGACAGGACCCAGGGAGTGGCTGGAGCTGGGCCAGGGCAGGGTCAGGCTGGAGATCAGGGAAAGGTTCTTCCCCAGAGGGTGCTGGGCACTGCCCAGGCTCCCCAGGGAATGGGCACGGCCCCGAGGCTGCCAGAGCTCCAGGAGCGTTTGGACAGCGCTGCCAGGGATGCCCAGGGTGGGGTTGTTGGGGTGTCTGTGCAGGGCCAGGGTTGGACTGGATGATCCCTGTGGGTCCCTTCCCACTCAGGATATTCTGTCATTCTGTGATTGAAAACACAGTGCCCAAAGGGCAACAGTTCAGAAAGATCAGGCAGGAGGTTCATCCCATTTTTCTGTGTGTGGAAGGGAACGTGATGCAGAGGGAAGAGAGGTGTCTCCTGCGAGCTCATGCTGTGAGTTCACATTAAGCACTGGAGCCTGACTGCAGATCTCCAGCCAGGGAGCAAAATGTGTCAGCTCTAAATCCACCTGCCCCCCTCCCAGGCTGTCCAGACTCTCGAGTTGTGTGTCACTCCTTGCTGTGAGGCACAGGGTTAACCTGTACCCACTGCTGGGTGAGGAGCTGGAAATCATCCCAGCCCTGGGGCTCCATCCTGGGCAGCTGCACAGGTTGGTACCACGGGGAGCATCACACAGAGGGAAAACAGCAACAGCTCACAGGCTCCAAGCCAGGGATGCACGTTCCCTTCTGCTCCCTGAGGGCTCAGTGCCTACACACCATGGCCATGCACGGGGAGAATGTTGGAGTCCAAAGGTGCAGTGAATTACAGCCTGTTCATTACCAGCATCTTTCCTAATTACTGCTCTGTACAGCCTGTCCCAGCTGGATTCACATTATCTGTAAGGAAACACCACAGGCTCTCTCCTCTCTCTCCTGTGAGCCCAGCTGAACTGAACCCCAGAAACCAAGTGACAACGTCCCCAGCTCTCCCTGTCCCCTGCAGGTGACTCCTCTGTTTCCTGCCTGCCCCCAGTACACACATGGTGCAGATGGCACCACGGCCATCTGCCCTCTGTGCTCCCACACAGGGAAACTTGGGGGGTTATGGTCTGGAAGTGAAAATAATGCTCCATGGAAAATCTGCTTTCTCTCCTCTTTACATCTTAGTGCTCAGGTGAAGTCCCAGCCCCTCTGCATCCTGGGATCACTCCTGGCAGTGTCCCAGGGTTTGCTGCAGGACCTAACCCTGCTGATCCCACAGTTGATAGTTCAGAGAGGTGCTACCCTGGCTTAGAAAATGTAGGGATCCGAGTCCAGGCAGTCCCAGATCCTCGAGTTCTCCAGGTGTGAGCAGTTACACGTCCATAGGGTGTCTGCACTGTGCCCACTGATGGAGGAGCAGCATCCTGCACACCTTCCATGAGCATTCTCTAAGCTCTTCCCATGGCATTTTGAACTGTCCTATTCCATCAGCTCTCCTTACCTGATATCTTGATTCTCTTTTATATTCAGGATCTCTCTCAGTTTTGTCTTATTTTAGGAGCTCCCTGCAGCTTTCTCCTTTTGAGGTAGTAGTTCCCAGTTTTACACTTTATGCTGAGCCTTTTACAGAGTAAAATTGCAGTTAAACTCAAGAGTCATTTGTAGGCTGGGCAAAAATGGGGTTCTGTTGTCATCTAAGGATGTCAGTTGTAACCATCTCCAAATTTAGATCATTTAGTGTAGCATAAATTAGAGCAAAAGTCTCCAAAGCCTGAAGACAGATCTATCCAGAAATCTTATCATTCCATCTCCACTTCCTGTGTTATCAGCAACTGCTGGATAGAGGCCACTGCTTTTTATATAAAGACATAAAATCCTTTTAATTATCTGCCTTGATGCAACAAGGGTTTTTTGGTGAGCTGAGGATGAGTTAGGCAGCTTTTTCCTACCACTAACTCAGCTCAAACTGCGTGGGACAAAAGAGACCTGTCACCTTTTGTGCTTTGGGAAGTAGAAAAAAAGAGGTTTGCCAGGGTATAGCTTTGTTTTCATGCTAAAAACAGCACAGATTGGATTGTCTAGGTTGGAACAATCCATATTGGGCATGGAGGAAGCTGGTGATGGCAGGAGATGAACAGATGGTGAGATGGGATGGACACAGCGGGGCTGGAAATAGGATCCACTGAGTGTTGAGGGGGTTCTGTGGGTGCAGCAGCAGGGCTGAGTCACCCAGGCAGCCCACAGGCAGCTTTTCCTTGCTCACAGCATTGCTGTCCCCATTCCCAGCACTTCCAGGCTCCCTCCCCAGCAAAGGAGACCTGCTAACATCTTCCCATGGCCTCTGTGTAGCCAAGAACAGCCAAGCAGGCACAAGTGTGTTCTCCCCTCTCAGTGAGCTCCCTGCAGATCCCCACCTCCCTCTTCAGCTTTACACATCAAACTCCCAACAGGAAATTCTTGAGGTTTGCCTGGGCGCTGCCAGGAGTTCTTGTGAGATTCAATCCCTCCTGGAATATCAGAAAGGGTCTGAGCTCTCTAAAGGACAAAGGGTTCACCACATGGAAAAAACAGGCTTTTGTTCTCTGTGTACCAAAGCAGAGGAAGGAACATGCCAGTTCATGGATTTTTCGGGTTGGAAGGGACCTCTCAAGATCATCTAGAGCAACCTCTCTGCTCAAACAGGAGGTCTGAGCTGCTTGTCCAGGACCACATCCAGTTTGGTTTTGAGTATCTCCATGAATGGAGACTCTAAACTTCTCTTGGCAACCTTGTTCCAGTGTTTGGCTGTCCTCAGAGTGAAAAAAAAGGTTTCTTTTGTTCAGATAGAATTTCCTGTTTCTTAATGTGGCCATTGCCTCTTGTCCTGTCAAAACCATCATGCTGGAATAAGGTAGCTCAGGAAATAGCACCCTGACTGGAATTAGAATCATAGAATGTTGGAGAAAAACTCCAAGGTCATTGAGTCCAGTGTTAATTACTGTTAGCCTTACCCCCTCCTACCTTCTCCTGAGCAATGAGGCTTAACAAGGGAGGTGACTGCATGAATTGGGATCTCATCCTCTCACTGAGGGATACCCTCTGAGCTTTATCCCTCCTTCTTCCTCCCTCTGACCACGAGCCAGGTTTGATGGTGATTCTGTTTCCCTCCTGTGACCAGGAGCCAGGTTTGATGGTGATTCTGTTTCCCTCCTGTGACCAGGAGCCAGGTTTGATGGTGATTCTCTTTGCTCCTGCAGGAAGAGTTGGCACACGGATCATGGGATCAATGCAAGGTGGAGACACAGAGGAAGATGTGAGTAACCATCTCATGTGTCTGCAGAGCTTCTCTGACAGGGCTTTAGAATGCCAGCTCTCTCCTCAGCTGGAGGGACACCTTTTTACCTGCTGAATGCTCACGCCCCAGGCCTGCTTTTCCTCTCCTCTCCAAAGGCTGACACCTCTCCTTGCATATTTCCTTATTTTTCCTTTGTTCTTGGAGTCTGTGGGCTCCGTGTGCTTTCACCCCATCCTGCAGTGCAGCACTAGTGGCACACAGGCTGCAGGAATGCTGTTGTGGTGAGCTGTGGGGCAGATTTCTGGGAACAGGGACTAGTGCAGTGCAGCAGGAGTTAAATAAATGGACCTAAATCCCCTTCATTGCTCTTATAACCCCCTCCTTGTCCATGGCCTGTACTGGCAGCCTCAGTCCTCTGGAGGATGGAACAGGGATGAGAGCAGGACTGTGAGCTGTGCCCTTGGGATTCCTGCTGCCCCAGGGCTCCTGGCCTTGCACTTGGTTGTGGTTTACCTGTGAGTGGACAAGGTAAAAGGCACACACAGGTTGGCACAGGAGACACTTGCTTTGTATCTGTGCCCAGCCTTTGGCATCTGTGGGCAACCTTTGTGTGCCTCTGGGCACACCTGAGTGGCTGCATCTGTGCCAGGAAGCTGAAGCCCAGCTGCTGGGATATGGTTGGCATTTGCAGTTAGCTCTCCCCACCATCCCAAAAAGCTGCTGCCATCCCAGGAGCAGTGGGGCTGTTCTGCCCTCCAGTGATGCTGGAGCACTGTTTTGGAGAGTGGTAGGAAACAGTACAACTGTGGTGACTGTGGATTGGTGTTTGAGCCTGTGCTGCTGGGAATTCCCAGTGTAGATGGAACCTTTCTGTCTCAGTCCAGCAGACATGCCCCAGTGCTGCCTGTCTCAAGGAGGGTGGTTCAGACATCTCTGGGAATCCCAGAATGGTTTGAGCTGGAAGGGACCTTAAAGCCCATCCTGTTCCACCCAGAGACACATCCCACTAGACCAGGTTGCTCCAAGCTCTGTACAACCTGGCTTTAAACATTTCCAGGGATGGGGCAGCCACAGCTTTTTGGGCACCCTCACCTTGTGTCTGGAGAGGAACTTGCAGCCCACGCTCTGCTCTTTGCTCCTGCCAGAATGGGTGTGGTGAAGGCTGTTGTTGCCTCCTGGGCATCCAGGCCCATTTCTAGGAAGGGCAGAGTGCTGTGCTGTGGGTGAAGATGTCATCTTAGTCCCAGTGCTGCCTGATTGTCCTTGGCCACGTTAGTGACAGATTTGGACAGGCACCTTCTGCGATTTCGGTTCCCTTTAGCCTTCCCTGTTGGCAGCTCTCTCCCTGTTGGCACAGCCCCAGCACATCCAGCCTTCAGCTGCCCTCAGCTGCAGCCACTTCATTTGTCTCATGGCTCTGCCCTCTGACTTGAGCCTCTCGGAGCTCAGACACCCTTGTGGCCTCTGAGTATCCCAGCTCAGGGAATGAAACCAGTGAGGCTGCTTTGAACCCCTCAAGGAATTCATGGAGTTAGGAAGAGCCAGTGGTGTGTGCCCAGCCTGTGTCACTTGCTGGTGTGGTACACGATACCCGAGCTGTGCCTGCCCTTGCTGCCTTCTCCCCTGCTCCCAGCCTGGGTACTTTCTGTTTTCTTTTACGTTCTTGTACTTTTTTTTCCTGCTCTGCCTCTGCTGTTCCTCCACTCTTGCTCTCCAAGGGGACCCCAGCTGCAGCACGGCCAGGCCGGCGCAAGGCACAGGTGGGTTCCTCTTCTGTGGTTCATCTTCTTCCACTTCACCTTGGTTCTGTGGTCTCACAGTAGCTCTCACCTGAATGTTAAACACCCTGCCAGGTTTTTAATAGCCCAGACCCAGCAGAAGTCAGGGAATTTCTGTTCATCAGCCCCGTGGGGTGGGGAAGGAGGTTTGCAATCCATTGGGAGTGCGGGGAGAAGCCAGCGCTGCCATCTCCTACTTTGGGCTGGCAAAGGGGCCTTGCCATGGCAGAGCTGAGCTGCTTAGGGACTCCTGTTTCCTTTCCTGCAGGAAGACTCAGGGGACAGTGAGATTGACCTGGATGAAGATGAAGAAGAGGAGGAGGAGGATGATCTGGAAGATGACAGCATGGAAATCTCCCCAGGCAAATCCAGTCTCCGAGCAAGGAAGCCAGAGCCACTGGAGCAAAGTGATAATGACTTCTGACCCTTCAGTAGCAGGAGGCCTCTTGAAGCACAAACTCTGGAGAGGCCAGGAGCTAATACCCTGCTGCCTGAAAAGTGCATGTCAGTGTGAATTCAGGAGTTGGTAAATAATGTTCATTAAACCTGAAAATTAAACTCAGATTGCCAGGTTTGTGAATCTCGAAGCGTGAGCAGTTTATCCGTAATGAGAATCACAGTAATGTGCACTTATTTCCATAATTGCACTAAACTGGCTCTTGTGAACTGCAGTGCCAGAAGTCTCACTCCAGTGAGCATCGTGTGCCTGATTTCCCTGCATTTTATTATGTCCAAATAGATTTCTTTGGCTTAATAAAACTGGATGAAAAGCTGCTCTGGGAATGCATTTCAATTGGTTTCAAATCTGGCTTAAATCTATTTATCCTAAACATATCCTTTACTTAATCAAGAGCTTGTCTGCACAAAGAGCAGCACCAGGTAGCCTGAAGGAGTGGAGATAAAGCTGGAGAAGAGAAGGCTCCAGGGAGAGCTCAGAGCCCCTTCCAGGGCCTAAAGGGGCTCCAGGAGGGCTGGAAAGGGACTTGGGACAAGGGATGGAGGGACAGGACACAGGGAATGGCTTCCCACTGCCAGAGGGCAGGGTTAGATGGGATCTTGGGAAGGAATTGTTCCCTGGGAGGGTGGGGAGGCCCTGGCACAGGGTGCCCAGAGCAGCTGGGGCTGCCCCTGGATCCCTGGCAGTGTCCAAGGCCAGGTTGGGTGGGGCTTGGAGCAGCCTGGGCCAGTGGAAGGTGTCCCTGCCCATGGCAGAGGGTTGGAATAAGATGGGCTTTAAGGTCCCTTCCAACCCAGACCATTCTGTGATGATCTGACCCACGAGACCAGGCCCAGTCTCCCAGTCTGGGCTGCAGTTTGAGTTTTCTACTTCCTGCACTGGAGGCCCACATGGAAAAGTGACTCTGTACCTGGTGTGCTCAGAGCCAGCGCCTCTCTCTCCAGGCAGCACTGCCACCTAGCCTCCAGCACAGCCAGCAGGGATTTGGGGAAGCCACTGTTGGTGTTGCAGCTGCTTGTGCCAGGCAGGAACAGCAGCAGCATCAGCAGCCCCCCTGTGCCAGTGAGCTGAGCTTTCAGCCCAGGGCAGTGGAGCACAGCCCATCCCAAATGTCCTGCAGTGCAAGAGCAAGGCTGCACGAGGCATCTTCTCATCCAGGAACTAATTTATTGCCAAGTATTTACATCTCCAGAGCTCACCCCGGTGTTCCTGGGATCAGCTCCCAGGTCCCTGCAGCAGCCACTGGCTGCCCGGAGTGTGGCAGCGTGTCCTGGCTGGGCTGGGGAGGGGACAGGGGACGGTGGCTTCAGGGGGGCCCTGGGGGTTCCCAGTTTGGCTGCTGGGTCACCTGCAAACCTGGTGCCTCTGGAGAGTCACTGGGTCTCTGCCACACACACGAAGGCACCACCTTTGCTCTCAGCAGCCAAAAAGGTGACCTGCTAGGGACAGACCCTGCAGCTGGGACATTGGGAGGACGTATCCCAAGGTCACAGAACACCGGTGACAACAGCAGGAGATCCAAGAGCTCCAGCCTTGAAGCTGAGAGGCAGAAGTTTGAGCAAAGGCAGTCCTGGTGTAGCACCAAGATGTGCTGGAGACAGCCCACCCTCATGCAGTGCAGTTCCTCTTACATTCACCCTCATACTCCTCCATTTTCCTGAGGACTCTTTATTTTCCAAGCTCTTTCTAGATGGTTCCACTCCTACACCTTGGGTTACCTCTCTCTTCGATAGAGAACAGCTCTACCAAACCCTTCAGCTGTGTCTGGCCAGCACCAACCCGTTACTGAGGGCACAGCAACAGCCAGGACCTGCTGAAAGTGCCCAGGTCCACAGCACTGCTCCCATCTGAGCAAGGCAGCAGCAAATCTCTCGTGTCCGTCTGGGATTTCAAGGGGATCCTGCAGGACTGGGCTGTTTTTAGCCAGGGGTGAAAAGCACCAGGGAGATCATAGGAGGAGTTGCTGCCACCAGCAGGTAAATCACCCACAAGAACAAGGTCTGGCATGTGGGATCTGCCCCTTCTCCCTCCTTTTTGTGTTTCCCCCATTCCTTGAAGCTCCTGCCTGGATGAGCAGGGACATGGGCATACACATCCCTCAGCTTTCAACACGAGTCTTGACCCCCTGCACTCTTGATCCAACACCCTCGGTCCTCCTGGGCCATGCCAGGAGCTCAGGAGCATTCCTTGCCCCTGAGATGGGCACCAAGGAGCTCCCTGCAGGCACCCTGGCCAGAAGGACCCCCGGGCCCCTCCTCGCTGCAGTCAGGCCCCCTCACACGTCCACAACGCAGTCGGGCGAGTTTGTCCGGATGGCGTCCGAGATCATCTTGGCTCCTGACTGCCCAATGCGATTCCCCTGCAGGCTGGGAGCAAAGAGAGGAGCTCAGGCTGGGACACGAGGCAGAGCAGAATCCTTGGTGAGGACAGGAGATGCTGCCCAGCTTTGCAGCAGCATCAACTGTGCCCACCCCACTCCATGCTCAAGGGCACTCTGGGTTTGAGAGCCCTGAGGCAGCCAAGTGAGGAGCTGGACAAAGCCCTGGAGAGCTGGAGGGGCTGAGCCACTTCTCCCCTGGAATGTTTTGGATGGTATTTGTCTTTTGAGGTGGTTCTTTAGCCCAGAGGCATCCCTGGAGAGGAGCTGAGGGGTCTGGAGCTGTGTGGGTGTGGGGCTGTTACACCCAGAGGAGCACGGGATGCCCCTGCCCTGTGGGGCAGCCAGGAATGGGCAGTGCTGGTGGGGGGGAAGGTCCCTGGATGGTTCCCATGGTCTCCCCCATCCCTGCCTTTCCCACCCCCTGCAGCAGCCACTTACTTGACATAGGTGAGGCCGTGGTTGCCCTTCAGGGCCGTGGCGATGCAGATGGCTCCGTCCATGCCCAGGGAGTTTTCCTGCAGGCTGCAGGAGGCAGGAGGGTCAGACAGCACCAGCCAGGGAGATGTGGCCACCAGCAGGGAGTGCATGGACTGGGCATTGGGAAGAGCCACCTGCTCAGGGTTTGCCCTACTGAGAACCACTGGCTTGGCCATCCCATTGCTCTTCCCTAAGGGAATGTCTGGAAAGGCTGCTCCTGGCTCACCCTGGGAGTGGGATACTCACTTGAGCCGGCGCAGGCTGCGGTTCACCTTCAGCGCGTTGGCCATGGCCTGGGCCCCAGCCACGCCGATGGAGTTTCCCCGCAGGCTGCAAACGAAGGCAGGAGTGAGGAGGGACAGCCTGGGATGGCCCCAAACGGGAGGAGGGGGAGAAGTGACCGCACACAGCGAGTCAAGGGCCAGGCAAGCCAGGTTGGGAGATCACCATGCCAGGGTAGGAGCAGTGCTGAGCCAAAGGCCAGGCTCTCAGACACCCCGGGGATCAGTGGCACAGCCGTGGGCACTTGGTGGCCACACAGAGCACTTACTCCAGGATCTGCAGGCTCTTGTTGACCATCAAGGCTTCTGCCAGGGCTTGGGCACCGGCCGCGCCAACTGAAGCCACTTGCAGGCTGCAAGGGAACAGGGACCCTTCAGCACTTGCCCTAAGGTGGCCATGGCTTTCTAATTAGGGTAATTAAGCTGTGACACCAGGGCCCTGCTGCAGCCTGGATACTCACTGGAGGTCTGCCAGGGTGGTGTTGACCTTCAGCGCGGCAGAGAGGGCGGCCATTCCCTCGTCTCCGATGGCGTTCTCCTGCAGGCTGGGACAAAAGCACTGTGTGTGCCCGTGCCTGGGAACCAGGAGCAGGGACAGGGCAGCCAGCACAGGGCCCAGCATTCCCAAATGGCTTGGGGGAGCTCCTGGGCCACAAGACATTTAGAGCATCCCCAGCCAGGGACACACAATGGGGACACAGCAGATTTCCAGTGCCTAACGGGATTCCAGAAGGGCTGGAGAGGGACTGGGGACAAGGGTCTGCAGGGACAGGACACAGGGAATGGCTTCCCACTGCCAGAGGGCAGGGCTGGATGGGATCTTGGGAAGGAATTGTTCCCTGGGAGGGTGGGCAGGCCCTGGCACAGGGTGCCCAGAGCAGCTGTGGCTGCCCCTGGATCCCTGGCAGTGTCCAAGGCCAGGCTGGATTGGGGCTTGGAGCAGCCTGGGCTAGCAGAAGGTGTCCCTGCCCATGGCAGGGGGTGGAACTGGATGAGGTTTAAGGGCCCTTCCAGTAGGGCCCAGGACCCATCCACCTGTGTCCCCACTTACTCAAGGCTGGCCAGGCTGCTGTTGGACTGTAGTGCTTGTGCCAGGGCCGTGGCTGCTTTGGCCTGGATGAAGTTCCACTGTAAGCTGCAAACAGGAGAAAATGGCAGGTGAAGCCTCAGGCTGTGAGCCTGCCCTGATCCATCCAGGCTCCACACCCATCTGCACCATCCAGGGATGCACAAGACCCCGTGGGTCCATCCAGGGTGTCACAGCACACCTCCCATGGAGGGTGAGCCAGGAGTGCCACTGTCACAGCCTGGAGGGGCTGAGGGCCAGGAGCAGTGTCCCTGCCCGTGTCCATGCAAGGGGGTCCAAACCCAGCCAGGCCCAGGGGGAATCTCACTGGAGGGATGTGAGTGCCCGGTTCTCTTTGATGGCCGCAGCGATGGCCTTGCCCCCGTCATCGTACAGCAGGTTGGCCGCCAGGCTGCAGGGACAGAGGACTCGAGTCACACATGAAAAGTTGAGGACAATGCCAGGGACACCACAGGGTGGTCCGGGTGCCCTCCTGGGGCCCATGGGACTTACTCCAGCTTCCTGAGGGTGCTGTTGCTCCGCAGGGCACGGGCGATGGCAGGGCCCCCCTCCTTGCTGATGGAGTTCTCTCGGAGGCTGGGGAAAGACACGGGGCTGGGGAGGAGCAGCCAAGGCAGCGCTGGATCAGCTGCTCCCCCAGTGCCCCCTTTGCCCCCTGCTCTGGGGCTGAGGCCATCCATTGAGGAGAGCAGTTTTTCTGAGACCACCCCCACCAGCTTCTGCTGCTCCGTTCCGTGCAGCTCCACTCCCTGTGTTTCCTGTGGGCACTGGTGGCCCATCAGGGCTTTTTGCCAGCCTGCCATCCCTGCTGCCATCCTTTCATTCCAAGACATGGCTGAATGAATATTGTCCCAAAGGGAAAAAGCTAAAGATGGAGAGAAGATCCTCACAGCTGGAAGAGGGACCAAAGCTCCTTTCAGCATCTCAGAGCACTTGTGGAAACAACCAGGCACAAGCCCAGGCTGCTGAAAGGCTCCCAGGTCCCAGCAGCAGCTTTTGGCCAGGGTGGCTGGAGGGACTGTCACTTACTTGAGGCTGAGGAGTCCCTTGTTGGAGCAGAGAGCCACTGTCAGCGCTGTGACCCCTGCACTGCTGATGGAGTTGCTCTGGAGACTGAGACAAACAGAGAAGGTGTGTGGATGAGCCACTCTCGGCATCACAGGTGGGCTGCAGGGTCGTGTTTGGGGTGGAAAGTGCCCATTTCACTGAGGAAAGGGCATCTCCCAACCACAGGAAATAGGGGGAGCCACGGCAGAAGGACCAACACTGGGAGCAGCCAGGGCAGGATCAGCAATTCCTGCTGACCATGGCAGCACCAGCCCCAGCAAGCAGAGGGGACAGCGTTTGTCAGCACTTTGGGGCAGCCTTGTCCCCACCTGGCCATCACCGTGGCTGCTGGCTCAGCTGGGCATGGGGATCCTGTGGGTTTGGGATCCTTGTCACAGGGACAGAACCAGGGCACAGCCACTCATCACCAGGAGCCATCAGCCCTCCTCTCCAGGTGCTGTTCCCATGGGGAATGAAGGTTGCACCATTCCACCCTGACTCTCCCTGCTTAGCCAATTCCCATCACTTTTGAGAGAGAGAAGACCCAAAGCTACTGATTTCCTCCAAGCCAGAATAAAAAGCCATTGCTGGGTTTTAGGGTTAATTCTGTCAGTGCCCCTTGGTGAAGGCAGGGCCAGCCTGGCTGCTGCTGGAGCTGCCACATGATGTTCCAGCCTGCACATCCAGGGAATGTGGAGTGGGAGAGACACGGTGAGGGGCTGAGGGCTTGAGGAGTGGCAGATTTTGCTGCAGGGAGGGGGCTGGGCTGTATTGTAAGGAGTCCAGGCACGGAGGGAGAACTTACTCAAGGCTTTGCAGGCTGTGGTTCACCCTCAGAGCTTCAGCCAAGGCAATGGAGCCGTTGTCTCCCACCGAGTTGCTCGAGAGTCTAAGACAGAAGAGGAAACTTGGAACTGCCAGCAAGGGATTCACCTTCCCCAGGCCGTTCCTGCTGCAGCAACAAGCATGGACTCGCTGCCACCTCATTTCCCACCTACATACACCTCTGTTCTCGTGGCTGGTTGGAGCTGGAATAGCTTTTAATGTTCCCTCAGGGCCTGGAGCCCTTCTGCTTCCCTCTGCCAGAGGGGAGACTTGGCTTCTCCTTTCTTTACGTGGCTCCCTGCATCCCTGGAGGTACAGAGAGCACCTCCCTGGGGCTGCTCCGACGGCAGCGCTGCAGGCCCTGCTCCCCCTGTCCACACCAACCCCTTGGGCAGAGCCAGCAGTGTCCCTCCTGCCTGTCACACGGGCCTGCCCCTTTCCTGCCATTCCTGCCCACAGATCCCGGGAGATGTGGCGCTGGCACTGCCATCCCTCCGCCTCATGCTCACATCAGCTCCCTCAGGCTGCGGTTCTGCTTCAGCGCCTCCGCGATTTTCCGGGCGCCCTGGGCTCCGATGGCGTTTTTCTGCAGGCTGCAAAGGTGAGGAAGGCACCTGTGAATGCCAGGTGCCACATCCCCATCGGTGCCACCACACTCTGCTGGGTGGCTGGAGGGGGGGACAGCAGGTCCCGGTCACTCACTGCAGGGTCACCAGCCTGTGGTTGGTCAGCAGGGCCTCGGCCAGGAAGGTGGCCCCGTCCTCCTTGATGGAGTTGTGCTGGAGGCTGGGGGAGACAGAGTGAAGCCAGGCATGGATGCTTCCACAGCAGGGCCAGGGGGGCTGCAGGGCAGTGGCCACCTGCCCTGGGGTTTGCTTGCCCTCGTCCCCAGTTGAGAAAGGGGTCTGGTCCCCAAGCATCCCTGACCAGGAGTCTCCTTCCCTCCTCTCCCATGGGATATTCCTTCTTCCATGAAACAGCACCCTGTGAGCTCCCATGCAAGGAAAGGACCTTGATCCTCACCTCAACCCCAACCCAGACCCACTGAAGCCAAGAGGCAGGAGAATCCCAACTTTCTGGCCCAGGGTCTCCCCATGCACTGGCCCTTGGAGCTTGGGAAAACCTCAGTGGGACAGAAGAGGAAGGGGGCTTGCCCCGGGGATCTGCTCCAGGAGGTGCTCCAGAAGTTGAGACTTACTTCAGGGAGAGCAAGATTTGGTTTTTTTTCAGGGCATCAGCCAGGGCTTTGGCTCCGGTGGGGCCGATGGAGTTGCTCCGCAGGCTGGGGCGGGACAGGCAGAAAAGCCAAGGTTAGCAAAGCTGGAGTGGCACAGGCCCAGTTTAAGCCAGATGCCTCCACATGGCACTGCTGAGGTGGGACATCAGGCCAGCAGCTTGTGGTGGTGGCTTTAGGGGCTGGAGACCCTCCCCAGCTCGGTCAGGCCAGGTGGGATCCAGCCCCACCATGGGCAGGGAATGGTTCCCAGTGGGAACGTGTGCATGACAGGAGCTGGGGAGGGGGAGCACTTACTCCAGCACCATCAGGCTCCTGTTCACCAGCAGCGACCTGGCCAGAGCTTTGGCTCCCTTGTTGCTGATCTGATTTTCTGCCAAGCTGCCCAGAAAAAGGAAAATTGGGTGTTTTTCCAGAGGAGAAAGAGACTTTCACAGACCCTGGCATGTCCCAGGACACAGCTGGGATGGGTGAGCAGAGAGGAGCCATGGGGAGCATTTGGTTCATGGTACAACCAAAGTGATGGATGTTCTCCGGGGGCGGACACCAGGCAGGGACTGCCAGGACTCCGTTTCTGGACATAAAATTCATTTGTGTCATAAAAAGGGAGCTCAGATGGCAGCGTGGGGCAGCCTTGAGGAAGAGCAGGAGATGGGGAAAGTGGGAACCCATCTGTCTGGGATGAAGCATCTCCCTGCATGGAGGTCAGGAGCCTGTGCCCCCCATGCAGCAGATGCTCCACGCAGAGCCTCGAGCGTCCAGCAACCTGCTGTGACCTTGGGAAGTGGCTTGTTGGGATAACCCATGGATTTATATATTTTTTTAGGAACAGTGAGGAGGCAGGGGTTCCAGGAAGACTGGGCAAGGCAACCTTGGGGTAAGGTCACTGCCTGGGTGCAGGGACTGTGTGAGACTGTCCTTGTCATTAGGCATCCTGGGGAGCCAGTGGGAGAGACATTCCTGGGGGACCCCCACCCTGGTTTTGAGGTGCCCCAGCTCCATGCTGCATCCCCAGGACATCCCATCTGCCCTGGGCCAGGTCCTACCTGAGCCTCTGGATCTGGCAGTCCTTCACGCTCAGCATGCTGCCCAGCAGCTCCATCACGTCGTCCTTAAACTGGTTATTGTCCAGCCTGCAGAAGACATGAGGAAAGAGCAAGAGCAAGGGTTGGGAGATCAAAGTGGAGAAAGGATGATCCTCCCATGACATCTGCCTGTCCCAGGTGGAGAAGCTCAAGGACAGAAGCAGAGCTGACCCCAGTGCCACCCCCAGGGCAGCTCTCTGCAGGTGGACAACATTGGTGGGCCCATGTCTCCATTGACACCTGGAACTGTGAGTCACAGGGGAGAGATAACTCATCACTGCCCTCCAGGACTTACAGGGGACTTAAAACAGGGAACAGGTTTAAACTGAAAGAGGAGAGACCTAGATTAGAAGTTAGGAAGGAGTTCTTTCCTGTGAGGGTGGGCAGGCCCTGGCACAGGGTGCCCAGAGAAGCTGTGGCTGCCCCTGGATCCCTGGCAGTGTCCAAGGCCAGGTTGGACAGGGCTTGGAGCAGCCTGGGACAGTGGAAGGTGTCCCTGCCCATGGCAGGGGGTGGGATGGGATGATCTTTAATGTCTCCTCAACCCAAACCAATCTGTGATTCCAGAAGTCACAGCCTGGCATCTCTGCTCACTTCTCCTGGTGCAATCCCACGAGGACTCACCTGAGGCTGTGGCAGAAGAGAAGCTGGGAGAGCAGGCTCTTACATACATTGTAGGTGAGGCAGTTGGACAGGTTTGTCTCCTCCAGACAGACATCCGAGACCTGCAGGAGATAAGCCAGGGCAGAGCAGTTCGTGGGGGTGAGCATCCCAGCCAAGCTCTCGCTCCTCATCGCCT
Organism: Corvus cornix cornix; assembly: GCF_000738735.6. NCBI lineage: Eukaryota > Metazoa > Chordata > Aves > Passeriformes > Corvidae > Corvus > Corvus cornix. Next base: position 14,420,423 of record NC_046344.1, on the reverse strand, counting down.
CCTCCACGGCCTTGGCGATGTCCGTGTGCTGCATCTCCTGCAGGCAGTGCATGGCGTTGACGGCGCGCGAGGAGATGGCGTGGTCGGTGTTCAGGCAGCCCTGCAGGACGCTGATGGCCTGGCTCCTGAACCCGCTGTGCTCGTCCTTCGCCAGCAGCCACCCGGCCAGCAGCTTGTTCACCTGTGGGGACAGCAGCCCCGAGAGGAAGCGGACAAAGATGTCCAGCTGCCTGTCCTCGGCCTGCAGCGCCCTCTGAACGGCGCTCCTGAAGTGGTTGAGGAAGCCCAGCTTGAGCCAGGACATGCCGCTCTCCACAAAGAGGTCGAAGATGGTCCGCTTGGCCGCCGTGTAGTAATAAAGAGCTGCCAGGAACTCCTGCATGGTTAAGTGGGAGAAGTAGTAGGCTGTGGAGGTCTGCATGTCCTCTTTGAGCAGGAGGCGGGTGGAGAGGCTGCTGTGCAGCAGGGAGAGGTCGATGCCGTAGGCCTTCATGTCCTGCTCGTAGAACACGTGTTTCTTCCGCAGCAGCCCGTAGAAGGCCAGCCTGCCCAGGCTGCCCACCAGCTTCTTGCTGGTGTTCACAGCCTGCTCGATCCTGAGGGTTTCTCTCGGCTTTTCCAGCCAGTCGCCACTCAGAGCCATTTTAAAATAATAGGAGTAGATTTCTGACAGGGTCCTGGGGACCACAGCTGCTTCTTGGGATTGATCGTTGCAATGTTTCAGGAAATAAGCGATTGAGGAGCCAGAAATCCAGCAAAAACCAGGAATGGTGCACAGGACGTGTAGCGACCTGTTAGCCCTGATGTGCTTCAGGACTTGGCTGGACAGGTCTCTGTTGTCAAGGAACATCTGGTCCAAGAAGTCCTTCATCTCTACAGCCCCAAACCCTCGGATTTCCGTCATCCTATCAACCAGCCCACCAGGAATCTGCCTGGCCGCCGCCGGCCGCGACGTGACCCACACAGAGGCCTCCTGCAGCAGGTTTCCCCTTATAATGTTGGTGATCAGGTTGTCCACTTGGATCTCCTTTTTGGGATCGGTGCAAACCACTGTGTTGGAAAAATCCAAGGGGGTCTTGAATTCATCCAGGCCGTCGAGGATGAGCAGGGTCCGGGCGGCTCCGGTCGAGATGCAGCCGGGCTCGGTGATGTGAGGGAAGGCCAAGCAGAGGAGGCGCTCAGCAGAGAGCTTCTCGTAGGTGTTGAGCTCCCGGAAGGTGAGGGGCAGCACGAACATGATGTCCCTGTTGATGTCCCCCTTTGCCCAGGTGCAGACAAACAGCTTCACCAGAGTGCTCTTGCCAATCCCGGCCACGCCGATGGTGACAGAGATCCGAGGGGGGATGCTGACTTTGGAGAGAGGCAGGAAGAGCTTCTCCAGGGGGATGCTCTTGGATACGTTTGGCAGGCCTTTGGTGGTTTCAACCTGCAGGATGTCGTGCTCCTTCTGCTGGATGTCGGTCAGGCCTTCCACCAGCAGCAGGTTGGTGAGGCGCTGCAGGGCTCCTGGCTCCAGGCCGTTCCCGTAGGAGCTCTGGAGGCTCTCCAGGTGTTTCTGCACCATGGGTTCTGCACAGAGAAATGGAACAGGGGTGAGGAGGAAGAGGAGGAACCACAAAGGCAAATGACAGAAGCTGCTTCACTCTTCTGCCATGCCCATGCAGAGGGAAACCTCATGGAGCCCTCACATCCTGGTGGGAAGGTACATGGCAGGGCTCAGAGGGCACCAGTAGGCCTAAAGGGCTCTGACCAGCCTCACAGTCAGTCCAGAAGCCCATTTAAGCTCAGCCCTGGGCCTTCAGCCTCAGCTTAAGTATGTTGTAGGACCTAGACCTTGGTCTTGGACCTGATCACTCTGCCCTTGCCTGGTGGCCACTGGACTGTCTGAACCTGGTTGCCCTTGCTGGGCCTGATCCTGACCTCTCAATTGACTTACAACTTGACTTCATTCCTGCCTCATTGCCATGGACTTGTCTGATGAACTGGACTCTCTGATGAACTGGACTCTTGGCTGAACCTGTCCTGCTCCCCTGGCTCAGGTATCACAGCAAAATTAAACCCTCCAGCAAAGGCTGGACAAGCAGAGATGGTGCTGCGAGAGATTCAGAGCAGACATCAGCTGAGGTTGGAGCCTTCCAACCAGGAGGGAAACCAGGGAAACCTCTGCTGGCAAGAGGGTTGCAAAGAGAGCCTGGAGCCAGCCAGGACATCCACCACAGCCCTCACCTGCTCGGGTAGGGGGCTCGCTGCCTGCACCTGGGCAGCCTCCTCGGCCGTCAGGAGCTCCAGCCTGCGCAGGTGGGAGATGATCTCCTCCAGGAACTGCAGAAAGATGGACCTCGCCAGCTGCTCGCGGTACCGGTTGATCCAGGCCCCTGCGGGACAGGACAGCGGGACAGGTGGGTCCTGGGCCAGCCCTGGGAATGTGGGTGAGGGGTGACAGGGAAAGGCAGCAGTGGAGAATTCCTTCTGACTCTGAAGGTAGCAGTGGGGGAGCTAGAGCCCTCCTGAGTGCCCTTCTTGCGATGATGCCATCCCAAAGCCCCGGCAGGAGGCTTTGCTAGGAGCTGCTAGGTCAGGGCAGCAGCCACTGAAATTGGAGTCAAAAGAGGCTGAAGAACACAATCATGAAATGGTGTTTTCTCCTAGAATCCAAGCCCTTGCAGAGAAAAAAGACTGAGCAAGATCATTTCTCTCCAGAGATAGCCATTCCCCCTGCGCCAGCACAGCGCTCACTTGGACTGGGAGCTGCTCACAAGTTGGTGCCCCACCTCATCCCATTTCTGCATCCAGAACTCTCCCGAGGTGATGGATCTGCCCAGCCACCACTCACCTTCCATCAGAGGCCTCCCGTGGCATGGGTGGTCCCTGGGTGAGGAGCTCTGTGGTGGCAGCAGCGTCCCATGGACCACCCCGAGTCCCCCCGGCCAGCTCACAGCACTGCCCGGGGCTCCTCAGCCCCTGCCCATGGCCCTGGTGGAAGAAGAGGAGAAGCATCAGGAGCAGTGTGGGAAGGAGCCCACTCTGAGCTATGGTGGTGCTGGGTGGGGTTCAGCCAAGGGTCCTTCAGCAGCTTTTGGCTACAACAGAGTCCCCTTCACTGCAGGCCTGGCAGGGGCACAGCTGGGACCAGCTTTGCCCAGACCTCAAGTGCCACACACTGGGTGCCTTCACCACCACCACTTATGCCACAACCTTTGTCAAGCACAGTGGTGCATTAATTGCCCTGACAATGCCCCTGTGCCACCTGGGGAGCACCCAAAGTGCCACCACTGTCACAGCGCTGGGAACTGCTTGTACGCTCTTCTTCTCTGGGTTGTGAAGGAAGCTGTGGGGCAGCAGGCAGAGGGATGTAAGGCCTGTTTTGGTTTCAAACCCACCTTGCCCCCATCCAGAGCCTCCGTTGGGGCTTGCTGAGTGTGGCCAGCACCACATCCTGTTGTAGAGTTCTGAAGATGCTCTGAATCATCAGCCAGAAAAGAAGCATCTACCTGCTCCCTCCCCCTCAGCTGCTGCCTAACCACGCTGAGGGTTTGGTGTTTGCTTTTAAGAACATCTGCTCAGAGTCCTGTTGTTCTTTGAGCAGAGGTGGAGAGGGAAATGTCTCCATGCCTGAGAGTGTTCCCAGTTCAGGTGGCACTGTGCTGTAGCCTCTCCACCAGCCCCAAAGTCTTCTCCAGGCGGGAACTTCTGAGTCCCAGGGGATGTGTGATCACAGCAGCAATGCACACACAGTGTCCTGGGGCCTGTGTCCTGGCACCTTTCCTCCTCTCCACCTGGCCTACAGGATGCTCTGGATCCATGTGAACACCTCCATGCTGGTCAGAGGCTCTGCAAGAGGGTCCCTGCCCACAGACAGCCTTGCCTTTTTCAAACCCACCCCTGAGGGGAACATGGGCACTGTGGGGGCTTTGATGCAGCCTCGCCAACAGGTACAGGTAATTCTCCTTCCTTTGGTCAAACCTCTTCTAGGCAAAAAGCACAGATGTAGCTGGACCAGGAAAACCTGGTAGAGTTTCTGGTCCATGGTGTGAGGTCAAGGTGCTTGGAACTTCTCCTTCTGTTCATCCTCTCTCCCAGGGATCCATGCTGGGGTTTATTTCTCCCACCAGAAGCACAAGACTGCAGGAGGGACCTGACAGCATCCCCAGGGCTGAGTTCCTCACAGACCATGGCTGGATCTGCTACAGACACATGTGGCACGTCCTCCAGAGTGGGGTAAGTGACAGAAAGTGCTGGGTGACAAAGCACCAGCCCAGCCCCACCTGCCCAGGTGGTTCCTGACAAGCCCCTGTAGGGCTGGGAGGTGCTGTTGGAGCAGGGTCTGAGCCCACCACCTCTCCCTTCAGGATGGAAGCCTGGGCTCTGCCCTGGCTGCCCAGCTCTGGACCCCTGGTGTCAGCGGTGTCAGAGGTCCACGAGCCCGTGGCAGTGGTGGTGATCCCACAGCAAAGCCCTTTCTCCATACCGGGAGCAGCAGGGCCCCAGCAGCAGCTCTTACTCATCACCCCCCATGCAGTGGCCCGGTCAATGAAGATCCCATCAATTAAGGGAGCTCAGTGAGCAATTCACAGCAAAATGTTCACCCTTTGATGTGTTCTTGTCTCTAACTGGCCTGGAAGGTTCAATTAAGCCTTTGCAGTGCCCAGGTCTGTCTCTCATCTTTGCTGAGCAAGCCAGAGCACAGCCAGAATGAAAGGGGCTTTTGCTGCTTGCAGCGATGTTCCCTGCAGCCCTTCCTCTGAAACGTGGCCCTTTGATGGGGGAAACCTGCTCCAGCACCACAGAATGTTTGATGGTGTCCTCTGGTGCTCCTTCAAAAACCACCAGCCGTGGGCCAGCTCACGCAGAGGCATCTCACTGGGAGAATGAAGCAGCAGAAGAAATAATGCAGGGGCTGCGATTTTTTTCTGGTTCCAGTAGTTTCAGGTGCAGCTCTAGGACCACACGGGGCTGCTGAAGGCTGCGTGCTGAGGGGGTGGAGGGAGTTACCAGCTCTCACAAGAGATGTCTGAAGGGTAAGGGCCAGCCAAAGCCAGGTTCCAGAACTCCTACAGAGATCCAGGTGTGTCCAGGATGGGACGTTCCAAGGCTGCTGGCTGTGAGTCCTCTTCTGGGACTCTGACACCTCTGCCTGAGGTGTCAATCCTGCACATCCCAGGTGTGCAGCTGTTGCCTGGCCAGGATCCAGCAGGGACAATGTCCCACCGGCAGCCAGAGGAGCGGTGATACAGGTTTGTGTCTGCCCTGCCTTGCCTGTGTCCGCAGGGAAACTGGGATAAGAGGCTGGAGGGTGGGAGGCTGCCCAGCCAAACTGATGAGTGGCACCTGCAAGGCCCAGGGAAGGAAATGGGGATTTTCTTGGCAAGAACTTGGCATTAACACGTTTTTTTTTTTTTTTTTGCTTAGTGTGGTCCAAAGGTCCAGCCCAGGAGAAAATCCTCTCTTCTAAGGATGTTTAGACAACACCGATGTGTTCTTCCAGCAGCTCCAATCCCACCATCCCTACAAACCACCATGCTACATCCCACCTGAGTGTCCCTGCCCAAAACCCATCAGTGCCTGGGGGCCACAAGCACCATGCTGGAAGGTCCACAGCCAATCCTCTCCCAAACAGCTGCTGTGGTTTTCGCTGTGTCCGTCCTGTTCCAGGATTCAAACTGCTGGCACCAACACCAGAGAACAGGGGCCTGGATGTAGCTGCTCCTGCTCATCTCTGGCTCTAATTCTGTACGTGCAGTTTCGCTCCTGGAAGTCCAACATGACCAGAGCAGCATTCAGGGAATCCAGGATGAAGGGACAGTCCTGAGGTGGAAGCATGAAGCTGTCTGGAGACAACAGGCATTTACTGCCTCCCAGATCCTCCTCCTGCCCCAGACAGATCCATCACTCCATGCCTTAGGAATCTGCTGAGGAACTGGGACCGTACCAGGTCTGGAGATGTCCCAGCAGCTGCCAGCAGCACCAGGACTGCATCAGGTGACACCCAGCAGTTGGAAATCTGTGTTTGTCCCCCTGCAGGGGCTCGTGGGCAGATTCACCAGCAGCATCAGGGGGGGAGGAGGTGGTTGGCACCTCGAGTGGGACTTCCCAGCTCGCAGAGCCCTGGGGACCCCACCTGCTGCGGTGGGCTGGGGGTGGGCTGAGGGTGCCAAGGTTAGACAGGCACCAAAGTGCTGGGCAAGAGCTCCTGCATGGCTGCAGGCACCCACAGATGGAAAACATCCGAAAATGGCCTGATCTATAGCGTTTAGATAAGGTTAAAAGCTTTTTATATGAGCTAAAAATGGCATCATCACACAGCACCTGCAGCAGGTGGGAGGTGCCCACTCCAGCTCAGCTCCATGCCCCAAACACGCAGGAAACCTCAGCCTGGCCATCTCCTTGTCCATGTGCCACCACCGTGGGGTTTCTCCGCGCAGCCAATCCCCCAGAGCTCTGCGCTCTGGGGTGGGGGAGCCCCGGGAGCGCAGCCCCAGCCCAGCGCTGCCCTTCCTCCCCCGGGCACGGAGCGGCCCCGCCAGACCTTCCCACCACTTCCTGGAGCGCTGGGTTCCTCCGGCGGCTCTCGGGCTCCTTTACCCTCACACCTTCGGGGCTTTTTAGCTACTTCTCCTGCCTTGAACTGATCCCACCTCGGAGGTCAGCGAGCTGCATGAAAACATTTCCCGAGGCAGCACCTCCAGCTGCTCCCCCGCAGCTGAGCGAATCCCGAAGCCAGGATGGAGGCTGCCACCTTTTGGCAGAATCGAAGAGATTTCACATCGTTAATTTCTGTTAATTAAACGATGCAATTGAATACCTTCTGCATTATTACTCAGTTGTGACGCTTGCAGACTGGCGAGTAACTCAGTTATCTAAGTTTGCAGCTGACTTGTATTTTTTTGGTCTGGATTTAATGCAAAATCTATTTTATGTCAAATTTAATCTCTTCCAGGTTTGGGTTTTGGTTTTTTGTTTCCTTAAACCCAAACCCCAACCCCAATAACAGGGCCCAGCAGGACACAGCAGGGGTTAAATAGGAGGTGAGGGGCCATGAAGGGCCCCTGGGCTGGATGCCAGCAGTGCTAACCCCAAATCTCACCAGAAAAAAAAAAGGAAAAATCAATCTGTGGGTGATTCCAAACGGCTAAAAATGAAGCTAATTGTGGAGAGGAGGTGTCTTGCGGGGCACTGCCGCACCTCACAAGCTGCAGAATGAAGGCTGATGCATTTCCTGAGCTGGCCGTGCCCCTGGGATGCTTTACCACAGATGTGCAAACAGCTGATAGGAAAGCAGATCCTCCCAGCACACAGCTTCTGCCCTTCCCACCCACAGGATCTCAGGATATCAGCACAAAAACTGGGCAGGAGCTGCTGCCAGCCCGGGCTGCCGGGATGCTGACGGATGTGGTACCGCCCCAGCGACCTCTGGGGTTTGATCAGAACAATCTTTCTGGGCTTGCAGAGCACCCAAAGAGCAGCTGCAAGTTCTCCAGAAAGAAAATTTTGTGCAACATGGACATCCTGACTGCGAGGTGTCCCCTGGCTCCCAGAGATACCTGTCTGGCTTTGGATAACTCTCCCACGTGGTGGCCAAACCCTGAGTGACGGTGATATCCCAGAGGGTGACAGTAGCCAGCCCGTGCTCCAGCAGGTGCTGTCCCCAGCAGCCCCGTATTTATGGGATACACAGTGCCCATAAGTGCCTAAATAACAGCAGGATTAAGTCTGATGCCCTGAGGCAGCCCAGCATGCCCGGGCTCTGTGCCCACCTGGGTGCAGGGCTGAGCTCCAGCTCCCCGACCTGCTCCTGTGACACCCACACCCACTGCTTTGGCTCTGCCCCACTCTTTGGCACAATTTTGCACCGTGCCACAGGCGAGTGTGTCACTAATCTCATCCTTTTCTATTGGTGGTGCATCTTGGAGTTTATTTTGGACCGTTTGGAAGTTAATTAGTTCAGCAAATGACATTAAGGTGGGGGAAAGCTGCTGCACAAGGCTTTGGGCAGGCAGGGCGGCCTGGCTGTGGCTGCTTTCATGCCCAAGCAGGCAGAGCGGGCAACGGGACAGAATGCGACATGTGCCAGGTCCCCTGTGAGGTCCCATGCTCATCTCCATCCCTCAGGGCTCCACCCACTCCTGCCAGCATGGTGGCCATGCCATGCCGTGCCATGCCATGCCATGCCAGGCTGCCCTGCCAGGGCAGGGACCTCTGCCCAGCAGCTCCTGGCCCTGCCACGCTGGCCCGGCCACTCCATTTCACGTGGCCATCACAGCACGGGCTCTGCAGCAGCTTGTCCCCACACGGGAGAGCCAAGTGACACCTCCCCTTCTCCCCACACCCCTCCAAAGCCCCACCAAGCCCCTACCTTGGCCTCGAGCCGCCTTCCCCAGGTCGGTGTGTGAGCAGGGCACTGGAGAGGGCATCCCCGTGGTGGGCGAGAGGATGCAGCCGCTCCGTGCCCGCTCAGCTCTTTATCCCCAGGGCTTAGCTTCCTCCTCGACGGATGCTCAAGGTCAAGGTAGCAGCCACCCTTCCCGGTGGTGTCTTCTACAGGTGGTGGCACCCGGCACCGGGCGATGCTCGGGGCAGGACCTGGGCAAGGTGGGTCCGGGTTCCCCCGCCGGCCCCCGCCGGTTCCAGCCCGGTGGCTTTTCTCTCTTTCCGTTCGCTCCTCGCCCCTTCCTGCCCTGGGTCTCGCTGATCTTCCTTCCTGTCAGCGCGGGGCTGGTGACTATGCAAATCGAGCTGAGGGATCCGCCAAAACCCAGCAGCGTCTGACCCCCGGAGCCACAGCCGGGGCTGGCCTGGTGGGATGCTCTGTGCGCGGACACTTCCCTGCCTGCGGATGATTTCTCCCAAAAGCCACAAAACCGGCCTCAGCAACATCCAGACTGCTGTGAATTCCCTTGAAGCAAAACCAGGATCTCACCCCAGCCTGGGAGAGCCGAGGGGTTTTGCTACATAACCCCCTCACTGGCCAGGAACGCTGGGAATATCCCATGGAAGAGGCTGGAGTCGCAGCTCTGTCCTTCCTTGGGTTGTGCAAAGAAATAATTCCATGAGTAAATGTCTTGAAAGAGTAGAATAAAAGGGTAGGGATAGCCTGCCTTTCCTCCAAAGCCCTTCTCCTGCCGTTTCTAAATGCTTCCTGGAATTAGGATTTGTCTCCAAAGAGCTGGATCCCATCCCACCAAGAAGCCAGAGCCACCAGCGCAGCAGGACCGGCAGGATCTCCCCTCCCCAGCTCCACACAGGCAGGTGGGGTCAGTCATTATTTTCCATTTTTGTTCTACAAAATCCTCAGTTTGTAAATCCTATAAAATTTCACTGGCATTCAGGCAGATGGTGGCTAATGGAGCTCTCGTGGTGGAGAGCTGGTGGGGGTCAGGGTGGGCTCATGGCCACTGAACTGTGTTTGGGGAGGAGAGGTGGGGGCAAGCAGGGATTTGGAGCTCCAGACACCACTTTGGGCTGTGTGTCTCCCACAGCTTTGCTCTCTGCCCATCCCAGGCTGTGCCCAGTAAAGGATTAAAATCTCTCCTCTGGCAAGTTTTCGGTCTGTTGGTAATTTCCCGGTCTGGAGGGTGGTTTCAAGAGGAGCTGGTAAATCCCAGCAGCCAATCCCTCACATCCAAAATGACTGTGCAGAAACCCCAGTCAGGGCTGTACCTCCTGCTTTCACAATTCAACATTTACCTTTATTAACACGTCGGAAATAATTCTTTGCCACTGTGTATTACGCGCCCCTCACACGTTTTCTGGCCTGTTTACTGGATTCAACCCCAAATTTCTCAAAGTATTTATTTACTAAACTTGACCTATGGAGTTCCCGGCAGGGTAGGTTTGACCGCAGCCCCCCTCTGGAGCTCGCAGGGGAGGTGAGAAAAGCTCCAGGGGTGACTCTGTTTGTTGACTCGTGCGGTTGCTTGGCAGGAGGGTGCTCGGCGATGGATCCTCAGCTCAGACCTGCACAGAGTCACCTGCCTAGGGACAACGAACGGCCCCAGCTCTAGAGGGAGCAGCAGGACGCTCCTGGGGAACAGCCGTGTTTCCACAACACGGAAAGGTAGAAAGACCTCACAAGTCTGGGAGGCTTGGGGGAGTCCCCGGGGAGGAAGGGACACAACCCCGAACCGCCTCCCAGAGGGGTACGCGGTGGGTCTCGGCTTTTAAGCCGGTTTCCTGAGGAAGGAGCAGGCAGATGGGATGGGATGGGATGGGATGGGATGGGATGGGATGGGATGGGATGGGATGGGATGGGATGGGATGGGGTGGGGGTGGGATGGGATGGGATGGGATGGGATGGGATGGGATGGGATGGGATGGGATGGGATGGGATGGGGTGGGGGTGGGATGGGAGAGGAGCCCCACGCAGGCGGTGGCGGCGGTGGGCGGGGCCGGGCACTGGTGGGCGGGGCCGGACGGGGATGGACATCTGAGTCCCCCGGGACGGGCGCGGCCGAGTGCAGTCGGGTGGAGACGAGCGGAGCCGAACACAATCGGGTCACGCCGAACAGATGAACGCACGCAGGTCCAGCCCAGGCGACTAGACCCGAACCGAGCCGAACGCAGCCGGGCCGAGCCGATTGGACCCGAACCGAGCCGGGCGTAGCCGATTGGGCCCGAGCAGAGCCGAGGTGAGGAGCCGTGTGAGGGAAGACGCGCCCGCTGCCCCCTGGGAGCAGCGATGGCTCCGCAGCCGCTTCGCTCCCTCCTCTCCTCCCTCCCTCCCGGGACCGGGCCGGGGGCTGAGCCGCAGCCGTGCGACTTCTCTGCTTCTCGCCCCGTCAGAGCCCCGGGACCGCCCGCGCTGCCGCATGGCCGGGAAGAAGCTGATCGTGGTGTTCGGGGCTACCGGTGAGTGCCCGGGGGCCGGCGAGAAGGGCGAGGGGCGGAGGCGTCGGTGATGCCCGAGCGCCCGGGAGGGTGAGGAGTGCGGGGAGCGAGCGGCGGGGCTCGGTCCTTGTGGCAGTCGAGGGCTCCGTCCCGCGGCCCCAGCGCAGCCCGGAGTCCCGGGGACGCGGGGCCCTGACCGGCTGCTGCTGCTGCTGCAGGGGCCCAGGGGGGCGGCGTGGCCCGGGCGCTGCTGGACGACGGCACCTTCAAGGTGCGCGCGGTGACGCGGAGCCCCAGGAAGAAGGAGGCAGAGGAGCTGAGGCGGAGGGGAGCCGAAGTGGTGAAGGCAGATCAGGACGATGAGGCATCGCTGGAGCAGGCCTTGGCGGATGCCTACGGAGCCTTTATTGTCACTAACTTCTGGGAGCACTGCAGCAAGGAGAAGGAAATCGAGCAGGTACCTGTCCTGACATTAACTGGGACCACGGGCAGAATGATCTGGCAGGGTGGATCAGGAGTAGCATCAAAGTGGGGACAGCTCTTGGAGCGGCCATGGCAGCCCTGATGGTTTGAGTGGCCAGTCCAGAAAACCCCAAGGCCTCACAAACACCAGGTCCCAGTTCTTGCAAAGCCAGGACTTGTTCCCTGTTCCCTTGCAGTTGCATGGCATCAGGGTCTGGTGCCTTCAGGGAGTTGTTAAATTTGTTATGGAGAGCACTTCCCAGCAGTTGCAGTAGCAGGAGTGGGAACACTTGGCTCCTCAGAGCCTTCCCAGGGCAGAGCCAAGACTGTCACTGCCTGCAGACCTGTAGCTCTCTGTCCTTGCAGGTTTGTGGCCAAAATCCTGCAGTATCAGATATCCCAAGGGTGGTGCTCACCCCAGGACAGATTCTGCAAGATGGCAGAGTTCCCACACCTGGATGGCAACAAACAAAAGATAGGATAGGTTAGGGCAGGTATGTTTGCCAGGCAGATTCTTTATGCTGCTGTTTGCATGTTTGGTGGAGCAGTGAGCTCCAAAGCTGGAGAGTGTGTGGTCTTTCTGAAGTAGGGTGGGGTAAGGAGAGGATTTGGCTCCACCTGGACAAGTCACTGTGCTCAGCCCTGGTCCCAGCTGAGGGCTGGTGGGAGTTGGATCCTCCCCAAAGGGAAGAGGGGGTGTGGGGAGGATGGGGATGTCCCATTCCCCTCTTCATGGCCGGTTCCTCCCTTCGCCCAGGGACGGCGTCTCGCTGACCTGTCCAAGCGCCAGGGTCTACACCACGTCGTGTTCAGCGGCCTGGAGAACGTGCACCAGCTGACGGGGGGCCGGCTGGAGGTGCTGCACTTTGATGGCAAAGGCGTGGTGGAGGAGTACTTCCAGAAAATTGGGGTTCCCACCACCATCGTCCGGCTGCCCTTCTACTTCGAGAACTTCCTCTCCATCTTCAAGCCGCAGAAGGCCCCGCAGGGAGACACCTTTGTCCTGGGTAAGCAGGAGCTCTTGCTCTGTGGGTCGCTGTCCTGTGACTGTCCTCATCTGCTCCCACTGTGCAGAAGCTGAGGGGTGGAGGGATTGCCAGGGCTGTGGGCTGGTCGGGTGAAGAGACCTCTACCAGCTGAATTATATATATACACCAGCTGGTCTTCAGACCTGTTCAGTGGCCTGCAAGAAATCAGCAAGATCCTGGACCTGTCTGTGGTGCTGAGGGCTGTTCTGCAGATCCCCAAGTGCCTCTGGACACCCCAAATGCCTGCATTTGGGATGGTGGAGGTGGTGGGGCTGCAGATCAGGTGAGTCACGGTGCTGCTCTGGTGTCACAGGCTCTTAGCTCAGCCCTGCTCTCCTGCCTTGCCATGCTCTCATCCCTCCCTCACCTCATGTTCAGAGGCTGGGTGCTGAACCTGTACCTGTACACTGTACCTCCTCAGAGCTGGGCTGCACTTCAGCTGGGATCAATCTCTCCATACAGAGCTGCCCATGGGGGACACCCCAATGGATGGGATGGCTGTGGAGGACCTTGGGCCTGTTGTGCTTTGCCTGCTGAAGTCCCCAGGGGAGTACATCGGCCAAGTGATAGGACTCAGCACGGGCAAGCTCACCGAGGCACAGTACGCTGCCATCCTCTCCCAGCAGACGGGCAAGACTGTGACAGCCAGCAAGGTAGGAGGGTCCCTTGGTGTAGGTGATGTTCCTGAGGGACTCGTAGCTCATTTTGGTACAGCCCAGCACTGGTGTCCAGGGTTAGTCCTGCTGCCCCTGGGTGTGGCACAGCTTGGCACCAAAACTGCCCTGTTGGCATTGCCACCAAGCTCATGCTCGTGGAGCACACAGATGTGCCCGGGCAGGTCTGTGCCTGGCTCCAAGGGATAACTGAGCTGGGAGGTATCCCCAGGAGCCAGGGATGGGCACCTACACAACAGATCTCTGCTGGGTGCCCTTCCCTTCAGCAGGGCTTCCCTCAGGGCTTTGCTGTGTCACCCTTACAAGAGACTTGGCCTCTGTGCTGTGCCACCGTTAACAACACCCCTGGCCACTCCCTGCCCCTTTGTGGCTTATCTTTATTTGCATTTCAGTTGTGCCTCAGGCAGTCAGTACAATGGATGAGGGGTATGGCTGTTCCCTGTTTTGAGAACAAAGTGCATTTCATTAGAAACAAAGCCCCGCTGATGCTCTCTGCAGGTTCTGCTCTCCCAGAAGCACAGTGATCCAAACACCCTTGTGATTCAGGCAGGGAAGGAAGGTTTTGGGGTGCCAGGTGGCAACCTGGATTATCTCCTGGACCACCCAGTTTCTAGAAACCCTCAGCCATAGCTCTGGTGTGAGGAAGGGCTCTCTCATAGCTGCTCCAGGCCCTGGCCAGCTGTGTGCCAGAGCTGGGTGCTGGCCCTAGGTTGGCTGGGCTGGTCCTGCCAGGCAGGGCCGCATCCTTTGCCCAGCCCCAGCAGCAGTGCCTTGCAGAGCCCTCCTCACCAGTGGTGATGCTGTAACAGGCTGCTCTAACAGAGCCCTCACCACATCACCTCACAGGCTCAGGGGGAGCCCCAGCAGCCTCTGATCAGTTTTTTTCCCCAATTCTCTTGGCAGATCTCCCCTGAGGAGTACGAGAAGCAGGACTTCCCCGGGGCCAAGGAGATGGCTGCCATGTTCCGTTTCTATGCCCTAAAGCCAGACCGCAACGTGGCCCTGACCATGAAGCTCAACCCCAAGGCCCGCACCTTCCAGCAGTGGGTGGGGGACAACAAGGATTCCTTCTGAGCCTCCCCTCCCTCCTCTTCCTCCCTGGTTTCTGCAGCAGGTAGAGGGACCTGGCCGAGGAGGTGAGGTGCCCTGAGCCCTGCTGCCTTCCCAGTAGTGCCCCAGGGAGAGGCTGATCCTGCCCAAGTTGGGGAGAGCTTGGCCCACAAGCTGGTCCATGTGTGTGCTTCTGCACTGTGGTTGAGACTGTTTAGGCAGCTGGAACAAGAGGAAGGGCTGTACAGCACAGGCAGAGGGGTGGCAGAAGCGCTACCTTTGCACTCTGTCCTCAGGGAGGCGTTACTTTAGTCATTCTGGGTGTTTTAGGGTGGTGGGGCTTGTTTTCCCAGGATCACCGCTTTTCCCAGGCAGCTCTGAGCATAGGGCACCATGTGGGGGGCTGGAGGTGTGTACCCCTGGGCCCCAAAGGCAGTGCCTTCATGGCAGGTATCCATGGCCAGGGCTGCTGCAGGCTCCTGAGCAAACTGAAGACAGAGATTCTCCATGGATGTCGTTTGGGCACCGCAGGTGAGCCACTGGAGAGATGGAGGCTTACTGTCACCCCAGCAAACAGGGACTGCAGTGACTTCTGTGAGTGAGTGTAACACAAAAGCTGAGCTTGATTCCTCAAGTCATACAGCTCTGGCCATCATCCTTGGGCTCCTAGAACTAATTTCAAACACTACAGGCTCCTGGAGCTAATTTCAGTCACTGTCCCTTATGAGTTGAGATAAAACTCAACTTTTTCAAGACTGTCCAAAGTTCAGTGGTAAAGCACCCTCCCCCCCCCATGCCTTAAGTACTGCTCAGATTGGGCAACTTTGTGTTTAAAGTCAATCCTAGCCCCCAGCAATGCCCGAGCCATTCAGCCCTGTGCCCCCCTTGTCCCAAAGACCTTCATTCCTGTTACCAGGAGAGGGAAAGGGGGTGACAGACCCGGTGGAAGAGTAGACAAGGCAGCAAGGCACAGCATGTGTTAAATATCTTTATGAAGTCCATCTTATTTACATGGGTACAGAATCACTTTACAGAAGTTTAATCAGGAGGCAACGCGTGCTTTATTTCAGCAAATTAAGAAGGGCAAGACTACAGCACGTCCCTGTTTAACTGGTGTTTAACTGATTAGTGTGGGCTGATGGTACCTGCACGGTATCACAAACACAGCAGGCTACAGTAACCATGGAATACTCACTGCAAGAGCTCAGCTGCATCTGGAAGGAGTGATCCACCTCACTTGCACTCTCACACATGTAAAACAACGATGCTTTGACCAATCCTTTATGCTATGGGTGTTGCACTAAGGTAATAAAAGATTTTTGTCCCCCAGCTGACAAAGGGCTCAGTGGTCGACTTGTACCAGTTCAGAAACAACAGCAGTTGTGTGGCAACTTTAGTTACTTGGGAGATAAACCTGAGGCAAAGTGCAGATTCCATCACTGCTCTGTGCAGGCAATCAGCAGGATAGAGAAAGCCCAGGGCTACGAGGGAGCCAGGCCAGCTGGGCTCAGACAGTGCCCAGCCACAGGGAGATTCCACTTGGAGCTGTGCAGGGCAGCAGGGCTGTCGTGAAGACAAGGTTAGACCTCCCTGACCCACCAAGTCTCCTGGGGAGTTCAGCAAGCACACCTGGCATTCCAAAGGGCACCTGAGTGAGCAGCTAGTGGGCTTGGGCTCCACACAGCAAACTGCTGCTCTGTGCTGCAATATTTATTTCACATTTCCTCTGGTTTGGATTCTAAATAATACTTCAACTTTTACCAAATAAGCTTGCAGCAGCAGTAGGGTTGTGGAGCAGCCTCCAGAGAGCCACACTTCTGCAAAGCTGGCGTTTTCCTTCACTGCCAGTTCCTGGGACAGTGGGTGGGGTTTGTATCATGATGAGTGTTGGTGCCTCGGTGGTCCATGGCCTCTCCAGCTGGGATTCTTGCTGTGCTGCTGACTGACATCCTGTGTTCTCCAGAGCCTGGCTGCAGAAAGATTCACCCCAACTGCACAGATGACCTGCTGCTGCTGGCTCCTAGTTCCCAGTAGAACGCTTTCCTGCAGTTGAAGTGAGGAAGGTTAAGATTTCCTGGCTGTATCAGCACACAGCCCGCTTTGGGAGCACCTCCCCTCCTGAGCTGCTGACACTCTGTCAGCCTTACAGCACAGCCAGGTTTGAAACCTACAAAGATGCAAAGCTGAGCCCCTGGAATCCAAGACTCTGTGTCTGCCGTCGATGATTCCAAGTGTTGGTGCTCCCTCACAACAGGTCAGCACCAACTGGAGGCACCTGAGTTACACTGCAGCGATGCATGGTGGGGTTTGCTGTGCTCTGTGACAAAGGCTGCCTCCTCCCTGGTGCTGTAAGCCCGTGGCAGTGGGGGAATCTGAGTGTGCCACCACCAGTGGCTCTGCAGCCCATGATTTGTGTGGCAGAAGCCAGTCCCAGTGGGACCAGCTCGTGGGAACATGCTCAGTGCTTGGAACTGGGCACAGCTACAGCAGCAGAGCTGCAGGGGAGGCCAGCCAGCTCCCCAAGGGTGAACCCAGCATCTGTGCTGCTGTTTGCTGCAGCAACAATGCAGTTTAATCCCTGGCTTGTTGCTCCAGGTCCCAGGGGACAGCTAGGGCTGTGCACACCCACGGCTGGAAGGCCTGAGGCTAAGTGAGAAGTAATGCTGTGCTGTTGTGCTTCCACCTCCCAAGAAGTGCTCAGTGTGGGGGAAAGACGACAGTGAAACACAAGAGGCCTCCTACCTCAGATGGGGTGTCAGGAGGTAAACATTTTCTTAAGTTTGGAAAGGAATCCCTCCTTGTTCTCCTCAGCCTCAGGCCTATGCCCGCCTGCGTCAGCGCTAGCCTTGGCCCTGCCACCTGGATACAAACAGCAAAGGGCCGCAGTCAGAGACATCTCCCACCAGGACCAGAGGGGTGTTTTAGACAGGGAATGGCCAAGAGAAGGCAGCTGGTTGTGCTGCACCCTCACATCCAGGGCTGCACATGGCAGCAAGCCACAGGACTGGATCCCTTTGCAGTGGAAGCACTGCAGAGCCTGGATCCCAGAAGCGGAACAGCTCAGGGACTGGGCTGTTCCCTTCCCCTCTCCCCAGCCCTCCAGGTGGTGAGGGAATTCTTGTGCTGCACAATTGAGTCAGGGACCCCACAGGCTTTGGAAACAGGTTACTTGGAATTGAGAGTCTGCCACTAAGAACAAGTGGTGAACTTGATCACAGCCAGCCAGGACTTTATAGGGTTAAAAAAGCTATACTGGTGGTCCCTGAAACAAGTTCTTCCTGTTCCAAGGTTGTGTCCTTGCAAAGCAGTGCAAAACCACACCAGGAGCCTGATTTGTGTCATTGCAAGCAATGCTCAGACTGTATCAAGCACAAAATTAACTCATGTAGAATGAAAAAGGCTACAAGTATTTCACACCAACTGTCCAGATAAGGAATGTTAAAACTGTCCTGTATGAACAGGTCCTGAGAACTCGTTTGTCCCTCCAGAAGTGGCTATAATGAGAACAAAGGAGACCTCTTTGCTAATCTGCTTTTTTCTACAGTAAAACCATCAATAACAAGATCCCAAACACCCCCTCAAGCTTTCTTTGTGCACAGAGAACGCGGAGTCTGGCGCTCCCCATCCACGCAGGGCTGGGTGCCGGGCTCGGCCTGATGCAATGGAATGAAATCCCGAGGCAGGACACGCCTCCCTCAGCACAGCCTGTCTCTACACTGCAACCTACTGGCGTTGTTTTAACCCACCTTGCTGCTTCATCATGGTAAAAACCAGCAGGTTTGCTTTTTAAAAAATTAGTTTGAAGAGTGTTTTTTTTTCTCTTTGGCACATAAATGCCTTTAAAAAGCTGGAATGGAAATTCAGTGCTCAGAGCTCTCTGCCCTTCCCCCAAGGCTGACTGTAATGTGGGAAAGACATAATTTCTGTGTTAGGAAAGCACTATAGAACAGACAATTGGGAAATATTTGGCAGATGCTGCCTTCTAATATCCTGCACTTAAGCCTGTATTCCTCACACTTTGGCATGTAGTAGAGCAGACCCGAGTTCCTGGGATCATTCAGCAGCTCCAAAAGGCTCTCACCTTTGCCTAGTCATAAATGCCCTGCTTGGTTTCAAACCAAAATCCAACAGGCTTGAAGTTCATTGTTCCAATTAAGCAAAGAAAAAACTGTTTTCCAGTAGCAAGAGACAAAGCTCCTTCCTTAACTATTTTACCATGTGTTGTGCCTTTAGCTGCTGCCTCTTCCAAGCACCTCACCCCTGAAACTTAAAACACAATTGCTGAATCTCAATTTTCCATCTGGAGCTGGAGAGCAGCTTCACAAAGCTCCCAGCTGCCTTCACTCCTCCCTCACACTGGACGCTGTCCACTGACCAGAGCTGACACTGGCTCTAGTGGACACTCCTACCCCAGGTTTCCCCACATGCAAAGAGCTCAGGCTGACAGCAGAAACCCCCATCAGCATTCCAGGAGAAACAGCCCTGCTGTGCTCAGAAGCACACTGGATTGGGATCAGACAGGCAATTGGCCTGAAGCACATTTGCTTTTCCTGCCTCTGCTACCAAGGCAAGTCCTGGCACAGGGGAAGCAGGGAGCAGGAGGCATTCATCAGCACAGCTTGTCTGCACCCTGCAGTACTCAGTGCCTGCTCTCTGTTCACACATGGATTTGCCCAGTAAGTACTGGAATACTGGGAAAAGGCTGCTTCCCTGCTTTGTGCTACAGCCTGTTAACATCACTCTAGAACGATTTCCATAGTAGCAGGCCGTGCTGCCACACAGCCTCACCGTGACCCTGGCTCACCTTGCTCCCCAGGAACACTCAGGATGCACTCTGCAGTGCCACAGCAGCTCCCCAGGGAAGGGGCAGGAGTTCCCCCCGCTCACCTGATGCTGTGTTGGTGACCCCGTTCACGGTGCCGTCCACATCGGCCTCATCCTCAGCGTAGCTCATCATTAAGGCTCGCTGGCGATCCGTCAGCCTCCTGTGGCACCAGGACACAGGGGTTAGGGATGGCCTGGGGACATCCCCCAGCAGCCCCCACGAGAGGCAGGGACTGGAATACAATGTGTAGGAATACACCTGGAATCCCGATGGTACTCTTGAAATAAGCCACCTATAAGGAATTATCTATAAAGAATTCTCAGTGGAAGAGGAGGGACAGAACCCACTGCATTTCACCTCATGGAATTTTCGCAACTTCTAAACAACATTTGTTGCAAAAAGTTTTTAAGATTTCACAGGAACTTGTTTTAGCTCTACTTACTGAGGAACTTTTATCTTTATGTGGATGTAGTGGTCTCCGTAGCCGTAGCTGTTGACCTTGGGAATGCCTTTCCCACTCATTCGAATTCTCTGGTCTGGCTGAATACCAGGGGGTATCTATAAACACATGGGTGTCACATTTATTACTCAAACATTTATATAATAACTACACATCTATAAAAATTATCCTCTTCTCCAACAAGCTTCAAAGTGGGATGGGAGACCGCTGGTATGCTCATCCCAAAAGCTAAGCCAGTAATGATGGAAAAGCTTTTGAAGGAATAAGTAAGCCTGTAGCTAAGACACAGCCTGTAGCCCTCAGATGGGATTTGTCCAGCAATCCCTTTCTTTCCCTGTCCCTACACAGCAACAGGAAAGGAGCTGTAACCAGGCAGATCACAAACTACCCAAGGCTCAATCCTGAAGGAGTCTGAAATACAATACTGGCAGACTTAGGTTTTCCCCACCTTTGCAGCAAAGGAGAAGCCTCTGCTGTGCCCCACTGATTCCTGCCCAGCATACTGGTACTCACCGTGATGTTGATTGTCTCATACAAGCCTTGACACCGGGCTGTGCCTCCCAGCACAGCCTGAGCTACTGAAATCAGGAGATCTGAGTGGATGTCAGCTCCGTTTCGTCGGAACACAGAGCTCTTCTGAACCTGCAAGGCAGGCAAGTTCCAAAGAGCAGTAAGCACACTGTGTTCTCCTGGTAAACTGCTCCCAAGGGTCTCAGGAAAAAGCTATACCATCCCCAAAGTGCATGGCTAAGAACTGTGAGTTAATATTTGGTCTTCTAGTAAAACACAGATCTTGACATAATCTAATTAGCCTAAGGATTGGAAAGATCCCTGCTTCCTACCTCAGGAACTCCCTCCCCTAATCCTGCTGTTAGTTTATCTGTGTCACTGTGGTTCTGCAGAGACAGACACTGCCTTGTCCAGCACCCTGAACAGGGGAAAGCCAGAAGTGAGGAGGAAATGAAGCACCTTTGCAGTGGCCTCAAAAGCTGGAAGAGAATTAAACCCTCCTGCACCACAAAAGAGGTGCTGAAAATAATTTTCTCCTCAAGACAGATGTGTGTGGCAGGATTCTGAGAGGAGAAGAGGCCCAGCTACAGCCCAGGTGGCAAAGCAGCCCCAAAGGTGGATCTGCAGAAGGGCACTTCACCAGGCAACTCCCACAGCTCTCCTCAGCACTGCCACCCCTGCCAGCAGACAGCTCCCTCACATTTCCAAGTCAAAAACTCGAGGCATGAAGAACCTACTCTGCATTTTGACTCACACTACCCTAAGGGCCTGGTCCTGGAACAAGCAGCAATTCTTCATTAACAGATTCAAAGTTACCCCCTTTGCTACAATGCAGATCTCCTGCTGTCTCAGAAAGTTCACAGGGATCTTATTACCTCAGCTGTTCCAAAGGATCACTGGCTCTTCCTCCTCTGCCCATTCTGCAGTCCTTTCCCAGGCAGTTGGGAAGGGAGCAACCAACTTAAATAATAAACCAGTGCAGGATACATACCCTGAACGTAATGAAAATTTCTTTCTTCCCCACAGGCATCCGAACTGTCTGCCCGTCTTCAACACCTGCAATCAGAACAGGAGGGAATGCGACCTTGGGTTATAACCCATGTGTGACATGGATAGCTACAACTCTTGCCAATCCCAAAAGCTGGCCACCACAGCCCAAAGGATGAGGGATCAGCACATGTTTATACCTCTGAGGTGATCCCTATGCCCCAAACAGGATTGTTACTTCAGTATCTACAGAACTCTTTACAGAAATGCATTGGATTAAGGAACACAGCAGCCTCCAAAAGCTGCAGGAAAATTACAGGCTGCTCACCCAGGGTGGTCTCAAAGAAGCAAGTCTTAGTCCCATCACTGAATTCTCCTCTCTGGTGAGGAAGGCCATCAGCACACCCCTCTGAGCCGAGCCAAGGCTTTCAGGATTCCCACCCTCTCCCCAGGCTTCATCAAGGACAAACGAAAGACCCATGGCAACAAAACCTTTGGAGATTCACTCTTCAAAACCTGCTTAGGAGGACCCAGGCAAGAACCAAAGCTCAGGAAAGGCAAAGCAAACATTTATATCCATGGCGAGAAGGTCCATCTCATCACTAGCCCGTTCCATTGCCAAGCTCTCAACCTGCTTTGGTTTAAAGACCATTTCTCTGCAGCAAAACGTTTTACACTGCTCCCCCATTTGTACCTGGCAGTGGCAGTAAATAACTACAGTTCTTTAAGAGAGAGCAGCAGACAAGTACAACACTGACCAGCTGGCACAGGAACCATCACTGTCTTCTTCTGCTTGGTCTGCCCCGTGCCCCGGCACACGACACAGGGCGTGGTGATGATGGAGCCGCGGCCGCCGCAGCGCCGGCACGTGGAGCGCATCACGAACGGGCCTGTGTTGATCGTCTCCTGGGGAGGAACAAACACACATTGGGCAAATAATGAGCACTGAGATGGGACTTTTCACACAGCACGTTTGAGCTCTAATCACACACACTCCCTGTCAAGACAGAGACATCCCTCAGCAAGGGCTGGAGCAGAAAGCTGGCTCTGAAATCCAATCACCATCGCATTGCGATTTTCACTGAACACCACCACTACTGCAAATGTCACGTGGTGAGGGGAAGGAAAACACACCACCCTCCACATCTAGGCTTTAATGTACAAGGAGGAACAAAGCTCCTTACAGTCCTACACACGTCTGTGTTCTGATGAACCCAAGGACAATCCACTTACATGAATTACTGCCAGTGTCCAGGAAAACCTTATGGTGACTAAGCTCTGGACTGAACCGTGAGAGCCGCCCACCACACTGAAGCACACAAGCAATCAGATGCATGGAAACCCAAAGCCTGCAGCTCTAACATTACCTGCACCTTCTTATTTTATGATTACCCTTGGGTTTTCACCACCTTCTTTGACCCCCAAAGTCAAAAGATACCCAAGGAATTGGGTATCTTTATTGCCCAAGGAATTTCAGAGCTGTTACGTGATATTCATATGGTCTGTGTGATGTGCAGTAGCAGAGGATCCAGCCTGAAGGCTCTTGTTTTCAGCTGGGCACAGCACTTTTTACACAAAGAAAATCTTCCTAGTGCCTATTAGCATCAAGCTGACATTAACTCGGCTTTACCCGAGATAAGCTGATGAGTGTGGTGAGAATTTTTCACCATGAAATGAAGTGACTCTCCCCAAGAAGGGAAAGCACAGCAGAACTGGTGTCCTGCTCAGCACTTACCATGCCTGTGCCATTGCAGTAGTGACAGCGCTGAGCTTTGGTGCCAGGTTCATGTCCTTTGCCATTGCAGCGCTCACAGGAGTCCTGGATGTTCACCACGATCTCCTTGTTAACACCTTTTGCAGCTTGGGTGAATGTCAGTTCCATGATATACTGCACAGGAAACACAGATATAGATCCATGACTGAGGTGTGACAGGCTCTTAAGGAGACAGAGAAGAGTTTAGGCTAAATACCAAACAATGCTTAAAATAGAAGTCATTAGTAAAGATGATTGATCAAAAGAGCAAATTCTTATAAGGTAATTTTTAGTAAACCAGGAGTACCAAACACCAAACACTTCTGAAGACAACACATGAACTGTCAACACTTAAAGGAGCATTTAGCTGCAGCACAAAGAACAAGACAGACTTCGTTTTATTATGGGCCTCACTGCAATGTGAAGCTAATTAAGTTGCAAAATTAAGCCAATTAAGCAGCCAAATGTATTGCTGGAAGGCCTGGTTTATAGTTACAAGGTATTTTGTGGGTTTTAGCATTACAGATCAAAGCAGGCATATGTAAATCAACCTGCAGCAGAAAAGATGCCTCTACAGTGATGGAACTGCTCGGCAGCACTGAGCGGTGTCAGTAAACACCAGAGAAGTAGCTCAAGCCCAGAAAATATATCCTGTCTGGAGGTGTGGGGTGTGTTTCTGCACAGCTTAGCACAGCTATGAGACTCTCCCCCCATGCCATGGGACACTCACACACTGACATTCCCAGAAATAACTCCTTGCGGAAGCTCTCGCTCCCAGAGCGCTCTGTGACAGAAGCTGGGGAGAGACACTGGTTTGAGTTTCCCATTGCATTCCTAAATAAAGGCACCTCCTACCTCCTGTGGCTGGTCAAAGACACTCTGAAAATCGCCAAAAGAGGATCCCGAGAACTCCCCAAAGATCTTCCTGAAGAGCTCCTCGGGATCGATGGAGGGGCCACTGCTCCAGTACTGCCGCCCCGCGCCAGCGCCAGCCCCCGCCGCGCCGGCCTCAAAGCTCGCCGTCCCGTAGGCATCGTACTGCTTCCTCTTCACCTCGTCACTCAGCACCTGGGGGCAAGGAATGGGGCCATGAGGGGATTGTAGGATCCAGGAGAATCCCTGGCTCTGGTCTCAGACCTTCCTGCCATCAAGAGGGCTCACCCAGCTCTTAAAGCACGGGAGTTCGGGACAAGCTGCTGCTTCCATGGTGTCTCTTGGCTCACCAGCAGAAAAATGACGAGATCTTACTAATTTATAAAAAGCAGGAATAACTTGTATTAAGCAGCTGATTATTATTATATCAGCTGAAGAGTGCTGCAATGAAAAAGCAGGGCTGGGGGAGCACAGTGAAAGTCCCTCTGTCTCAAACACCTGCTGACAGGTTTTTTATTTGATTATTTAAACTGACAATAATTCTATGGAAGTGACATCCATGCCAGTCGCTACTAAGGAAGGACAAAACTGAAAGAGCCCGAAGCAGCTAAATCAGATACTTGGACCAAGTAATTTCTTGGGACAGACACGCTCCAAACTGAAGTGCATCAAAAACCAGCCATGTTTTTACAGGAAATGTTTCCCCTCATCTACCTTCCAATCTTTTCTCCTTCTCACCACAATAAAATCCTGCTATTACCTCGTAGGCTTCTGCCAGCTGAGAGAACTTCTCCTTCGCTTTGGGGTCGTCCTTGTTTGTGTCAGGGTGGTATTTCTTTGCCAACTAAAAACAAAAACCAACTATTAGGGACAGGCAGGAGCTATTATTTTAGCATAACTCACATGCCAGGAAAAACACATCAGGCAGAGCCTGGCATTCACTAAATGCATTCCCGGCAACTAAAACCTTTCATTTTCCTTTATCAACCCAAAACAAGGAACTACAGGAACTGCTCCTGATCTTCGCAGCAATCCCAGATCCTTCTGGAAGGAGACACGCGATGACAGCACAGGCAAACCACGCTTTGGAAGAAATCCCCAAGGCCATGTGCTGAGCTCTCCCACTGCCACCTCCCCTTGTCTCCAGCGGCTCCAAACACGTGGATCTCAAGGACGGATTTGTTCCGTACCACACCGAAGGAGCAGTGGGCAGCCCCGGCTCCTCTCCCTGCCCACGGGGCCCTGTGCCCGGCCAGTCCGGACGCACCTGGTAATAGGCCTTCTTGATCTCCTTCTGCGTGGCGGTGCGGGGCACCCCCAGCACCTGGTAATAGTCCTCCTTGGCGCGGGCCGCGCTGCTGTGGAAGGCGGCGGCGGCAGCGGCAGCAGCGCGTTTCGTCCCTGCAGGAGAGGAGGGAGAGGGACCGCCGTGAGGGCCGGGCCGGCGGGGCGCGGGTCTTTTCCCCCGCCCGTGTCCCTTCCTCCACACGGCCCGGCCCGCCCGGCCCCGGCGCGCTCACCCGCGGCGCAGAGCCCGGCACGGAGCAGCAGGAGGCGGCGCGGGGCGCGGGCGGGCGGGGCGCGGAGCCCGCGGAGGAGCAGCAGCAGCGGCGGCCGCGCGTTCCCCGCACCGCGCCCCGCGGCCGCCCCGACCCAGCGCGACGCGCTCCCGGCCGCCATCTTGGCCCGCGCGCGGCGCTGCGCCTGCGCACCCCGCGGCGGGGACGGGCCGCGCATGCGCACAGCGCCGCGGCGGCGGCTGCGCCACGGTCACGCATGCGCGGGGCTGGGCTGGGCCGGTGGGGACGGGGCGCGGGGGGCGCGGAGCCATGGCGGGTCCCGGGGGGCGCGGGCAGGGAACGCGCGGGGACATGGCTGGGGACAGCCGGGCACGGCCCCCTGTGAGACCCCCGTGCAGCGGGGCTGGGAACCCTGCCCTCTGCTTTGTCTTCGCGGTCTGCGCCCTTCCAGGGCTGCTCTTCTTCTCCCCTAGCAGGTGAAATATCTGATAGAAGTGGAATAAAGGCTCTGAAACTACAGCGACTGCAGTGACACAGCGCCCACACTCACACAGCACCCGCCCTGGCACAGCAGGCTGGCACGGCACCCACCCTGACACAGCGCCCACACCGAGGCAGCAGCTTTTCTCTGGAGGGGAGGAGGACGATTCGTGCCAAGCGTGTCTCTCTCCCGCCCTCGTCACCGGGGCTGGCGCCTCCGAGCGCTCCGGTTCGGGCCTGCGGCGCGGGGGAGGCTCAGCCGGGCTGAGCGGCGACAGGGCCGTGCCAGCTCCTGCCGGCTCCTGCTGCGCACACGCCGCTGTCACGGCCCGGGTGAAAGCAGGGCAGGAGGGCTGGCCTCCACCGGCGTGGGTGACACCCGGGCTCCACCGGGCGTGGATGACGCCACAGCCGGGCCCGGAGGGCTCAGTGGGCTCATATCCAGCGCTCCCTCCTCCTCCTCCCTTCCCCTCAGCCGTGAGTACACAAAGGTCTCTGTTCGCCGCCGGCTGCGAGGCCGTGGAGGGGGGCGAGCACGCTGAGCCCACGGGACTGGAAACCTCCCGCTGTCCCCGTCCTCGCTGCCTAGAGCCCGACGGAACCGCTGCCCTTGTGTGGCAGGAGAGCTGGGTGACAGCAGGGGGGCACAGCACGGGGTGACCGCGACCTTCTGCGGGAGGCGAGGAAGGGGCTGGGATCCCCGGGACCGCCGGGCAGACATCCCGGAGCTGGCTCCGACGCCGGGGCTGGAGGCTCTGACGGGAGTCCGAGGAGCCGGGGCCGGGGGTCTGTGCCCCGCTCACGGTGACAGCGGGGACACGGCACACACGGGACACACGTGGGGCGAGGGGTCCGGTGGGGCCGGTCCAGGGGCGGGGCTCAGGGCGGGGCTCAGGGCAGGGCGGGGCCCCGGGGCGGGCGGAGCGGTGGGGCCGGCCGGGCAGGGCAGGGCACGGTTCGGTGCGGTACAACCGGAGCGCCATGAACCGCTTCAAGGCGTCCAAGTTCCGGCACACCGAGGCCCGGCTGCCCCGCAAGGAGGTGAGTGCTGCGGGACCCGGCGGTACCGGGGGATCGCGGGGGCGGCGGGGCCGGGGCTGCCGGCGAGCAGGGACTGGGACAGACTCGGGGACAGGGCAGGACCGGCCCCGCCCCGCGGCACCGGCAGGGCGCGGCTCCGGGCCCCGCAGCTGCGGGCATCGCCGGTGTGGCGGGGCCGTGCCCGGGTCTCCCGGCCGCGGTGCGGGTGCGTCGCTTCGGGCGGCCCCTCCTTGGCACCCGCTTGCTTTCCCATCCCGGGGTCCGCGGAGGATCCCGGCTCCGGGGCGTCCGCAGGTGGGGCTGGTGGGGAACCCCAGCCCTCTCCTGGGGTGGTGCAGCCCCTCCGGCCGGGAGCGGCTGGCATGGGGTACCCGTCCCGTGGTGGCTGCTCCCCTCCTGCTGCTGGGCATGGCCGGCACAGGCGGTGCATCCCCGGTTCTTGCTGCCCGCTGCCGTTCGGTATCTCACCCGTGCTCAGCCCTCCCAGGATGGCCTGTGCGAGCCAGGGAACCATGCACCGAGTGTGAAATGCTGGGCCTCGCTCCTGCCACCCCGCTCCTGCCACCTCGCTTCCGCAGGCACAGAGGAAGTGCTGGGCCCCACAGGACGGTGCTGAGCTCCGTCACCCTGGCCATGAGCTGTGGAGCTCGGCTCTGCTGAGGCCAGGCAGCTCTGGGGGTCTCGCTGGGCAGCACAGAGCCATGTGGTGCCCAGCTCTGGCCTCTGCTCCGTGAATAACCAGCCACAATCATGCCAAGCATCGTGATCCATCCTGGCGCGGTGTTGGCAGCAGGTAGCCCTGCCCTGCTGTCCCCCAAACCACAGAGCTGGGCCAGGGCAGTCTCCCAGGTCTCTGTCCCTACGGGTTTGGCAGGGCAGGGACAGAGATGCAGGGTCAGGGCTGGATGAGTCACATCAAGGAGCGTTATCAGGACACAGCCCTTGTGGGGGCTCCCCGAGCTGGGCACCCTTCACCCAGCACCTCCTCAGCACCGTGGCCATGAGCGAGGCTGCTGCTGCTCCCAGCCCTTGGGTGTGCACACACTCCTTCCCTGTAACTTCTCGGCCGAGTTGTCCTTGCACCAGGCTGGCCTGGCCTGCGCTCACACGCCTCTGCAAATCCAGCAAGCACCCAAAACATCCTCTGGGCTTCATCTGCAGGAGGGGACATGGTGCCCCCATCCCCATGGCATGCCAGCCTCAGCATGTCTTCAGACCAGGTGTCAGATCGCCAAAATCACAGTTGGATGAATGTTTGGCTGTGAATCTCAGGGCTCAGATGAGTCACTGGCAATGGGCAGTGTGTGTGCCTGTGGGGTGTGGGTGCTGGGACACCTGGCTGTGCAGGACATGGCATCTTCCAGGCAGGGGTGTCCCTGTCACCACTGCCCTGGTGTTGGTTCCATGGTGGGGGAGCTCGAAGGGACAGTGTGCTCTCACCCTGGTGTGCAGGGAGGGATCTGCTGTGCAAGGGGGCCTTTCCAAAAGGCTTTTCCCATTTAGGCATGAAAGGTATCCTTGGAAGTGAGGCCATGCACTCCCCGTAGGGCAGCAGGTGGAGAAGGAAGTCTTGTCACCAAACCCATCTCAGGTGTCACAGCAGGAAGCTCTGTTCTGTCCCCAGCCGAGCGCCTGTTTATGGAGGCACAAGCAGACACCCGACCTGGTCGGATCAGGAAGCGCAGTGTAAACATCAGGGATCACATCTGAGTCTTCTCTTCAGGCTGCATCTGCAGGGCTCTGCTGGCAGATGCCCCTGGAGAGCTCCCAGTTTGTTCTAGGGATGGAGCCAGGATGGTTTCATGTGCTTTCCTGGCCATGCTGGCACGCTGCAGGGAGGATCACTTCCTTGAGGGCTCCGGCCTGTGTGTGGGGAAATTGTGGGGTCAGGATGGACCAGGTCTGTGAAACCTCACTGCAGGGGTCCTGCGTGGTACCCCGGGTGCTGGGAGCCAGATGTGACTGGTGTCCTGCTCACTGAGGGCCCAGTGCAGGGTGATGGGATGCAGATAGTGGGACCCTTATTCCACGGTCCTGCTCATGGTCCAGACCCGTTCCCCATCCCCACTGCAGCCACCTGCCCACCTGCTGGGTGCAGGGACAGGAACCTGCCTTTGGCAGGAGAAGGGTTAACAGGTCTGCACTGAGCTCTGAGGAAAGGAAGTGCTGCAGGAACCACTGCTCACTGTCAAGCCTCAAACGGAAGTTGTGCAAGGAAAGGAAACCTGGGGCTCGGGGTTTCCCTTCCCTACGAGGGTGTCAGCCCAGTTTGTGGGGTATCCACTGCTCTGGACACTCGCTGCAGCTCCGGGGGCTGCTGTGGGCACACAGGCCTGGTGGAACACCTGCCATTGCCACTGCCAAGGGTTGGACTTGGCCCTGGGTGTGCCAGGAAGCTCATGGCCCTGGTGGCCACTTGAGGTGGGGTGTCTGTGTTGCCTGGAGTGGGTCTGGCTGACCGAGGGTGTCCCAGGGCCCCACGAGGGCAGTGCTCAGCCCTGGGAAACACTGCAGAGTGGGCTTTTGGTTTTGGAGCTGTAATGCAGCTCCTTGGCTGTGTGTCCGTGCAGGAAGCGTGCTGCTGGAGGTGTTCATTGGCCTCGGTCAGCCACAGCCTGACCCCATGGTGTTTCACAGCCCAAGAGCTTTTGTCCCATCCAGATTCCCTGGCACCAGTTTATTGCAAAGACCTCTGAGCACTTCCCCCAGTGGCACAGCCCAGAGATGGGACAGTCTGGGGGAGAGGCAGCACCGGGAGCTGGGATGCTCCTGTGTCCCAGCCTTCAGCCCCAGTGAGGGGCTGTGCTTTGTGACAGGAGCGTGAGCAGCCACATTGCCCTGGGACACCCCAGAGGGTGGGATAATCCCACTGGTATTGGCAGTCTCCAGGTCTCCATCAGCATGGGAGCTCCTCTGGGGCTGAGGGTCTCTGGCTGTGCTGTGCCAATGGTCTGTTGTGTCCCCTCCAGCTGTGCTCTGGGCCCTGCCATAACAAGGCAGCTCTTGACATGGTTTTTCCTTCTCCATCCCAGGCCTGGATCGGGGGTATCCGAGCAGGCTCCATCACATCCTGTGGGAACCACGTGAAGGCCAGCTGCCGCTGGATCGCCTTCAACGCTGAGGCACCCGGTGAGGCACAAGGGTCCCCAGCGCTGCTCGGGGAGCGGGATGGATTTATTCCAGTGGTCCCTGTGGGGCTGGGTGGTGGGTCAGTCCCCCAGACCGCAGAGGCACCAGGGTGAGGGGAGGAGGCTTTCCCTGAGATCCCCTAAAAGTCCCACACCTCTTGGCTTGCATTGCAAAGCTGGGTGCCTCTTGTGTGTCCCAGGCTGGGGGGATTCCTGGGAGCATCCTGTAGGTGATGGACAGGCTGGTGGGCGGCTGGTGACCTGCTCCTGTGCCCTCTCCTGTAGGTGTGCTGGGCATTGTGCCGCTGGAGTGCGAGGATGGGGGCAAGAGGACCGTATCTCAGCTCTGCTGCCACTCAGGTGGGTGTTGGGTGCCACCTCCCACCTCCACAGGATGTGTTTGGCCCCGTGTGGGCTGTGTGGGGGGCTGTGGTGGGCTGTCTGCCAGGCAAGGGGCATGGGGACCTGCCAGGGACCATCACCCATGGACAGGGTGACACCAGGAGGGGCTGTGCCAGGCTGGAATCAATCCATGTTCCTTCATCTCTCAGGGTGCAGTGAGGCCTGGACACGTAGCTCTTCCTCACACCCTTCTAGCACAGCCTTTCCACATTACTCATAGCACGCCCTGAAATTCCCAGTACACCCAGTGCCAGGCTGGAGTTGGCATCACCGTGGCTGTACCCGGCTCTAGTGGTGGGAGGAGCAGGCTGGACCAGCAGCTCTGATGTGGGCAGAGGGAGTGTGGCAGGGAAGAGGCAGTGGCAGCATCGCTGCTGGCAGAGGAGCACGGCTCCGCCCTGCCCAGACACAGGGAGTGGTGGTGCCCACCTCAGGGTGCCCCTGTCCTGGTGTTGGAGCAGCAATACCAGCCTGGGGGGCACTGACCACCCATTTCCCAAAAATTACACCAGAGCAGCAAGATGGGAGCTGGTTCCAGCGCCGCCTTCCTGCGCGCGTGCCCTGGCATGGCTGCAGGGCTGCGCAGAGTGCCCAGCCTGTGCCGCCTCAGCCCCTGGCACCAGGAGCTTCCTCGGCTTGGAAATGCAGGCAGTGAGTTCTTCTGCTCCCTGGGGAGTGCCAGAGGGGTGCACAGGAGGCAGCGCCACATCCACGGCTTCCTAATGGGATCAGCACAAGTCCTTTGAAGCTGGCTGTGCCAGAGCAACGCTTCCGTGGCAGGGAATGGATTTTCTCTCCTCCCGGGTGGATGCAGCCGAGCAAGCTGCCTGCTCTTCATGCCTCCCGGGCCTGTCTCCTGGAAGCGGAAAAGTACACAGTGACCTACTTTCCTGAGCGTGCCAAATGCATCCGAGGGGCTGCTGCTGCTGCTGGTGCCAGCCTTCCTCCCGCTGGGCCCTGCCGCCGGGAGCATCCCTGCCGCTGGCATGCTGGGCCGGGGTGTTACAAAGGAAGCCTTGTCACCAGCACGGCTCCAGCAGGACATGGCACAGACACCCTTGTGCTGTCCGTGCTGCTCCCTGCACCCTCTGGGGGTGTCAGTCCATGGATCAGGCAGGGGGATGCCCCCTCCAGGGTTCCCATCCCTGCCAAAGGGGTGCAAGACCCTGAGGGACAGAGTAGAGGGGCTCAGGCACTCACAGCAAAGCTGAGCTGCTCCAAAACACCTCGATGGGGCTGGATCTGTCCCCCGCTGCTGCTTGTGTGTGTGTAGGGAAGGAATCCCAGCTGGGAAAAGCAGAGAGGCAGCCACACTGTCTGCAGGGGAAGGTGGGGACAAACTTTTGCCCTTCTCCTTCCAGATGTGGTCACAGACTTTGACTTCTCACCCTTTGATCAGCTCCTGCTGGCCACAGGCTCTGCTGATGAGACGGTGAGTGCTCGGTGACAGGGGTCCCAAGGGGACACCTCGTGACCCCCAACGTGTCTCTGGGATTCACTGTAGAGCTGGAGTGATGGGAGCAAGAGGAGCACGGGGTGGAGAGTGCCAGCTTGGGGAGAGCGGAGCGGGACATCCTCAGGGGGACAGAGCAGATGGTCAAGGATCAGCCTTCTCCCATCTGGGACCTAATCCCACTGAGCTGCACTGAGGGATCACCTGGTGTCCTCAGGGACCAAAGCCTGGGAAAGCAGCGAGCCTGGGTGGAGCACTGCCAGCACCCAGCTGGCTCCTGCTCACCTGCCCGGGGACTGACCACCCTCCTCTCCTGGGGCTGCAGGTGAAGGTGTGGCGCCTGCCCCAGAGTGGCCAGGACATTCCTGGTGGCATGGGGCTGACCCTGGGGCCCGGGGGGGCCCCAGTGGATGCGCTGCAGTTCCACCCCACGGCGGACGCTGTCCTGGCCAGCGGTGCAGGGAAGAGAGTCACAGTCTGGGACCGGGGGCAGCAGCAGCCCCTGACAGGTAGGCAGGGCTGTGACTGCCCATGACATGTCTCTGCCCCGTGTGCCTGCCCTGCCCCGTGTCTCTGCCCCCGTGTCTCTGCCCCGTGTCTGCCCGTGTGCCTGCCCCGTGTCTCTGCCTGCCCGTTCTGCCCGTTCTGCCCGTGTGCCTGCCCGTGTCTCTGCCCCGTGTCTCTGCCCCGTGTCTTGCCCGTGTCTCTGCCCGTGTGCCTGCCCCGTGTGCCTGCCCCATGTGCCTGCCCCGTATGCCTGCCCGTGTGCCTGCACAGTGCCTGGGCTCAGGGTCTGACCTCAGTGTCACCAAACAGGCAGCTCAGGTGGCTTTTTGGGCAGGGCCCCACAGCCCCTTGTGCCTGTGTTCCCCTACGCTCTGATGCAGTGGTGTGAAATGCTCCGATACTGCCCAAGGTGTCCATAG
This sequence comes from Corvus cornix cornix, assembly GCF_000738735.6. NCBI lineage: Eukaryota > Metazoa > Chordata > Aves > Passeriformes > Corvidae > Corvus > Corvus cornix. The sequence continues at coordinate 14,388,027 of NC_046344.1, read as the reverse complement.
GAGCTCTGCTGGGGATCCCCTGGGTGACAGGTCCCTCTCCCTGCATGTCCCAGGGCGTGGGTGGATGTGGGTGGTTGCTGACCAGCCTTGCCAGACCTCAGCCACCCTGAGGGGGAGAGGAGGTGAGTGGCAGCACAGGCCTGTGGCTTTCCCAGGGCTCCTGCTCTTTGTCTCCAGCTGCCAGCAGCGCAGGGATGCTCCCTGCACAGACACAGCAGTGTCCCACTGGGTCCTGGCTGCCACCAGCCCTTTGCAAAGGCCAGGTCATTTCTCCTGGGAAATATTCTGGGGGGGAGAGTGATGGCTCCTGCCCTGTCTGCAGGAGGGACCCTGCTTGATCCTGGCCCTGACCCTGCTTTATCCCCACAGTCCTGGATTCCCACGGGGACCAGCTGCAGAGCCTGACCTGGAAGCGAGACGGCCACCTCCTCGGCACCTCCTGCAAGGTGAGCAGTGCCCAGGGGTGACCTTGCTGTGGCACGGCGTGGATGGGCTGTCTGCCAGCTGCTGGATGCACCCTGATCCTGGGGAGCACCCATTTCACAGATTCCCAGAATGGTTTGGGTTGGAAGGGCTCTTAAAGCTCGTCTCGATCCACCCCCCTGTCATGTGCAGGGACACCTTCCCCTAGCCCGGGGTGCTCAGACTCCATCCAGCCTGGCCTGGAACACTTCCAGGCATGGGGAGCGTGGAGGGACGGTAAATTTTGGGGTGGAAAAGGGCAGGAGCTGGGTCAGCGAGCCCGTGGGGAGGCGGGCAGGGAGCAGCACTAGATGGCGCCGGCCGCTCGCTGCGGGAGCGCCGGGAACGCGCGGGGCCGCGCCCGGCGGGCGGGGCGAGCGTGCAAATGAGCGTGCAAGGGGCGTGTGCAAGGGCAGCGTGCGAGCCACGAGCTCCCCAGGCCGTGCCCGGAGGCTCGGCAAGCCGGTCTGAGCACACAGCCCCAGCCAGCCCCAGGCTGGAGCGCAGCCCGTGCCGTGCCGAGGGAGAGCGAAGGGTCTGCGGGGGAGCCCGGGGGGAGCCCGGAGCCCGGCCCGGCGAGCGGAGCCAGGCTGCTGGATGAGTCGGAGTCCCAGCTCGTGGCTGGAGCCCCGTGCCGAGCGTGCGGGCTCAGGGCGTACAAGCCCAAGCCGTGGCAGCTGGGGTGCAGATCAGCCCCCGTGCCGTATGGCTCTGGCTGGCAGAATGCGTGCTCCCCAAACAGCACCCTGGCAGCAGGGCTGGCACCCGGGCACCCCCTTGCTGCCTCTGTGCCCTGCCAGCCTTGCCAGAGGGGGTCCCATGCCCCATTTGGTAGAGGGGTGCCAGGCAGGAAAGGGCTCGTTCCCCTACCACTGTCAGGATGGCATCTGAGGGTCAGGCTCCAGCCCTGGCTCTACTTTGAAGGCTCCCTCCTTCTCTGGGACCAGTGTTGAGGGTGTTGGCTCCTGGTGAGGCTCTGGGGATGCTGGAAGTCCACCCCTGCCCGTGATGTGGGAGGGCACAGTGCAATCCATCCGTAGGGATAGGCACTGCAGGCAGGAGAGTGATGGGCCAGAACGGGAGGGCTGCTCACTCCAGCCTTCTGCCTAATGCATCCTGACATCCCGCTGGCCCCGAGGTCCTTAACCCTCCTCTGTTTTCTTTTATCTCACCAGGACAAGAAACTGCGGATCTTTGACCCCCGAGCCGGCCCAGCTGCCTCCCAGGTACTGTCCTCTCTGGATGTGCTGCAGGCAGCCCTGCCCGACCCGTTGCCTACAGGGGCGTGGGCTTTGGTCCCCCAAACCATCCCAGCCCTGGCTGGGCTTGGGAGAGGCAATGTGGAGGCAGGGGCTGAGGGCAGGGGCAACAGGGCTGTCCTCTTAACCCTGATGGGGTTTGGCAGGAGTGGCCCCTGCCCTCCCACCAGGCCAGGGAGCACTCCCAGAGCAGCAGCACGTGCCAGGCGAGCTCCGTGGGTGTGAGGGCTCTGGGCTCTGCAGGCTCCTGGGCTCTGCCCTGCCCTGCGGGAGCTGAACCAAAGGCTCTTGGGGATGAGGACCCGCTGAGGGCAAGGGCTGGGCGGCCAGATCTGCACAGCTCAGCAAATAACAGTGATTAGGAAATAAGTAGAGACTTTAAGCCTTGACGTCAAGTTCAAACAGCCTCTTATTAGAGGTTTCCTGTGGTTTGGGGGCTCTGGCTGCAGAAGGGGCTGGAAGCCTTTGGGAAGGGAGGGGTGCAGTGGAGAGCAGGGTGAGATGGCTGCAGTGGACTCTGTCATTCCTGGTGGGTCTCCTGCTGCCTGTGGGCTCGGGAAGCCAATGGCCTCTGGTGCCAGTGCTCGGGCACAGTGGTGACCCCAGGCACTGACAGAAGGGAGCCGGAGCTCCAGAGCTGCACCAGGACTTTCCACCTGCTCCTGCACATAACCCAGGTGCTGAGCTCCCCTAAGGCCCCTGGGTGCTTCCTGCAGTACAAATGATGCCCTGACCCTTCAGGAAGCCTTATAAACACCCCAGCACAAAAAATAAACACAAACCCAGTGGTGACACGTGCGGATGAGCCAGAGCAAAGTGCTTCCAGCACTCCAGCGGCCGCCATGATGCTGTCCCGCTCCAGTTGCCGCTCAGCATGGCTGGAAGATCCCACTCTCTACTCCAAAATTTATCCACCACCGGCCCCAGTGCTCCCCTCCCCTCCTGGCCCCCCTTCTCGCCCTGCCAGACCTGTCGGCTTGTCTGATGGCGGAGCTGTGAGTGCGATGGGCTCGAGCCAAGTCTCCTGGGGAGGGTGGACTCTGTCTCGCTGAGCTATTAAAAATAACGTGTGAATGATGGTGGCTGTTCAAAGCAGGCAGTTCACTTCCCTCCACTGCTGTCTGATCCAGCCTGGGGCCGGCACTTCACGTTTGCCAAGAGAAATATGCACCTTCACTGCCGCAGCCCTGCCCCGGCCGGCTCGCAATGGATGGAGATGTTTAGTCTTGGAGAAGTGCTCTGCTGAAGGGGAAAACTTTAAAATGCCATAAATCCTCTGGAAGTTTGCGCAGGGCTTGCTTAGCCAAGAGGAAAAACGCTCCTGGGTTTTGTTCTTTTCTTTTTTCCCCATTGCTGGAGGGCTGGGTTAGTTGGAAAGGCTCCTTCTCCCCCTGGGCCAGCACGGTTACAGCACCGGGTGATGCCGGGGTCGCCGTGCAGTGCCAGCACTTCACAGGCTCTGTGTTTTGAAGTTGCCTGGTTTTTTGCAGAGGTGAGCTGCTGGATGCGTTTTCCAGCTGCGCTGGCCCCCGCAGCACCGTGGGCTGGGTTTCCTTGCAGCCAGCACAGGGTCCCGCTGCCGGCTCACCCCGGTCCCTCTGTGGAGCCAAGAGCTGGCCCCGGGCTGCTCCTCCGGCTGGGCTTCTTAATTTGCCAAGCCTGCCTCATTAAACATTCCTTTTTTTAGAGCAGGGGAAAAGAATGAGAGGGAGCTAAAATAAGAAGCTCAGGGAGGAGGGGTCACTCCTCCTAATACCTGGTGCTGCTCTCAGGTACCATGGATGTGGCACACATGGGGTTGGGGACTGAGGGTGGGTGACAAGGAGGGTGACTGGCAGGCTGCCCACACCCTGTGGCCATGTCCCCGCCAGGGCCTGACCCCCTCTTCCCGGCTACACCCGTGGCAGCTATTTTGAGCATATCCCAGCAGCGGGCAGACGTGTGTGACGCAGCATGGCCGGGGTCTGGCTGACCCCATGGTGTGCCTGGTATGTACCCAGGGCCATGATTTCCCTTGGAAGAGCAGTGGCCTCATCCTGCTGGATCCCTATCCCTTTGTTGCAGCCCCTTTGTGAGCATCAGGGCTGTGCTCACACCCTATTGCTGCTCTCTGTGCCCTGAACTGGCAGTGGAGATGCCAGGGCTCCCTGGGTCCCGCCGTGCCACCCCACACACCCTCTGCCGCTGCCTGGCTGGGTCCAGGTCCAAGCACCACTGTCCTTCCAAAGAATTCTCTGAGCCCTGTGCTCTGCTTTATCCCCTCACAAGGCTGCGCTACCCCGGCCGCCTGTCCTCCCCTCCCGCAGGGTGGTGGTCGCCCTCCTCGCCTTGGCCCTCCCCCTGGAAGCAAGTCACGTCCTCTCCCTTGTGGCTTCAGCTTCTGCTCTTCAGTGTCGCTGTTCCCGCCCTCAGCCTCCTGCAATCCCTGTGCAAACCCCACCAAAGGTCCCTCCTGTGTCCCCCCGGGCCCTGCCCTTGCTGGGACAGGGGACACAGGGCTGAACAGGGAGCTGGAGCACCGGGAAGGTGCCCATGCCCAGCTCATGCCTCAGGTGGGTCGCCAGCACAGTGTAGGGCAGTGATTCGGGTATGCCGTGGGCTGCTAAGGTGGCATCCCTGCTTGCCCACTGCCCCGGCCACCTTCCCCTGCGTACAGAGCCCATGGGCCACGTCCTGCTCCACACAGGCTGGTGCGAGGGGCTGTGTGTGCATCTGGCCAGCACCTGGTTCCCGGGACAAGCCCGGGACAGGCACCGTCCGTGTGGAGCGGCCGGTGGGGGATGGAGAGGAGCCGGCTCCGTTCTCACGAGAAACTTCCTCCGCCAGTGTTTGGGCAGGGCCGGGGGCGAGGGCCAGCGCACGCCCCGCTCACGTCGTAATGAGCTGTGCTAATGAGCGGGGCCTGGGCTGAGGGCGCCTGGGGACAGCTGGGACAGTGTCCCCGGGGGATTGTCCCCCCTGTGGGTTTGTCCCACCAGCTCTTGGGCTGTGCCGGGGGCAGAGTTCAGTGATGGGGAGCAGCCGGGGTTCACAGCCCAAGCACAGCCGGTGCTGTCGCAGCCCTGCTCAAGGTCCTGGGGGGAAGAGGGACTCCAGCCCCTGTCCCAAACCATGGCCACCATCCCATGGGCCGCATCAGCCCTGCCACAGTGGGAGATACGCCATGGAGAGGGTCCCTGGGTGCAGTGTGGCCATGGTGGGAGGGTGATGCTGTGGTGGGGTGGAGATCCAGGTTTGGGGTGATCTGGCTGTGCCCAGAGCCAGAACTCTGTGGACCCTGACATGTCACCTCTGCCCCAGATCCAGCTGTGAGCCTAGGGCTGGCTGGGGACCACTTGTCATCATCAGGGGAAGGCGCATCAGGACGTAGAGAGACTTGAGCCTTCCTCCCACTGCCCCATCATCACGGTATCCCACGCTGGGGTCACCCCGGGGGTACCTGACTCCCAGCCTCGGCAGCGGCTTCCTCCGGGCTGGGGGAAGGTCCACAGCATCCCACATTCCCAAGGAGACCGTGGGAAGCTATGAAAAAGTTGGCCTGACTCTGGGCAGCCTATTTATAGCACCGCACACTCGGCGCTCTCATGCTTCTGTTCCCCAGCGTAGCTGCACGGGACTGTTTATATTTCCTCTGCTCTGCTTCCCCCTCGGCCGTCCTTCCCAGGAATGCCGCTTGGTATGGCAGACATGGGGAAGTCGAGGAGGATTTGGAATGAGCCAGAGGCATCTCAAGGGGTGCGGGTGTGCGGTGGCACCAGCTCGCCCTCGCCTGGGTGCCCGTCCCTCCCACTGGGAATGGCCTCACTGGCCCACAGGGTTGGCATCTCCATTATTGCGGGCTGGGGCTCCTCATGGTATTTCAGGAGCCCCAGCCTGTGCCTGACCTGGGACTCCTGGCAGGCTCCTGCTCCCAAGGGCAAAGGTGTTTTGAGATTTGATAGTATCATAGCAGGGCTTGTGGGGCCGGTGGCTGCAGGAAGAGAGGAGAGGCAGCAGAGGAGGGGTGGGTGTGATGGGTGCTGGGTGCTGCAGCCTGCTCACCCCCATGGCCAGCGAGTCCCCCTCTCCCACCCAGCGAGGGAGGTCCTGCTCCCATCCCAGCCTTGTGTCCAGGCATCTGTGCCCAACGGGAGCCCACCCACCTTCCTGCCCTTGCTGGGCCCACAGCATCCTCTGGGACATGGCCATGGCCTCACCAAGGGCAGGAGGGGTTGGATGGAGCAGGGGGGCTGTGCTGGCAGTGGGGGGAGAGGCAGAGCCTGGTGGTGCCCAGTTCCCCAGGGCACGGGGGCCTCACAGCAATGCTGCCCTGGCCAGTGGGATCAGGGAGATGACGTGGGCAGCAGGGGACTTGTCCTGGTCCCTGCCCACTGTGACACACATGCCATACACCTGGCAGAGGGCACGGCCAGTGCTGGCAGTGTGGTGGCTACTGGAGCAACCCTGCTGCTCTGTGGGATCCCTGCACTCCCCTGGGGCAGGTGACAGCTCCTGGTCTCCTCGAGCTCTGGGCAGAGACCAGGAGTGGGGCTGGCCTGGGAGAGGCTGCTCTGTTCTCCTGGTTACCTCTGGAGTAACTGGGATTTGGCAAGGGAAGGAGATCACTCACATTCTTGTTCGGAGAGGAGGATTCGGTGCGTGGTTAACCCTCTCGGCTCCCGGGAAGCCGTTCCTCCTGCTGCCCACAGCCTCGTGGGGTGTGGAATGAGCAACGGCTTCCCCACGTGCATGGACCCGGGGTGGGTGTCTGTCCCCAGAGTCCCCCACAGTGCCCTGGCCAGGGGAGACCCCTCCTGCCCTGGCACCTCCTGGCAAAGGGATAGCTCAGCTTGGCACTGGTGCCTCCTATGCCCACGCAGATCCCGCTGCTGGGGTTGCTTCCCACGGGGATCAAATGTCCGTGGGCTGTTAGCCATGCTCATGGGCTGTTAGCCACAGGCAGGGCTGAGCTGTCTTAGCCCTGCCAGCCCCGGGGGCTCTGCCAAGAGCAGAGCTTGGACCCCCCCGGCCACCTCCCGCCCGTCCAGCCCCAGGTCTCTGCCCTGGGCTCCCACCTCCGGCTCTCCCTGCCCTGCATCCGGCTCAGGGTGACGGCTCCCGGGGAGACAGGGATCGCCTGGGAGCCGGAGCAGCCTTGGCTTTGTGTGGGGCTCTCCCAGGCAGCCGCGGAGCCGAAGCGGCCGCTCCCTGCGGGCAGCTGTTCCCAGCTCCCCGACCCCGCCGCATCGCTGCCAACAGCTGCGCCCGACACGCCGGCACTGGGCCCCCGCAGCCCCCGGGGCTGCACGGGGAGAAGGGCTGGGGACCCCAGCCTGCCTAGGAGGGATGGGTTGGGACAGGGAGAGGAACGGAGCTGGAAACTCTCCCCATGCAGCCGATCTGGCTCCGAGGAGGGGGCACAGGCTCCCCCCAGCCCGATCTGCCCAAAACCGGCTGGGCTAGACCCGTGCAATGGGCGGAAGGAGTCTGGGCTGCCTGGGCACTGGCAGGGAGCTGGGAGGCTTCCTTGGATCCCCGCGTGCTGGCCCAGAGCTGGTGGACTCCTTGCAGTCTGCCGGGGGCACAAGCGGCTCAGGAGGGACGCCCGTCCCTTGGGTTGTGTCTGGTTCCCTGCTCCAGGGACACGGGGCGTTCCAGCATCACTCCGGGAAGGGTGCCAGGGTCTCTGCCCAGCTCTGCCAGCCCCAGGGGTCCACAGCAGCCCCACGGGTGTCCTACGGCTGAACCACACCAATGTCCACCCTCAGTGCCAGGCCATACCGCCCCGTCCCTGCCAAGACCCTCCGCACCAGGGGAGCTGCTGTCCGCACGCTCACCTCTGGCAACATCTGCACAGGCTGAGCACGGAGCAGCCCAGCCTCCCGCATACTTGCTGCCATACGTACAGCTCAGCCGGGATGGAACTAATGCAGAAAACATGGCCCTGCGCCGCAGCCGGCACGCCGGGGGCTGGGAGTGCCGCGGCAGCACCCTGCCCTCGGCCAGCCCTGCCGCCGCCCCGGGGCTGCCACCGCCGCCAGGGGGTCCGGGACACCCGCGGGACCCCGGGCCGCGGAGCCGGCGCCGCCGGTTATGGGATCCGCAGATGTTGAGCTCTGGCTGCCACAGCCGCACGGCTCAGGTGCAGAAGTGCTCTCCTGGCTGACGCGCGGGCTGGCCCCAGCTCCTGGAGTTTCCATCCCTCTTGGCACCGATCCTGGGACACGTTCCTTTGTCCAGGTCCTTTCCCTGCCGGGTGCTGGGTCTGCTGCCAGCGTGCTGGTCGTGGGGGCCAGGCCCCTCCTGCCCCACATCCTGGCCCTGTGGCTGGGAGCACCAGGCTTGGCTTGGCCAGCGCTGCCTCTTCCAAGTGAGCCGTGTTTGTGCTGGCAAGGCAGCTGGCGTGGTGGAGCCGGGGCAAGACAAGCTTGGCACCGCACGCCTGCTCCCACCCTGGCTCTCTCCAGAGAGTGGCATCTCTCTGGGGCTGGAGGCTGCTCCAGCAGAGCTTCTCCAGTGAGGGGAAGGAGATGCGGCACCTCTGTGCCCCCTCTCTGGCTGCCACGGTGGCAGAGCCTCGCTGGCGGTCACAGTGCGGTCGTGGCCGGTGCTCACAGTGCTCGCACCAAGGGGGACGCAGCTCATGGGCTCCTCCGTGGGCACCATCGCTGCCCACCCCACCCCTCCTGCCCCCAGCCTGGTGCCCCTGCCCTGCGCAGAGGTCCCGGAAGCGCCGTGCCGGGTTTGGCTCTGGCAGAGCCCTCCGCTTTCCCTGCCAGCTCTGAACTCGTTAGCAGCCAGTTCTTGGCGCTCCTCAATGAGAGCGAGGGGCTGCGAGCGCTGCCTGTGCTGTGGGCCAGGGCTGGCTGCCGGCTCCCACTGGGGCACCAGGAACCGCAGGGCCCATCTGGGGACCACATGGGAGCCGGGAAACACCCGCTGACAGCCCTGTGGAAGCTCTTCCCCTCCCGTCCTCAGCAGGACCAGGATCAGGATGTGGGTTGGGGGTCCCAGCCTCACAGGGCGCCCAGGGGAGAGGTGAAGCAGGGTGCAGGGGATTGGAGCAGTCTGGGGATCGTGGCCAGGCTCAGTTTGCCGTGTGTTTCAGTAGCATCTGGGCACACATGGGGCACCCAGCTCCTGGAGCCAGGATTCAGCATGGATAAAGAGCCCAGGGATGCAGCCGGGGAAGTAAGTCCCTCTGTCATCATCGCCATGGCAGAGCCTCCTCTTGTGCCTGTGGCATGGAGCAGCTTCCTCGCAGCACTCTATCCCCTTCACCCCAGGTGACCGGGTGTGGGGAGAGCCCTGGGGACCCGGGAGCCATCTCGTGCCCTGTCACACTCACGTTACCTGCTGCCACCCTCCACTCCTCACTGGGAGCTGGGCCAGCTGCTCCACAAGGCAACCACGCTGCCATGGGTGGGGGAGGCAGGGCTGTCGCTGCTTGCGGGCTGTCCCCACTGCACTGTCCCCAGGGCAGCTCTCAGCAGAGCCGGGAGCCAGCACTCGGCTCCACGTGCTCAGCCCCGGGGCAGTTCACAACCACGGCTGGTGAAGCACACGTCCCCTCAATGTGTCCAGCGTCCCCTCAATGTGTCCAGCGTGGCTGGCAGCAGTACTGACAGCCCTGTCTCCTGTGCCTTGCAGAGTGTCCCGGGACACGACAACAACAAGGACTCCCGGCTGCTCTGGATGGGCTCCAGTGATTGCCTCATCTCCGTCGGGTTCAGCCAGGTACGGTCCTTGCCAGAAAGGTGGCCCTGGCACTACTGGGATGTTACTCCCCATGGCTGCTGGGCCAAAGCACCCCAAGTGCTTTTTGGGTGGCCTGTCCCCCTGAAAGCAGGAGGTCCCCTCGCCAGGTGCCCTGGCCCTTGCTGGGATGGCGGAAGGTGGCTGGGAAAGGCAGTGGCACCGTGGAGCCACGCGGGCACCCCAGTGCCCACTGACACCATGTCTGTGTCCCTGCAGATGCGGGAGCGAGAGGTGAAGCTGTGGGACACGCGACGGCTCAGTGGGGCGATGCTCACTGTGGCACTGGACACCTCACCTGGGTAGGGATGGGGACTCAGCATCAGGTGGGAGGGTGGACAGTGGAAATGTCATGCTCAGGGACCCATCAGGAGTGTGGTGGTGGAGCAGGAGCTGGCAGAGACCTCTTGGAACCAGCAGCACTCAGCCACAAAGCTGGGGACAAAGCTGGGGACAGCACAGCCACATCCACATCACCATTGAGTGAGATGAGAGGGCAGAGGCAGTGCTGGCGAGGGCACAGAGGTGTTCTGTGGTGCCGTGGTGGGTGGTGGCACTGCTGGGGACAGTGTATGAGATGGCTGCTGGCTGGGTGGCCTTGTGCACTGGGGCAGCACCACAAGATGCTGCAGGCGAGTGAATTCCTTTGGAGCTGCTGGAGCACTGGAGCAGCTCAGCCCTGGCCTCCCACTCACGCCGTGCTTTGTGCTGCGGTGCCGTGGTGGCTGCCCAGCCAGCCATGGCCAGGCCAGTGCTCACCAGGCACCCCTGGGGAAGTGGAAAAGGAGCTTTGGTGGTGTAAGGGGTCAGCGCCCCTTGTCACGGCACGATGGAGCCGTCTCCTGTCTGCAGGGCACTGCCAAGGCTGGGAGCGCTCCAGTTAGACCTGGCCTGGCCTCTCCCACACTGCCCAGTGAGCTGGCCTGGCGTCACCGTGTGGGCAAGGAAATGGGAGGAGGAGGAGGCTAGTGCCTTCATCCCACTGGGGTGACTGGGGTTTGGGGCACAGTACTTGCTGGGATGCACTGGAAGCCACCAGCTCTTCCCAGGGCTGCTGGCAAAGCACTGGGATGCTGGGACCCTCACTGAGTGCAGGGCTGGCTCTGTGATGGGCTGAGATGCTGGGGCAGGCTGGGTGGTCGGCAGCCAGTACAGGGCCTCTGGCAAGGGGCTGAGTGAGCTGTGACAGCCTCTTGGCTGCCCTGCCAGCATCCCCCACACCGGTGTCAGCTCCAGGCCAGTGCCGGCAGCAGCCGCCACAGACAGCAGGGGAGAGGACCTTCCCTGGGCACGGTGGGGTGGTGTTGGTGTTGGTGTGGTGGAGCAGGCAGAGAGGCTGCCTGAGCATCCCCTCATGCTCCTGCCAGCTCCCGGCTCTCCTGCTCACCAGCTCTGCCAGCTCAATGAGCAAAGGCCGTCATCAGTGCCCAGCGAGCGCTCTCAGGGTGCTGCAGGGGGATGCCCTGGGGTCCATTATTGCTCTTGGCGGAGAATCCAGTGGGAATTACCCCGAATCCTCGCTGGGCAGGGGGGAGCCACCCAGGCTAAATGGGATGCAGGCGCGGCTGTGCTCGGCCCCCTCAGCACAGGCTGCAGTTATTTTGGCTGCCGGGTTTATCGGCGCAGGAATGCGGCTGGCGGGCGCTGCCTGCGCGTCACGCCGGGGCCCTGCCGGCCCGCGGCTGCGTGGCGGGGCCAGCCGAGAGAGGCTGGGGGCGGAGGGGGGCGAGCGGAGACCCCCCCCCCCCTCGTGCTGGGGAGGTGCTTTTTTTAGGCAGCCACGCCGGGGCCACCGCGCTTCCAGCCCCAACCACTCCCGCCTGTAAATCTGGCAGAGATGACAAATGGCGGAGGGGGATTTGGGATGGCTCCCGGCGGAGGTGCCGAGCGGGGGATGTGTTCTCCCTCCGGCAGAGCCATCCCGAGCAGGGCCGCGACACTCAGGAGCCGTGGAGCCGCGGCAAGGGCACGGGGTGGATGGTCTTGGGGTCACCAGATCACCCTGGAAGCACTGCTTGGGGCAGACTTAGAACTGGGGGACAGGGACTCGGCCCCCTGGGGATGGCGGAGCAGCAGTGGGGCTGGCTGTGGATGTCCGGCGTGGCCGTGGGTGCCCAGTGTGGGGCACGGAGATGTGTTGGGCAGTGCAGCGGTGCCGGCCGTGCCGTGAGCGGGGCGTGGGGAGCTGCAGCAGCAGCAGCAGCAGCAGCAGCTCGTTGAAGCTCTTTGAGGAAGCAATCAGTGGGCGGGCAGGAAGCTCATACCATTCATTACTGACGCCAGGCCGGCAGGAAGGGGAGTCCGCATCCCCACCGCATCCCCACCGCGCCCGCCGAGCCGGCACCACGCGTCCCCGTGACACCCCAAAGCAAGGCCATGGCGTGCCCCAAGGCGGGGGTCACCCCAGTTTGCTCACCCCAATGCCCACAGCCACACCAAACCCTTCAGGCTGGTTGTGCCCCCATCCAGCATCCCTGGAAGAGGGCAGAGTGGGAGGCACCAGCTCCATGGACCTCCACATCAGCATGTGCCTTTTGGGGGTTCTCCTTCCCAAATCCTGAGCAGGTGAGATATTTCCAACCACACAAACATCATTTTCAAAGCACCCTGAGCGTGCCACGGCCGTGCTTAAGAGCTGACCTCACCAATGCCCAGACCCTGAGGGAACAGGAGGTGGGAGGTGCTGGTGGCCATGGCCCCTCTCTGCATCCTGGTTCTCAATGTGCCACCCCTGGGTACCTGCTGTTCCTTCGGCTCGGGTTTTGTCCCCCCCGGCCCCCTTTAATTAGATCAAGGAGCAGCAGGGCAGGAGCCAGGAAGGGGCCTCAATAGGTTATTGTTGCCCTAAATTGTAACCAGCACCAGCGGGGTTGGGTTACCGGCTCCGACTTGGGGTCACCGACCAGACCCCGCTGCTGCACGCCCGGCGGCCGGCACAGCACTGCCCGGGGACGGTGCTGTCACCACCATGGTGACAGGAGAACAGCGGCTTCCTTGTGTCACCGCATCATTCGATGTCCTGGAAATGTCCCCAGGGAGGCTGGGGGTGCCGCGGCTGGCTCGGGGCTATGGCTGGATCAGTAGGGATGAGATGCCCGGGTCAGCAGAGGTCCCGGGGAGCCATGTCCCCGTGGTGTGTTCCAACAGTGGGCATATCCCTGCAGGGCAGGGTGGTGGTGGGGCTGAGGGATGGGGACAGCTGTATCCCCGCCACCTTTCACAGTGCAAAGTCTGACAGAGCCGGGAGGTGCTGGAGCCAGGAGCTGGCACAGCAGGATGTTTGGGGAGGGATTTGGCGGTGTTTGGCTCCCCCAGCGCTGGAGCAGGACATGGAGGAGCCCAGGTGGTTCCCTGGGGACACTGCCCAGGGGTGCTCAGTCCCTAACACCCACCCCCTGCCCCTGCCCCAGCCAAAGCCTGTGGCTGAACCAGCTCCTGGGGTCAGGCTCGCAGCCCTGGCATCTCCCAGTCCCAGCCCTCATGTACACCAGGGCACCCGACCCCACCAATGCACATGTTCCCACTGTCACCCTGCCACCTCTCCCCTGGCACCAGCTGCAATGGGACCTCAGTGGCTGGTCCTGCTCCCATCCTGCCTGGCACCCTCTGGGGCTTAGCAGCCCTTTTGGATCATGGTGGGTGTTTTGGGGTTCTCTGACAAAACCCACCCCAGGAGGAAGAACCCTGAGCAGGACAGGTCCATTCCTGTCCCCATCCCTGTCCCAGCCCCCTGCAGATCCCAGAGGTGCCTGGGTTGACATGTGCTTGCCATCAGTGGAAAGGGGTTTTTCCTGCCCCGTGTTGGCTGCCACCCTCAGACACAAGGAAGGGGAGAGGCCACCCCACCCCATCAGGTGTCACCCCAGTGGGACCCATCCCCATGGGGCTACTGGGCAGCCACATGAAGGGGTTAAGGCGGGGCAACCACCCAGCCCATGTTGCCTGTCCCGTAATTCCACTGGGTAAAAATAGCCCAGCGCTGGGGCGGGATGGCAGCACCGAAATCACTCCCAGATGAGCCACAGCCTTGGTGGCCAGACGGTGCTCCCTGGCCTCCCCAGCTTTCCAGGAAGCTGATAAGCTCCAAAGCTCTTCCTGGCAGCACTGGGGGCTGTGTGATGGACACACACCTGTCCTCCCCCTAGAAAGTGGGCATCTGGACCCCTCACATTGAGACATGACCCCCCTGGGGCTCTGCTCCAGACATGGGGACCTGGGGGACCCAGGGGACCTCGCTTTGGTTTCTGTGGGGCCATGCCTGCGACTGGGAGTGATTTTTTGGGAAACCAGAGCCCTCCAGCCTTGCCACGTCAGGGTGCAGGCAGGATTTGCCCCGGTGAAGCCAGTGGCTCCTCCCGTTGTGGCTCCCCGCCGAGCCCCCATCCTGCCAGTGGCTCTGGCCGGGGCTCTTGCTTACCGGCCCCACTGGATCTTTTTTTTGGGTCCATTTCAGGGGGTTTTGCAATCCTTCCCGGCGCTGATTCAGCTCGCAGGAATTAGCAGCGCCGCACGATGTGCCGCTCGGAGCCACTCTTGGCGTGCAACGGGGCTGGCAGTGGCCAGGGGAATTTTGTGCTGGGATTCAGGAAGCCACAGGGGCTGGACAGTGCCATTTTGGGCACTGCTGCTCTCCCGCAGGGCTGCCCGGGTGCAGATGTGGGTGTGGGTGGGGGCCAAGCCCTGCCCTGGCTGCAGTGTTTCCATCACCTCCGTGCCAAGGCCGAGCCCTGCTGCCCCCCTTGTGCAGTCGGCACCCCAAAATCCTTGGCTCGGGGTGTCCAAGGGGTGCTGCACCTGCCAAAGCTGCGCCCTAACTCTGCTTTTGCCCTCCTGGAATCTCCACTGTAGCTCCATCACTCTGGAGCTGCTGGAAGCCCCTCCAGAGCAATGGAATCAGCTGAGGTGCCAAGGGGGTCCCCAGCACACACCTGGCATGTGGGGGGTCCCCTGCAAACCTCCAGCTAAGTACAAGTGGGGAAATCAGCTTCGTTAGGAGAAGGGCACATCATGGAGGGAAAGGAGGGGGGAAGTGAGGGGCCAGGAGGGCCTGGAGGGCTCCTGACGCCGGTGCCGACACAGGGACACCCCAGGGGCCGGCCTGGGCTCGGGGGCTGTGGCGGCGGCCGGCCAGGGGCACCCGGCGCGAGGCCGCGGCTCCGCCAGGGACTTTTCTTCTCTCCTCCTCGCGAGGCTGGAAAATATACAAAGCTCGCAGTGAAAATATTTACACAGCAGCAATTTTGGGAGGAATTTGGGATGTTAATTTGAAAAATCTGTGGGGAGAGGACCACAATGGGCCCTTTGAGCGGGCGAGCGTGGCCATCGCAGCGAGCCGCCCGCGCCGGCGAGGGGCCCCTCCTGCCGCTGTGCCGGCCCTAATGGGAGCCAGCCCTGCCGGAAGCCCACCTGGGAGCCGGGGGGCTGCGCCAGACGGCCCCGCCGACGCTCCGCGCCCCTAATTGCATCCAGAGCCGCTCCCTGCCCCGGGCGAGCGGCACCGAGGGGCCGGCGGGGTCAGGGCCGTGGCCTGCGGCGGAGCGGGCCGGCCCGGAGCGGCACGGCGGTGACCCTCGGTTTCAGCCCCGCGCTGTGCTCGTTCTCTCCAAATCAAACATACCTCAGCGGGCAGGGCCCCAACCTGGAAAATTCCAGCCCGAAAGATAAAGGATTGGAAAACGATTAAAACCAGAGGGTTGGAGCAGAAACCACTTGGCAGCGGGAACCTGCCGAGCGTCGGCTCCCAGCCCACCCCGCCAGGGCCAGCGCACAAAACCGGCTGTTCCTGGGGCCGGGCAGCGGGGGTTCTGGCTGCGGCCCCCGGCCGGGGGGGGCCACGCAGGCTGACACTTGTCACGGGCGATTTGGGGGTCCCGGTGCCGCCGCGGGTGACGTCAGGAGGTTGGGCTGGGCTGTTTGTCCCGCAGCTGGCCCCGGAGCCATCTGGCAGGCGGGGAGGGATGAAGTAAGGCTGGATGATGCTGCAGGGCAGGGGCTGATTTGAACCCCGTGGCCTCTGTTTTGGGAACACCTCCCCAGCGCCTGAGGTGGGGGGCAGCGCCCTGGGGGTAAGAAACGCCCAGAGTCGGGAAAACTCCCCCCTCCCTTGCCCTGACTCATGCTGGCGTTAGCCAACAACAACGGGAGGACACGGCTGACCTTCCCGCTCCTCTGCAGGGGACACGCCGCGCTGCCCACACCCCTGCCTGTGAAGGTGCTCAGGGCTGCACAGAGCTTTTCGTTGTTGTTATTTTAATTATTTTGGGTTTTTTTTTTTACAAAAAGACACCCTTCTGATCTGCCTTACAAAAGAGATGTACACAAACATGTACTAAAAAAAAAGTTTTCCCAGAAGAAATGGGAAATAATGGTGTATAAATATTCTCTCTGAGTTCTTAAAGCTTCAATTCCCAGTTTGCCTGCTCAGCACTTCATTTGGCCCGGGGGGTCCCGAGGGTCCCAGCACCTCGGCCGGGCCGTATTGCTGACATCAGCTTTCAGGGAGTCGAGTCACGGGCCATGCTCTGCTAAAGGACCCTTGTTACCAGCACGTGGGCGTCCCTCAGCCAAGTCACAGCAGCTTTCTCTTCAGCAGGAGCTAAAAAAAGTCCCTCGACCCCCAAATTAACCCCCCCGCTTCTCTTCTGCTACCCACGTTCTAGGTAGAGTCACAGAAATCAAGGCACAGAGCAGTAAAATTCGTGTCTCCTCCTGAAGCATGGCAGCATCTCAGAAATTGCACGTTTTGGGATTGGGGGGTTTTCTTCCTCAATTCAGTCAGCTCCTTGGCAATCCGTATCCCAGAGGGACATGGCCAGGTGCTGCCACTGGAGCTTGGCCCTCCTGTGTCCAAGGCTCTGGCAGCCCTGTGAGCTCAGAAGTAGGAGGGTTTGAGCCCCGGGGTGTTGTTGTTGCTGGGGTAGTGTGACTGCATGAGCGGCACCTCGCACTCAGAGCCACCAGAAAGCATCGCTGCCTCCGGCACCTTGCAGCTGTGGCTGCTCAAATCCCCGTTTTCCAGGCAGGCTTTCACCCCTTCCAGCTCCAGCGGGCCAGTGTCTACCCCAGCGCCAGCGTGTGCCTTGGCCCGGCGGTGCCGGCGGTAGTACATGGCGGCGGTGACCACCACCACCAGCAGCAGCGCGGCAGCCAGCGCAGGGACGAGGATCAGGGCGAGGTTGGGGTCCTGGCTCTGGGTGACAGGGGAGTGCTGCTGCAGGCTGAGGGGCAGGGTCTGTGCCTCGGCACAGTGCTCCTCCTTGGGGACCTCCCCCAGCGCCCCGATGCAGACGCGGTAGGTGCAGTTGGGTTTCAGCGCCCGCACCGTGTACTCGGAGAGCGAGGCCGGCAAGCGCAGCATCACCGGCCGCTTGTCTGGCCCCGACAGGTTCCGGTAGCTCAGGCGGATGCCCTTCAGCTGTGCCTTGGACTGGACATAGTTGTGCAGGTCCACTTTGAGGGAGGTGCTGCCCACCTGGGCGATGCTGACCCGCCGGCTGGGCGGCAGGGCTGGTGTGCCCGGGGCTGGCGTCGTTCCCCTCGCCTCCACCTCACAGTACACACCGGCAAAGCCCACGGGGCACAGGCACTCCAGGATGTTCTGGGCACTCAGGTGGCAGGTGCCACCATTCAGACACGTGCGGGGCGGGCAGATGGGCGCCGGGGGGCTGGTGGGGGCCGGGGCGCCGCTGAAGGGCACCAAAGTGGAGCTGCCCTGGGGGTCCCTGGCCATCAGGGTGGGTGCGGCGGTGCTGGGGGCGGCGGTGGGCGGTGGGTGCTGGGCAGCGGTGTAGGTGGTGGCAGCGTGGTGGTGCGGGGCGTGGTGGGCGTGGGGGTGGTGGTGGGGCAGCCGAAGTCAGTGTATTGCAGGTGGTGGAGGAGCTTGCCAGAGTTTTTGGGGGGGAAGTGGCAGCGTGTCTCCTCAGGGCGCCGCAGGACCACGCCGCTGGCGTTCACCCACTGCACCAGCCAGCTCATCTGGCAGATGCAGTTGAAGGGGTTGCCGGCAGCTGTCATGGCCCGCAGCCTGGAGAAGAAGCTGGAGAAATCCCGAGGGATGGTGTTGATGTTGAGGTTGCTGATGTCCAGCTCCTGGAGGTTGTGGAGGTTCTGGAAGTCCTCTGCTGGCAGCTGGGAGATGCGGGCATTGCCGGCCAGGCTGAGCCTGGTGAGGCTGCCCAGCCGCCGCAGCACCGCTGGGACACGCTCCAGCAGGTTGTCAGAGACGTCCAGCTCGTGGAGGTTGTTTTGGACCTGGAAGAGCTCCTCGTTTAAGCTCGTCAGGCCCAGCCCTGCGATCTTTAGGGACTCGATGTTGACGGCATGGAAAGCCCCTGGTGCAATGGCAGGGATCTTGTTCCAGCTGATGTCCAGCAGGAGGAGGTTGGGTAGGTCAAGGGGTGGCACAGCCCTGAGCTGGTTGTTCTGCAGCTTTAGCTCCAGCAGATTCTCCAGCGTGTCGAAGGCAGCAGCATGGATGTGCTGGATCCTGTTCCTCTGCAGGTAGAGCCGTTCCAGCAGCCGCAGCCCATGGAAGGTCTCATTGGTGATCTCCTGCAGCTGGTTGGAGGACAGGTCCAAGTTGACGAGCTCCGTCAGGGGCTGGAAGATGTTTCTCTGGATGCTGGTGATCTTGTTTTGCGAGAGGTCCAGGAGCTGGAGGGCAGGCAGCCCTGCAAAGCTGTCCTCGCTGAGCGCTGTGATGCCGTTCTCAAAGACGTAGAGGGAGAGGGTGCTGGGGGGCAGCCCCCGGGGCACCGTCTGGCCCCGCCTGGCCGCACACAGGATGGTCTTGGGGTCTTGGCACTGGCAGCCCGCAGGACATGCCCCGGCCAGCTCCCCATGGGCCAAGAGAAGCAGCATGCAAAGGATCAGCTGGTTCATGGTGTCAGCTCTGCAGAGAGACAAGTGCAGCCAGGGTTAGGGGATGGGCCCTGCTGGGGGGTATCCAGGGCTGGCAGGGCTGTGGGGCACCTCTGAACCTCACTCTGCCTCCAGGGCTGGTGAGAGTGAAGCAGCACAAGGACTGCCCACCCCGCCTCCATGCTCCCCCCTCCCCAGACCCCCAGGATTTGGGGATGTGGTACCTTTGCGCACCCCAGGCTCTACCGTGAGACATGTCCCACTGGTATTGGGGCCATCTTCGGTGGGGCACCAAGACCTTTCCCAGTACTCAGAAGGGCCCCAACCTCCCCAGCTGCTCAGCAGGGTGCAAATCAAACACAGGGGATGCAGAGAATCAGAGCACCGGGAAGGGGTGGGAGCCTGGCCGGCCTCCCCTGCATGGAGCTCAGCTTAACCCTTTGCTTGTGCTGCCGTCCCAACAGCTGCACCCTCGGGGGCTGCTCCTACCCAGATCACCAGCAGCAACAATCCCTCTTGGGGACAGGGGCACCCTGAGGTGACCCAGGCCACAGAGTGTGGGGCTGGAGGAGCTATTTGTGTCCTCACAGGGTCCAGGGGCTCATACGCCCAGCCAGCCCCTGTCCCCACAGGTCACCTTGCTGTTCCCCTCACTGTTGCACTCCAGGGACTCAACACAGGACCGTGGGCTGTGTCCCTGTCCCTTGAGGACTGGGTCAGCAGGGATTGAGGGAGGAAGCTCTGGCTGTAAGCAAGGCTGTAACCACCCCAGCCCCAGCTCCCCATGGATGCCCTGGCCAATGTCACAGCCACTGTGTCCCACAGGTCTCCTCTCTCAGCCCCATCTTTCAGCCCTTTTAATGACACTAGGCTGGGCCAGAGACTCACAGTCTCCTGCCACTCCATCTCAGGGTCAGGGGGAGGTGGCAGAGGAGGGGTCCCTGGGCAGGGAAGAGGCAAACCCTTCCCCAGCCCCATCTGTTGCCACCTCCTCCCTGCTCAGAGCTGTCGGAGCTCCAGGCAAACGCCCCCCCTGTGGCTCACAAGGGGCCCCCGCCGTGTGTGGGGGGCTGCAGGTCACACAGCAGCACGTGCCGCCTGCCCCGGCCCCATCAGCAGTGCAGGGACACCATATCCTGTGCCAGGAGGGTCTGGACCCGTGCCGTGTCCTCTTGTCCCCCTGCCGGGGTGTTGGACAGGGTTAACACTGCGGCCGGCTCCGTCCTTGCCTCTTACCGCGCGGCCCCCCTCAGGGTGGGGCGAGCCCACGGCTGGGCAGGGTCACCGCAAGTGCCTGAGTCACTTGGCCTGACCGGCCCTGCCCTGACATGACCTGTGCCGTCAGCCCCTGACACTGGGGAGGAGCTGTGCCACATCCAAGAGGTCACTGTCACCCAGGGGTCACCATCACTGCATCCCCTCCCCAGCGCCCCCAGGTCCCCCTGCACCCCACATCACAGTCAGGCTGCCAGCAGAGTTAAAAACACAACATGGAGACCCTGGGAAGTGCTTTTTGGAGCTGGGGGCAGACCCAGCACCCCTCGAGGTGGCTTCAGCAACCAGAGCGTGCTGGCTGGTGGGAGAGCTCTGGGTGCAGGGTGCTGGCATGCCAGCGGTGCCACGGCCATGCCAGCCCGCCCGGGTGGGCAGCGCCGGAGCGGGGCCAGGCCTGCGGGATGCTGGCGGGGCCGGGGCTGGTTTTGCAATGCCAGGGTCGGGTTTCGCTGACGTGTCCCGTGCTGCAACCAGCTGCTGACTCCAAGTCTCTCTCGTCCCTTTAATTACGCTGGCATTTCCTCCCCGCCTGCCAGGCTCCCCGCTCCGGGCAGGTTCGGCCAGCCCGGCCACGGCCGCTCATCCGCGCCTGGCCACGAGCGCCGGGCAGGCTGGCACGGCCCCGCAGCCTCCGCCACCGCCCCTCGGCATCGCCGGCACACGCCAACATCCCGCCCGCGCCCCGCCTCCCCGGCACGATGCTGTTTCAAGGCAGAGAGGAGTTAACTCAGCCCAGGAAACCCCCAGAAACGGGGGGCAGGGGAACAGCCTCCCCAGGTCCTGGCAGGGTCCCCAAGGGCGGAGAGGGGGCCCCGTTTCTGCTGGAGGTGTTGGGGCCGCCCTGCCAGCGGCCTGCTGCTGCCTTGGCTGGGCTCCCCCACGCCTGCACCGCAGATATTTGCCGAATTATTCATATTTTCCGGCTGCGGGGAGGATCTGGGCTCAGATTCCCCCAGTCCCGGCTCAGCCTTTCCCTGCCAGCCTGCTGGGGTGGGAGTACCGTGTCACCCCCCTTCCCTGCCTGCAGCCCCCCGGGCTGGGCCACCCCGGAGCCTGCCCAGGGCTGGGACTTGGCAGGGTGCTTTGCACCCGCCTCCTGTTTTCAAGGACGAGGCCGATGCCGTCCCCGCGCTGCAGGGTGACACCTGTGCAGGGCAGGCTGGAGGAGATGGAGAGTCCCTGACTTTCCCTGCTGCTTGGGGACCTCAGGGAAGCAGGCACAGCCGGGATGTTCCTTCCCGCACCAGCAAGTGCAGACAAACAAAGCCAGCGTTGTTGCTGGCCCGTGGGCTGCCACCTTGGCCGGTGGCAACAGAGCAGGAAGGACGGGGGCCCTGCACTGTGCGGTGACAGGGAGGAACACAGTGCCCCTGCCAGGCGGAATGCAGATGCTGCTCCCCTCCCTTACACCCCTCAAAACAAGCCGATGTCAGCACGTGCCCCCTCCCGCGAGCCAGCCGGGGGGATGCAGAATTAAGCCCTTAATCCTCCTCCCCTTCAACCCACCCTGCGCCGCCGCAGCTCCCACCTCCTCCCGCTCCCCTCCCTATTTAATTAAAGTTTCCGCAGCAGCCCCGCAGGAATGCAGGCCTGGTTATTGCATTCCCCGGAGCACTCGCCAGCTCCTCCATCCCGCTCCTGCCCCTTTGACCCGGCCGCGCTCCCCATCTCAGGTGCCGCCAAGGAGAAAAACCAGCAGAGCCGCTTCGCCGGCAGCCAAACCGCCTCGGGAGGAGCCGGAACGCCGGCGGAGGGTGGGAGGAGGCCGGCGATGGTGCCACGCGTGGCCCGGGCGGCACGGGCAGATTCCTCCGGAGTGACTGGGGCGGCCGCGGCTGTCCCCGAGCGCTTCCTCGTGCCGCGTCCCGCCGGCAGAGCCAGCCGGGCAGGCAGCGCTTGCGTCAGGGCCACCCGGCGAGGCCGGCCGGCCTTGGCGTGGTGCGGGGGAAAACAGTAATTAGTGTCATCCCTGATGGCGGCACTGCCCAGCGCCGTGTGGGCAGCGGCACAGCTGGGTCAGGGCAGTCTGGCCGCCCCAGTTTCAGCAGGATGAGACCTGTCGGCGTGGGGGGACATTACTGGGGGGCTTTGGTTGGGAAGAGGAGTCTCGGAACTGGAGCATCTCTGCTGGGATGTGTTGGCTCCCGTGGCAGTTGCCATCCTGGGAGGGAGCCAGGCGTGGAAAGGGACATTTACCCCACAGTAGCCCAAAGTTACACCCAAAGAGGGTGACAGGCGCCAGCCCCCTCCCAACACGCGCCAGGTGACAATGAAGCACGCAGGGAGCTGGCGGCAGAAGTGGTGGGGTATCCCTGCCGCCCGGCGGCCAGGCTGGCCAGTGGCCCTGCTGGCACCCGTCCCTCTGCACCAGCTGAGGGAAACCCTTGTCGGCACCGCCTGGGGACCCGCTTGGCCCCATAGCGGGTCAGTGACCCGGGACACCAGCCCCTGAGGACAAGTAGAACGAGGGCAGCCAAACCCCACCCCAGCCAAGCCCTCCACTGAGGAGGGTGGTGGTGGACACTGCTGCCAGCAGCTCCCACCTCTGCCTGACCCCAGCAGGGGAGCCCTGCCGCCACGTCTGCCGGGACAGAGCAAGCGTGGGATGGGCCCAAGACCATGCTGGTCCCGTGTGGGTCCTGGAGCCCTTCTGCTGGCAGAGTGCTTCACTGCCACCCAGCCATGCCGGATGGAGTCATGCTCCGTCTTAGCCCCAAACACATCCCTCCCCTTGCCCGTGATGGATGCAGCACCAGGCCGAGATCCCTGGGCCAGACTCCAGTGCATCCCATGGCAAAACAGGCATAGGCAGGGACAGGGAAGTGAGAGCCCTCTGTGAACCCTTGTGGCAGCCCACCGCAGTGCCATCCCCCCAGCCCAGCCGAGGCCCTGCCATCAGCCGAGGCAGGGGCCAGCTGGGTGCCCCTGGTCCAGCTAAGGCCTCGCAGGGATCAGGGCACCCCGACCCTCAGCCGAGGCCCCGGTGACACCCCGTCACCCTGCGTGCCCAGGCCACACCGGGTGTCCTACGGCCCGGCCTAGGCTCACCAGAGCCCCCCGGGCCCCACCTCCCCCTGAACCCGCGGATGCCCGCCAGAGCCCCCCCTCCCGTCCCTGAGCCGCCCCCCCCATGAGCTCCGCTGGCCGTGTGGAGGGTCGGGCGGTGTGGCGGCCGCGGCACTCACCGTGGCGGGCGGTGCGGGGCCGTGCGGGGCGGGCGGTCAGTCCATGGCGGGAGGGAAGCGGCAGCCGGGCGGACGCTCCCCTCTCTGGCGATGCCGGGCGCGGGGGGCGGCATTTAAACCGCGGGGGCGGGGCCTGCCCTCCCGCCGGGCGCCCATTGGCTGAGCGCTCGGAAGGGGCGGGGCGGGGCACGGCCGCCACCGAGGCTCCGCCCCCGCGCACCTGGGGCCCACCGGGGGCGGCACCGCGGGGACCCCCGGGACCCCCCGAGCCACGGGGACCGCGGGGACATCCAGCACCTCCGGCACCCTGGAGCTACACGGAATGTCGGGACCTCGGAGCCACAAGTACCCCCCGGACATTCAGGACCTCTGAGTCACAGGGATCCCCTGTACCCCCAGGACCTCTGGGACCTTACAGTCACAGGGACCCTCGGGATATTCAGGATCTGTGATTCGCAGGGACCCCCTGGACCGACCCCCAGGACCTCTGGGACCTCAGAGTTACAGGGACCATCGGGGCACCCAGGACTTTTGAGTCACAGGGGCCCCCAGCACCTCTAGGACCTCGGAGTCACAAGGATCCCAGAGGCCTCCACAGGGACCTCCAGACCCTGTGACCCCAGGACCTCCCAGAGTCACAGGGACCTTGGGATTCCAGGAGCCTGCAGAGTCACAGGGACCTCTGGGACCCCTTGGGAACTCCATGGGCTCCCCAGAGTCACAGGGATCTCCTGGATCCCAGGGCCCTGAGGGCCCCCCAGAGTCACAGGGACCTCCAGGATCCCCAGGGACTCCATGAGACCTCCAGAACCTCTGGGCCCCCAGAGTCACAAGGATCCCCAGGATCCACAGGACCTTTGGAAGCTTCTGGACCCTCCAAAACCTCCAGGGACTCCATGAGACCTCCAGAACCTCTGGGCCCCCAGAGTCACAAGGATCCCCAGGATCCACAGGACCTTTGGAAGCTTCTGGACCCTCCAAAACCTCCAGGGCCCCCCAGGATCTTCAGCATCCCTAGGGCCAGGGCCCCTGGGGCTCCAGCACCCCTGGTGTGTATACACACAGGTATAGGGGTAGATCCAGGTTAGGTATCTCCCTCATATCCCCAGCACCCATGGGACCCCTGGCAACCCTGGTAACAACAAAGGCTGGGTGTCTTTGCACCCCCAGGACCCCCATATCCAGTGTGTCCAGGTTAACCAGGGACTCTGGCACCGATGAGCCCCAATGCCCTGGGATCCCAGTCCCCCCATACCCCTGGCATCCACAGAGCTCCTGCCACCGTGTGCCAGGGGACAGGGGGAAAGTGAGTGGCCCTTGCAGGGCAGTCCCCATGCCTCTGTGACAGCCCTGTGATTGTGCCCAGTGCTGCAGAACAATGCTCCCTGTTCAGCATGGTGAGGATGGCACAGGTTGGGCTGGGACAACCAGGCACCCAGGGTGCCCTTGTCCCAAACCTGCACCACTGTGGTGGTGGCAGTGCTGCTGACAGTGGTCACAGCAGGGCAGGGGACCCTGGTGCCTGCCACGGGCATCCTGGCAGTGTTTGCCTAGCTTGTATCGGTCCTGGGGCAGGACCGTGCCATACCACCCACAGCTATGCTTCATGGCATGGGATGGCACGGAACAGCTCCCTCCCCTTGGCACAGCCACAGAAATGTCAACCGAAAGTAATAGATTGTCCCTTTAGTCTCTGCCTGCGGCGCTCCCTCCTCCACCCCTGCCGAGGAAGGCACAGAGGTGGCTCTGTGCTCCTGTCACCGCTGTCCCCTCAGGCCACGGAGTATTCCCTGCGGCCCCCTCCTGCCACCGCGCATCCCTCCAGCCACGGAGCACCCTGGCTGCGGTCTAGGACAGGGTGCGGGACCGGGAGCAGAGACACGCTCCAGCTGGCACAGCTGGGCCGCAGGGCACTCCCGGGGCTGGCCGGCTCCACAGGTGCCGGGGCAGGCGGGCGGTGAGCTGGGGTGTGCCACGCGCCTGCCCCGAACTGGCCAAGCCGGCCGGGCCGGCCTCGGGGCAACCCTGCGGATGCCAGAGGCTTCCCCGAGCGAGGCCGGGTGCCATGGCCGGGCACAGGGAGCAGGGCAGGGAGCAGGATGCCCCAGGGCTGGGCACGGCTTCACAGCGGGCACTGTGCAGCCGGGGCTGGAAGCAGGTGGCAGTGACATCCTGCTGCCAACCTGCCAGCCCAGGGTGGGACAGTGAGGGTTGTCATTTGGGGACCAGCCCAGCACCCTGCAGCCCCCAGCACCGGTGCTGCCCTCCCATCACAGCATGGCCTGATCCTGCTCCACACTTCCCCAGGACCGGGTTTGGGGTGTGCACCAGTGGGGGAACAGGATGCAGCCCCACATCCGTTGGGGTGCTGTGCCCATGGGGGCCCCCAGCTCAGCACCCCCCTTCCCTTGCAGGGTGACCATCCCGCTGTACGACGCCGACACGGGGCTGCTGGTGCTGGCAGGGAAGGTGAGTTCCCGTGGCTGGAGGGTTAGGGAGGCACTGGGGGGACAGGAGGATGCAGGGGGGTGTAGTGAGGTGCATGTGGGTGCACCAGTGGAGTACAGGAGGGTGCATGTGGGTGCGCCAGTGGGGTGCTTTGTACAGCCCTGCTCATTCCCTGTCCCCACCACCTTTCTTTCAGGGAGAAAACCTCCTGTACTGCTTCGAGGTGGCCCCCACACAGCCAGCACTCACCCAGGGTAAGCAGGTCCCGTCCCACCATCCCGGGGGGCTCACCACTGCCTGGCCACCCACCCCACAGCCACCCTGCCTGTCCCCCAGTGACCCAGTGCCGGACAGAGGGCAGCACGCGGGGCCTGGCGGCTGTGCCACGCCTGGCCCTGGATGTCATGGCCTGCGAGGTGCTCCGTGTCCTGCAGCTCACTGACACCGCCCTTGTCCCCGTCAGCTTCCTGGTGCCACGCAAGGTAAGGAGGCCCTGCGGGTGGCACTGTCCCAAAGGTGCCTGGTGTCATCTCACGGGTCACACCTCACCAGCACTGGGTGACAAAAAGGACCTGGCTGCAGTGAGACCCCACTCCCCAGCCTGGGAACAGCAGGAATGGAGGTCAAACCTGGGTGCTGATGGTGGGTTGCAGAGTCTGGGTACTGGATTTGGGAAGCCGGGTGCTGCATGCAGGATTGGGGTGCTGGAGCGTGGGTGCTGACAGCTGGGTGCCACTTGCTGGGTGCTGCTGTGCAGTGGGTGCTGCTGTGCAGTGGGTGCTGGGCACTTTAAGCAGCTGAAATTTGGGTGGTGGGTAGTGGGGTCTGGGTGCTGGAAATGTCTGGGGGTGTCCAGGGGTGCCCCAGCTGCGGCAGGACAGAGGCTGTGGGATTTTGGGAACACCCACCTCGCCCCATCCCCTCTCCCACAGTCTGTCCAGGAGTTCCATGAGGATCTGTTCCCTGACTGCACGGGGATGCTGCCAGCCACCGATGCCCAAGGCTGGTGGGCAGGGGACAGCCAGCAGGTCAGTGTCATCCAGGGGGGGTGTCCTTGCTGGTGGCATTGCCACTGTCCCATGCCCACCGTTGTGCTCAATGCAGGTGGGGAGGGTGAGCCTGCACCCTGCACGGAGACCCACGGAGACCTTCACGTCCCCCATCATTGCTGGCACCAGCCCCACCAGCACTGGCCACACAGACACCGGCACCAGCCACACCGATGCCGACACCGGCCACACTGACGCGGACCAGAGTGTGAGCACGGGGCGCTGGAAGAGTGCTCTGAATGCTGTGGGGTCGGGTCCCTGCTGCCCTCATCCCACAGGCCAAGGCTGGGGTGCCAGCACCCCCTGCCCACTGGCTCTCTCTCCCATAGGAAGCCAGTGGCTACTCCTCACCATCCTCACTGGCCTCACCAGGCAGCGCGGCCACCTCGCTCTCAGCCAGCACCGGCCCCTCCAGCGGCTTTGCCAGCAGCCCCAGCCAGAAGTCCCTGCAGAGCATTTTGGGTGAGCAGGCAGTGGGGTGGGCTCGGGGTGCCCCACAGGGGGGATTCAGGGCGCTCACCCACCCCTCGCCCGCTCCAGGGCCCAGCTCCCGCTTCCGGCACGCGCAGGGCCGGGTGCTGCACCGCGACTGCCACCTCACCAACCTGCGGGGGCTCAGCCTCACCACGCCGGGCGAGTGCGACGGCTTCTGCGCCAACCACCAGCGCGTTGCCCTGCCCCTGCTCTCTGCCGGCGGCCAGATCGCCGTCCTCGAGGTACCCCGGTGTGGCGTGGAGGCCGGCACGGTGCCGTGTGTGCCATGCTGGTGACCCCCGGCTCTGTCCTGCAGCTCTCCAAGCCTGGCCGTCTCCCCGACGCGGCCGTGCCCACCATCCAGAATGGCGCGGCAGTGGCTGACCTCACCTGGGACCCCTTCGACCCGCAGCGCCTCGCTGTCGGTACGTGTGGTGGGGCCAGGAGGGTGCCCCAGCTCCAGGCGTGCCAGATCACCACATTAACCACTGCCCATCCCTCCTGGTGCACAGCGGGCGAGGACGCCAGGATCCGGCTGTGGCGGATCCCTGAAGGAGGGCTGCAGGAGACCCTGCGGGAGCCTGAAGCTATTCTCCGAGGTGAGGGGACACACTGAACACCCCAAACTGGGGACAAACCAGCCTGGTTGCACCCACAGCTGGGGACAACCACGCACTACTGAACCTCACCAGGTCACACGGAAAAGATTTACTCCATCCGCTTCCATCCCATGGCATCCGATCTCCTGGTTTCCTCCTCCTACGACATGACCGTGCGGATCTGGGAGCTGAGCGCCAGGCAGGAAGTCTTGTGCCTGCGGGGACACACGGATCAGGTAAGGGATGACAAATCCAGGGACACCTGAGAGGCATCTTTGGGACATTTGCAGGGGCACAACATCTGTCTCTCCAGATTTTCAGCATGGCTTGGAGCCCAGATGGGAAGAAGCTGGCAACGGTGAGCAAAGACGGGCGGATACGGCTCTACGAGCCACGGCGCAGCTCTCAGCCTCAACAGGTACAATCACAGCCCTGGGGACAGCCTGGAGAGCTGGGGGTGTGGGCAGGAAACCCTCCCTGTGGGCACATGACTGCAACCCCAGCTCTGTCGGAGCAGGCAGGGTGACCTTCACCCCCATGCAGGAGGGCCCAGGTCCCGAAGGGGGACGCGGAGCGCGCCTGGTTTGGGTTTGTGGTGGTGACTACCTCCTGGTGTCCGGCTTTGACAGGTAAAGAGGGGGATGCATGCCAGGGCAGGGGTCACCAGGGACGCTGTGCTTGCTCTCATTGTCCCCTCCCCACAGCCGCAGCGAGAGGAGGATCCTCCTGTACCGGGCACAGGCCCTGCCTGAAGGACCCTTATCTGTCCTTGGCCTGGACGTGGCCCCTTCCACCCTCCTGCCCTTTTACGATGAGGATACCAGCGTCGTCTTCCTCACCGGCAAGGCGAGAGCTTGCCCTCCAAAAAACTGTGGGGCTCCCTGCCTACAGCACCCCACAGTGTGGAGGGACCCTCCATGTCCCCTGACAGCCCCCATCTCACTCCATCCCCAGGGTGACACCAGAGTCTTCCTGTACGAAGTGACCCCCGAGCCCCCCTATTTCCTCGAGTGCAACAGCTTCACCTCCAACGAACCCCACAAGGTAAACGGGGGATGTGCTGCCTGTCTCTGACCCCCTACCTGTGCTCCCAGACCCCACTCACACCCCCACCCCACCAGGGCTTCGTCTTCCTGCCCAAAACAGTGTGCGAGGTGCGGGAGGTGGAGTTCGCCCGGGCGCTGCGCCTGGGGCAGAGCACCCTGGAGCCTGTGGCTTTCCACGTGCCGCGCGTCAAGGTAGGTGGCGGGGGGGCCTGGCTGTATTTTGGGAGAGGGACAGGAGGCAGGGCACCCCCCTGAGCACCCCTTGCCCCCACAGAAGGAGTATTTCCAGGACGATCTCTACCCGCCGACCCGCATGTGGTGGGAGCCAGCCCTGGGTGCAGGTGCCTGGCTGGACGGGCAGGACGGGCAGCAGCGCCGCGCCAGCCTGCGCCCCGCAGACATGGTGCCAGGTGGGTGCAGGGGCTGGGCGAGGACGCCTAGCCCTCAGGGATGGCTGGGGAGGGCTTTAGTCAGTGGGGTGAAGCTCTCCTGCCCCATGGTGACACCACTCTCACAGTGAGTGAGGCCCCAAAAGAAGCTCCGGCTCGGAAGTTCGTCCCTGCCTCTGTGTACCTGGAGGAGAAGACTGATGAGCAGAAGAAGGAGGAGGTGGGTTCTGGGATGACCACCCTGTGGCGGGGCCGGGGGTGATGCCCCGCACCCCACGGCTCTGCCCGGCCTCTCCTCACAGCTCCTCAATGCCATGGTGGCCCGGCTGGGCAACAGGGACGACCCGCTGCCCCAGGACTCCTTCGAGGGCGTGGACGAGGACGAGTGGGTGAGTGCGGGAGGGGGGACACACGACCCCCGGGTGGGTCGCACCCGGCCCCGCCGTGCCCCTCACCCCTCGGCCTCCCGCAGGACTAGGCTGAAGCCGGCACCCCCAGGAGCTCCCGGGACCCCCCGCACCCGCCGGGCCCGGCGGGGGGACCAGGAGGGGGAGGAGGAGGAAGAGGAGGAGGAGGCGCAGGGCCCGCCGCGGGCAGGACCCGCTATTAAAGCCGCTGCACCAGCACCGTGTCCTGCCGTGATCCTGGGACACCGGGGGGAGGACCCGGGGATGGGGGACACAGAGGGAACAAGGGGGCACGTGGACCGGGGGCGACACAGGGACCGGGGATGGGGGGACACAGGGACCGGCTCCAGGGGGACACGAGGACCGGGGTGACACAGGCACCGACAGCGGGGGGACACGATAACCGAGGGGAACGCAGGCACCGAGGCGGACCGGGGTCCGGGGTATACAAGGACCGGCTTCGGGTGGACACAGGGACCGACACCGTGGGACACGGAGATCGGGGAGAACACAGGGACCGCCGTAGGGGGAAATACGGGGACCGGCGCCGAGGGGAAACAGGACGGGTATCCAGATAACACAGGGGCCGGGGTTGGGGGGGACGCGGGGACCGGGGGAACAGGGGAACGGGGCCGGGGAAGTCGCGCCCCACCCGCCGGGCCTCCCGCGCGGGGAGACCGCCAGAGGGCGCTGTGCCTGCCGAGGGGACGCTCCGCCCGCGCCGGCGCCGTCTCGGTGTCCGCCGTGACCGTCACCCCCGGCCACGTGACCGCCGGGGCGGAAGCGGCGGCGGGGACATGGTGAGAGGGGACGGGGGGACGGGGCGGGGGCACTTCGGGGACGGGGAGCAGAGGTGGGCTGGACAGGGCCCGGGGAGGGGCAGCGGGCTTGGGAATGTGCGAAGCAGCTGGTTCCGGGAGGGCCAGGGCCAGTGGAGAGAGGAAAGGGACGAGGGAGGGGGTCACAGGACCAGAGAAGGGGGAAGGGGGCATGGGGAGGGGTGACAGGGACAGAGGAGGGGGGACAGGGCCGATGGAAGGGAAGCAGGGACAGCGGAGGGGGTCATAGGACCAGGGGAGAGGGGACAAGGCATGGGGACGGGGAACAGAGACAGGGGAGGGGGGACAGGGCCTGGGGAGGGGACGGGGTCTGGGAAAGGGATCGCAGGGTGGGGGGACAAGGACAGAGGAGGGGAGACAGGGCATGGGGAGGGGGGACAGGGCCAGGCACGGCCATGACAGTAGCCAGGGAGGGTCAGAGCAGACCCGCAGGGAATGGGGAGAGGTGTCAGGGTCAGGGTTGTGCAGGGCCCCTGGGGAGGTGGCAGGGCAGAGGAGCCATGTGGGAACAGGGCCCGTGGTGGCTGTGACAGCAGGGTGTCCCCGCAGGCCAAGTACCTGGCACAGATCATTCTGGTGGGGGCCCAGGTGGTGGGACGGGCCTTCATGCGGGCGCTGCGCCAGGAGTTTGCAGGTAGGAGCTGGGATGCTGGTCTATGTGCTCCGTGTGCCCACACTGCCCTGCTGGGCACTGCTGCACATCCCCACCCTTCCCAGAGCATCCCAGTGCTCCCCATCCCCAGCCGTGCCCGCAGGGGACGCTGCCAGGTTGCTCAGGGTGACAGCACCCGCATCCCAGCACTGGCCTGATGGTGTTTCATCCCAAGCTGGGCTCCCAGCAGCCTTCCCAGGCTCCATCCTGGCCCTGGCACCGCTGCCAGGCTCCCAGAGATCCCAGCACCCCAAAGGGCAGAGCGGGATAATCCCTGGGATGTGGCAGCCCCAGCCCTGCCTTGCCTGTAGCAAACGGTGCCTGCCTTGTCCCTGCCACCTCCCTGCCACTGGGACGGCATCCAGATGACCCCAGGGGTGGCTGGATGGGGACAGAGGGGAACACCGGGGTCTGAGCACCTCAAAGTCCACAGGCTTTGCTGCCTGGCCCCCCTGAAGGCTGGGGATGGCGGGGGCAGCGTGGGGACTCAGGGCCTGGGTGTCTCCAGCGAGCCAGGCAGCAGCCAATGCACGAGGACGCTCCGAGAGGCCCCAGTCCGCTGCCGCCTCCAGGATCATCGGCATCAGCCTCCAGGAAGCTCAGCAGATCCTTAACGTCTCCAACCTCAACCCTGAGGAGATCCAGAAGGTAGAGCTTCCTCGGAGCCGGGGAGGGACGGTGCTGGCAGGGCCCTGTCCTCTCCAAGGGTGCTGCTGTGCATGGGGGTTACAGCTGTGCTGTCCTGGGCCCAGTTAATCTCAGTTTGAGAATTCCCTGCCCCAGCTGGAGCAGCCCTCTGGGCTTGGCCTCTGCATCTGCCCAGCAGGGCTGCTCAGGGAAGGGATGTGCTATCACTGGAGGTGCCCAGCTGGGAACATGGGGACTCACAAGGGGTGTCAGGCAGAGCCAGCCGTGTCCCCAGGATCACTCTTCAGCAATGCTGTGGGGAGTGGGAGGCTCCCAGGGCTTGGGAGTGGGAATGACGAGGGTGGAGGTGACTCTGACCCAGAGCTTCTCTCCGCAGAACTACGACCACTTGTTCAAGGTGAATGACAAATCAGTGGGAGGCTCCTTCTACCTGCAGTCCAAGGTGAGCACTGGGAGCGGAGGCTGCACCTTCCCCTGCCTGGGTTTTGGGACAGGCAGGTCTGAGTATCCCTGTGGATGAGGCAGGGAGAGCAGGGGGCACCTCATCCCTCCGTGTCACCCCATCCCTCCATGTCACCCCATGTCCCACAGGTGGTGAGAGCCAAGGAGCGGCTGGACGAGGAGCTGCGCATCCAGGCCAAGGGCGACAAGGAGAAGGGGCAGAAAGCCGAGACGTGACTCCTGCCACCCCTGCCCCCCGTGTCCCTCACCCTTAACTTATAGGTAGCCAATAAACACCGTGTCCTCCAGCACCTGGCCTGGCTGCTCCACACCCGGGGAGGGAGTGGGGACCTGCCTGCCCAGTGCTGCCCCGAGGGATCCCAGAGGGATCAGCCTCTGAGAGGGGCTGCGTTTTCCCAGGGGAGGAGGAGGAGGCAGCTGGGGAAGAAGGGGTGTCCCCAGGGCATTGAGATTGCCAGGGCTCAAATGGCACTGGGGGAGGCTGCAGGAGCTATTTTTGGTGGGGAGGTTGGATGCTCTTGGATTGAGTGCCTGGCTACCTCTGGCTCCATACCCTGGGAGTGCTGTGCCATTACCTTCTCCCCGTGTGGATGACTGCTGGGTCAGGGTGAGGGGCTGTGAGGGGACACGCTGTGGCTGTCCCCACCTGCAGCTCGCCCTGCAGACCCTGGCAGTTTCACTGGTGCTGAGGCTGCTTGAGCTGGAGGATGGGGACACAGCTGGGGGTCAGGCAGAGCCAGCCATGCCCCCAAGGTCACACCCATCCCCCCCTGCACCCCTCTGCCCCCAGCACGGGCTCCTCACCGCTGCCACCGTGACCACGGGACTGAAACAGGAACTTACTTCAACTTCACTTTATTGTTTTCTTAATAAACTTCCTCTCCCCTGGACGAATATAGTGTTACAGTCGTTAGCTTATCTCGTACTTGTGCAGTCCTTACACGCTACGCTAACAGCGATGGAGCCCAACAGGAGGAAAATAAAAACAACCCAGAAACTACGATAGAAAGGCACTTCGAGACCGTTAAAATACTGATGTCCTGGAATGTGCAACAACAAACCAACGAGGAGCGAGGAGACGTTTCACCGGCCGGGGCGGCCTGGTCGAGGGCCCGTGGCCATGCTGGGCAAGGGCAGCGCTGGGCGGCCGCCGGTGAGGGCAGGGAGACCGGCTCCCTGCGGGGCACGGGGGGCTCCTTCAGCACGGAAGGGCAGCACTTGGGGAGACCCCCGTGGCTCGGAGTGAGCGGGACGTACGTGTGACCCCCGGGGGAGGCTCCGAGCCGCGCCCGCGCTGAGGCTGGGCACGCTGCCCCACGGCCGGGGGCTCCCCCGGGAGCATCCCACCGGGGCATCCCGAGGAGTGGGTGCCCGGCAGCCGGTGCCGGCCGTGCCCGTGCTGCCCGCATGCGCTCGCGGTGCGTGGTTAGGTATGAACGTAGCTAGAGGGGGCTGTGCCCCGGCGAGCAGCACACGCGGCCGTGTGCCTTGTCACGGGAGGGCCGGGGAGGCGGTGGGACGGGGGCGGCCGTGGGGAGGGAGGGAGGGAGGGAGGGCGCGGGCGGCGCCAGGCCGGCGAGTGCCCAGCCAGCTGGGCCCGGCAAGGGTGCCGTGGCCGCGGCACTGCCCGCCGCCGTGCTGGCCATGCCGGGTGGGATGGCACGGCCGGGCACGGCTCGGGACTGCGGGAGCGGGTGGTCCCCCGGCTGTCACCCCGCTGTCCGTGCGGCGGGAGCCTGGGGGCTGCGGCCCCCCACAGCAGCACTGGGGCCTCGGGCAGGGAGACGCCGAGTCAGCGGAAGCAGGAGAGCCCAAGCGGGACCCTGTCGGAGCAGGGGGCTGGTCGAGAAATAAATAGCGGCGTATCCGGCTGCCCAGGGCCGGGGGGAGCAGGGGGACCCCCCTGTGCCCCACCTGCCCCCAGCACGGGGTCGCAGCCGGCTCCGGCCGCCGAGGGATTATTGCTTTTCTCAGAAGAGTCCGTTCTTCTTTCGTGACGGGTAAAAGCACGAGCGAGGCCCCGCCGGGGCTGCACGGGGAGGAGAGGGCCATGCCCCCCGTCCCCAGGGAGCGAGATCTGCCCACGGGGCCGGCGGCTGGCCCCGGGCATCGTCGGGCCCCTCAGTTGACAGCGGCGGGTTTGAGCAGCAGGGAGCCGGGGGGGATGAGCACCCAGCCGGGGGGCAGCGCCTCGGGGCTGCCCCCCGAGCTGACACCGGCCGAGAGGTCGAGCACGGCCCCCGGCAGCAGGGCCAGGCTCTCGGGGGGCACCCGCGGCCGCCCCGGCTCCGTCCTTTCGCCCCTCTCCTTCCGGCTCTCCAGCCCCTTGCCCGCCTTGGGCGGCCGCCCCTCAGCCCCGCTGCCCTTCTCCCCCTCGGCCTTGGCCCCGCCGGCCAGCAGCGACATGACGGGCAGCCCCAGCCCCGCCGCGAAGGGCGAGGGCAGCAGCGGGCTCTTGGCCAAGTTCAAGGGGCCGCCGTTGAGGGGCAGGACGGGGCCGGGCAGGCCGGGCAGGGCGCCCGCAGCCCCGCAGCCCAGGGCGCTGAGGTCGAGGGGTGCCGGTGCCAAAGGGATGGGCAGCGCCGGCAGCCCCGGCGGAGCGAAGAGGGCAGCGGGGTTGGGGATGACGAGCTGCGCCCCGTTAACGTAGGGCACCTCCGCCGAGCCCAGGGGCGTTTTGGGAGGCGGGTGGACCTTGAGCATCTCCGGGTGCTCAGGGGACACAAAATGGCCGTGGGCTTTGATGTGCTTGCGGAGGGAGCTGGGGTCGGTGTAGCGTTTGTGGCAGCCCGGCATCTTGCAGGAGTAGGGCTTCTCCACGTAGTGGGTGCGGGTGTGCTTGAAGCGATCGCTGGAGTTGGAGTAACGCTTGTTGCAGCCTTCGTAGGGGCAGATGTAGGGCTTCTCACCTGTGGGACAGCACCGGGTCTGCCGGGGGCACCAGCCCTGCCGTGTCCCCTGTGATCCCCCGAGCCCCCCGCTCCCCTGGTGAGGGCAGTGCAGGGGCTGCGCTGACCTGTGTGCGAGCGGTTGTGGATTTTCAGGTTCTCCAGGCGGGAGAAGCTCTTGTTGCAGGTGGGGCAGCGATGCGGCTTCTCGTTGGTGTGCGTCCGGATGTGGATCAGCATCTTGTACCTGCCGGGTTTGGGGCAATCACAGAGTCATGGAATGGGTTGGGAACACCTTAAAGCTCGTATCATTGCAACCCCCTGCCATGGGCAGGGACACATTCCACTATCCCAGGTTGCTCCAAGCCCCATCCAACCTTGGGCACTTCCAGGGACGGGGCAGCCACAGCTGCTCTGGGCAACCTGTGCCAGGGCCTCCCCACCCTCACAGGGAAAAATTTCCTCCCAAAATCCCATCTAAATCTCTCCTCTTTTAGTTTAAAACTGTTCGCCCTTGTCCTATCACCATCTGCCCGTGGAAGCATCGGGGAGGGAACGCTAGGGAGGGGGGTGAGCCCTGACTTCCAGGGCGAGTCCTTGCCCCGTGCCTTGGCTATGGGGTGGGAGGATGGGGACATCCAGGCCAGCACAGTCATCCAGCCCCCCAGGACCTCACCCCCTGCATGAGAGGGAGGGAGGGATGGACAGATGAGTGGATGAATGGAGAGATGGATGGAGGCTTCCCCTGCATAGCCCCAGTGCCAGGCTCCTGCCTCCCCACAGCAGAGACTCCAGAGGCCCCAGAGATCCCCCCTGCCCACCTGGCATTGAAGCCCCTGCCATGGCGGGCACAGCCCTCCCAGTGGCAGCAGTACCCCGCGTCCTTCTCGGGTTTGACGTGGAAGTCATTGACATGGTCCACCAGGTCTTGCAGGAGGTCGAAGAACTGGTTGCACTGTGGGCAAGAGGCTGGGGGTGAGGGAGCCCAGCGGGGTGGGCACCAAGGGGGGCCCATCCCCCCATCATGGCCAGCCCCTGCCCCCCATCCCATCCCAACTCCCACCCGCACCCCCTGCGCAGCAGCATCAGCATTTGGGGAAATGGAAACAGCCCTTTGCATGACCCCCAGCCCCATATCACCCCCCAGCACCTCTGCACAGCCCCCACCTCCCCATCACCACTTTTCCAGCCCTGCTTGGCCCCACAGCCCCAAAACTTGCCCACAGCCCCACAGAGCTCCACCATGGCTTTCCAGCCCCATGTCCTCTCCCCAGCCCCAAAATTACCCCGCGTGCCCCCCATCCTTGCAATGCCCATGTGGTCTCCCAGCCCCCCATCACCACCCCCAGACCCTCAAAGCTCCCACACACCGCCACCATAACCCCCCGCAGCCCCCAGCCCTCCCTGCTGACCTTGGACCAGCGGCAGACGAGCTGCTTGGGCAGGGGCAGCTCGGGGGGGAGCCGTTTCTCCTTGCTGGGGGGCAGGAAGGCGGCAGGGGGCAGGTGCAGGGCCCCCCCAGCCCCCAGCGGCAGGAAGAACTGGAAGGAGCTGGGGAGGCCATCGATGTAGCGCAAGGACTGGAAATCCTGGAGCAGAGTCCGAATGGGGGAGCGGTGGGGGACAGGGCCAAGCTGCATGGAGACCCCCAGAGACCCCTCCGAGCCCTCCCAGAGACTCCCCCCAGCCCCCCAGGAACCCCAGAACCTCCCAGAGACCCCCCAGAGATCCCCCTTCCCCCCGAGATCACCCCAGGCTGCCCAGAAAACCCCTGGATCTGCCACCCCCCCTCAGGGACCCCAAAACCCCATAGAGGCCCCCCTTGACACCCCAAATAGACCTCCGAGGAGCCACCCCGGGGATGCCTCTGGGGTCGGGGACCAGGGGGGCCAGGCAGGACATTGACCCCGGGCTGTGTTTACACCGGCAGCACCAGGCATGCTGCCGAGGTCGGGAACGCCGTCCGGGCACAGTCCCCATCGCTGGGGACACCTCGGGGGAGGGTCACGGCCGTACTTACGTGTGGGGTGAGGGGGCCGGGCAGGTCCCCGCTGCCCTGGCGCTCAGGGGACAGCGACGCACTGCCAGCCGGAGACTCCCCCCCGGAGCGGGGCGAGAGGCTGAGGTCCACCACCGGCACGGCGGCCGGGAAGCGTCCATCCCGCGGCTCCACCAGCCTGGAGTGTCCCAGGAGCCCGGGGGACGGCGAGGCTGGCACGGCCCGGCGACCCGCCCGGCTGCCCCCTCGGCCATCCCCGGCCGGCGGGGTGTCCGGGCGCTGGGGAGCGCGGGGTCGGGGGCCGGAGGGGCCCCGCTTCTCGCGGGCAGCTCGCAGCTTGGAGATGCTCAGCTTGAGGTCCAGGGGCTCCTCCAGGGAATGCATGGTGCCGGGGTGGACTCTGCGGGGGACACCCAGGGGTCAGTACAGGGGTGCGGGGCACCAGTGCCACGCAGAGCATCGGCCCAGCCCGGCCCCATGGCAATGCCCGCTCTGCCCCGGGCTGCAGGACACGGTGCTGGCACAGAGACCGTGCCGTCCCTTCCGGCCACCCTGCCGCGGCCCCCTCCCGCAGCGGGCAAAGGGCAGGGCATGGCACCGGCCCCCCCCGGCCCCGCCCCGGCCCTTCGGTGTCCCCAGTGTGTCCTCTCCGTGTCGCCGGCACAGCCCCTTGGCCCGTGACCAAACCTTGCCGGGGATTGCCAAATCCCCTGGGCACCCGCGGCGCTGGAGCTGTGGTGTCCCCATTCCGCCCCCCCCCCCCATCCGTCCCTCCATCCATCCGTCCGTCTGTCAGTCCCCGCGGGCCTGCCCCAGCGAGGCCTTTCCCAGAGGCAGAGGAGGGCGGTGGCGGCCATCAGCCCGGCGGTGACCCGGGCGGCCGAGCCCGCTGGCCCCAGCCCCGGAGGCGGCAGAGCTTCCTCCCCCGCCGGGGCCCCTTCCCCGCCGGCCAACGCCGCCGCTGCCGGGGCCGGGCAGGGGCTGCCGGCCGCACGGCGTGGCATGGAATGGCATGGAATGGCACAACACAATGCCACCCTCGTGGCTCGGCCGCCGCACATCTGGCGGGCAGCTGAGAACGGGCAGCTCGCTGCAGCAGTGAGCGGCCGAGCCAGAGCCGATGCGGTCCCCCGGCTGTGCCCCCGCGGCCACCCGCATCGCCCAGGGCAGGGTGGGGGCGGCCGAGGGGCCGTGTCGGGGGGCACGGCGCACCCAGCACACGTGGCAGCGGGGGGGCCCCCTCCGTCCCCACCCCGCCCCGGGGGGCCCGTCCCCCGCCCTGCCCCGCCGGAGGGGCCCCCCGCGCTGGCGGGGGTCCAGCCCGGCTCAGACGCTGAGGAATGCGGAGGAGCCGCGGGGGGCATGGGGCCCGGGCGGCGGGGCGGGGAACCCCCCGCCTGCACCCCTGTGCTGGCCGAGGGGCCGGTCCCAGGGGGGATTCCTGTCCCAGGCTCCCAGGGTGGGAGGAGCTGCCCCACGGCATCTCGTCACCCTGAGCCTCCCGTGGCCGTGGGGTCAGCCCCATAGTCGGGTCCCTCCTCTCCAGTGGGGGGGGTCCCTGCCTGAGCATCCACCTCCTCCCACCGCTGTGGAGGCTGCCCCATCTCAGTGGGACAGGGACAAGCACTGAGCTTTCCCGGCCATGGGGCCTGCCCACAGAAGGATCCTTCCCCTCTGGGGGGTCCTCACCCTGTGCCCCATTGCGGGATGTGCCCATGGGGTGTCCCCACCCAGAGCCCCACCATGGTCCTCGGGCTCCAGCAAACCCCCAAGTGCCCCACAGCTTGGTGGCACAGCTTAGGGACAGACAGACACAGGGGCAGGACCCCACAGCTGGGGTGTCACAGCAGGACCCCCAGCCCAGGGAGTGGGACAGGGTGCTGGCAGCCCCCCAGCCACGGTGGTCCCGCACTGGGGCCAGGCAAGGCGTCACGGCTGGTCCCACCACGACGGTCGTGTCCTCACGTCCTCAGGGTTGGGAGGTTGGGGGGTCCCGGTGCGGGCGGTGCTGGGTGGGGACCGCAGCCATCCCCGGGCGGGCCGGGTGGGAAAGGGGCCTCCAGCCGCTGACGCCAGGGCTCCCAGCGCGGCCGCGGGCGGGCGAGCAGGCGGCTGCCAAACCACGCGGCCTCGGGAAACGGGGCGCCGCGGGGGCCCCGCCGGGATGGGGACGGGGACAAGCCCTGCGGTGGCTTGGCCGGACGCCCCAGCACCTGCGGCCCCCGCGCGAGGCCCCTGCCCGCTCCTGCCTGCCCCTGCCTGCTCTCCCCCCATGGCCTCTCCTGCCCGCGCCAGGCGCTGCCAGCCCAGCCCCAGCCCAGCTTCCCCCCCGCCACACCAGTTCAAACCAGTCCGTCGCGGGGCTGGGCCCAGGGGCTTCCCAGTCCGGGTGGGGGCCGCTGGGATGGAGCCCGGGCGCGGGGGAAGTCCCCCCATCTCCACCAGTCAGGCCGGGGTCCCCTGGGCCCCCCACTCTGCCTGGCCGCCGGCACGGCTGGGGGACCCGGGGTGACCCCGGTACAGCCGGCGGGGTGCCAGGTCTCCAGGCTGCTGGCATTGCCGGGGCGTCGTGTATCCCCCTTCCAGCCCCAAACCCGCCAGGAATAGCACAGAGGGACCGCGGGACAGAGGCTCCCGCGGCGCGGTGGGCTCGGGGATGGCGGCCGTGAGGGATGTCAGTGCCATCGCCAGGGGATGGTGACCCCGGGGCTCGGGGAGTGGGAGTGATGCCAGCGCTGCAGGCAGGGCTCGGTCTCCGCCGCCGTGGCAATTGGTAGCGGCAGGCTGGCACCGCCGCGACGGGGGGCAGTCCCCGGAGCCCCCCGTGCCAGGGCAGCGTGGGTGGGTTGGCAGGATGTGGGTCATTGTCCCCACGGCTGCTGGCAGGACGCGGGCCCCCGTGGGACCTGCCATCCCTCCTTGTCCCACTGCAGATGGTGCTGGCACTGCCACAGCGACTCCTCACAGGAGCCCACCGGTGCCTGACGGGTTTGTGGGGGGGTCACATCCTGCTGGTAGCTCCATCTTGTCACTGTGTCCCTCCAGCACCCGTCACCCCTCGCCAGCCGGGCTGGCGGCAGCTCCCAAAGGTGTCCCCAGGAGTGGACATGGCTGTGGTCCCCGAGCTGAGGCCGGTGCCACAGTTCCCCCTTCCCGGGCAAGTGGAAGCCATAGGGATCCTGGCAGAGGGCTGACACCAGCTCCCTCCCACCCCGGGAGCAGCCCCACAGCAGTGCCGCCAGCACCAGGGACCCTGCCACCCCTGCCTGGGGACGCAGCTGGAGCAGGCGGGGACAGCAGCAGGGTGGTCCCCAGCACCCAGCGGATCAGCACCCTGGGTGCGGCAGCATCGTCGGGATGGGGGCATATGGGGACCCTGGTTGGGGGAGGTGGTGACAGCAGGGTGACAAAGGCATGGGGAAGGGGAGGTGTCCACTGGCTGCAGGGTTTCTCCATGCTGGGCAGGCAGTGAGTGCCTGCAGCAGTGCCTGGGGACATCGGGGGCAATCTGTGGTCCCCGCCGCTGGCACCTCAGGGAGGGGGGGCCACACCGTCCTAGTCCCCAAAACACCCCGCAACGGCACAGCCTGGGCTTGGCCACCCCACGCCTCAGCCCCGCGAGGCCGCGGGACTGTCACCCCCCATGGTGGGGACTTGTCACTTCTCATGATGGGGATCGGGAGCCCCCCGCGAAGGGGACCGGGGTGACGGGTGGCTGCCGGGCGGTGGCACCGCGGGCGTGGGACCGGGATGGGGACGCCCTGCACCCCCCAACCAGTGCCAGCCCTTCCCCCCCACCCCGCACCATGGGGACACTGGTGTGTCCCCGGAGGTGGCCGCAGCCGGGCAGAGCCACCCAGCACGTCCCCGCCGCAGCCCCCGCCCCACGGCCAAGGTCAGGACACCCGCCCGGTGTGCGGGGGACGGCGGGTGACGGCCACCCCCCTGGCACCCACCGGGCAGCGAGGAAGCTCCCTCTCATCTCCCTTGGGGGTGCAGCGGGGCCACGTCTCCCCCGACCCGCTCCCTGGGCGGGGGGGCTGC
The DNA here is from genome assembly GCF_000738735.6 of Corvus cornix cornix. Taxonomy (NCBI): domain Eukaryota; kingdom Metazoa; phylum Chordata; class Aves; order Passeriformes; family Corvidae; genus Corvus; species Corvus cornix. The sequence goes on along the minus strand of NC_046344.1, from coordinate 14,347,309 downwards.
AGGTGCCAAGGGACCCCCCGCACCCCCGAGGGTGGCGAGGAAAGGGCTCCCCGCAGGGTCTCCCCTCCCCCGACGGTGGCAGCATCGTCCTCATCCTCATCCTCCTCCCCTCCGCGGTGCCCGGAGCGCGATCGTACCTGCGGCGGGGGCTCAGCGCCGGGCGGGAAGCGGGGCGGGGTGCGGGGCTCGGCGGAGCGGGGCCCCCCGGGGCCGGTGCCGGGGCCGGTGCGGGGCGGCCGGGCCGCTCCGCCACATCCGCAGGGGCTGGGGGCGGGGGTGGCGGCGGCGGGGCTGGGCCCCCCCTGCCCGGTCCCGGGGGCGGCGGCGGGGCGGGGGCTCTGCCCGCCGTGATTTATGGCCGCCCCGCACCGAGCGGCCCGGCCCCGGCTGCGGGCGGCGCTGGGCGGGGGCGGGGGCGGCCCCTCCCCGCCCCCGCGGGGGGCACCGGGGGGCACCGAGCCCCGCCCCGGGGGGGGGACCCGCGGGGCAGACCCGCCACCCCCCGCACAAGGTCACCCCGACGCTGCGGCAGAGCCGACCCCCCTGCCCCGCGTGTCCGTGTCCCCCCCGCGTGTCCCTGTCCCCCCCCGGGGACGTGGCGGGGCGGGGGGCGGCACCCACCGGAGCCCCCACCCCGTACCGGGGCGGCTCGGGGGGAAGGGTGGGGGTCACACCGGGGAAATGGGGGGGTTGGGGGGGGGGATCCCCCTCCCCGCAGGAGCGGCGCCGCCCGCCCGTCGCGTGACGTCACAGAGCGGGGCTGGCGTCACGCCTGGCGGGGGCCCCCGCATGACGTCACCGCCGGGGGGGTTGTCCCGGGGCCGCGGCTCCTTCCGGCGGCAGGATGTGGCGGGGCCGGCCCGGATGCTGCAGCCTCGCCGGGGGGGTCCCTCCCCCGGGGCCCACGCGGGTGGCTGGGCACACCCCACCCGTGATTTTATTTTGGGGGTGGAATGCAGCTGCGGTGTCCTCAACGGCCCCCCAGAAATTCGGGGGGGGGTCGGAAGGGGGGGGGACACACAACATTGTCCCACGCGTTTTTTGTTTGGTTGGTTTTTTTTTTTGCGGGGAAAGCTGCATTGTCCCAGCAGCGCCACTATGAAAGGGGGGGGACACGCACGTGGGGGACAGCACTGTCCCAGGCTGGTGGCGGAAGTCACACCCCACCCGTGGTTGTTTTGGTTTTGGTTTTTTTTGCAGGGGGAGATGCGGTGTCCTCCCTAGGAAAGGGAGGGACGCATGGGGAGGAAGCACTGTTCCATGCGGACTTTTGGGTGGAGAGGGAGCTGCTGTGTCCCCAACAGCCCCACAAAAGGTGGGACACGAATGAGGGGCAGAATTGTCTCACGCGGGCAGTTGAAACCACATCCCACCCGCGGTTTGGGGTTTTTTTGGGGGGGGCGGGGGGGGGCCAGAGGTGCTGTGTCCCCAGCAGCCCCGCAGCAGAACGGGGGACACGAATGGACAGGCAGCTCTGACCAACACAGGCGGCTGAAGCCACGTCCTACCCGTGGTTTGGGTTTTCTTGCGGGGGGGAGCCGCTGTGTCCCCAACATCCCCGCCACAGGGAGGGGAGACACGGGAGGGCAGCAGTGTCCCACGCGGGTGACCGCAATCCCACCCTACCCGTGGGATTTTTTTGCGGGGAGGGAAGAAGCTGTTGTGTCCCCAACAGCCTCAGTATAAAAGGGAGGGGGGTCGCGGTGGTCCCCGTGCCGTGGGGGGACGCGCAGCCCCCGCAGTGGGGCCCCCGCGGGGGCCGGGCAGGGGGCCCAGGGGACACCCGGCAGAACCTGTCCTGCAGCTCCCGGCGGGGCCGGGCTGTGGGAGGGGGAGGGCTGAGCCCACCCTGCTCTGCAGGGCCGGGTCCTGCCCCTCCAGGGTGACAGCCCAGCCCCAGGACCCCCCGGCGTTCCTGCTCCGGTGGCCCTGGACCCACGCAGACAGTGCTGGGGGGGCTCTGGGGGGTGGTCACCTGCCACAGGTAGGTCCCTCAGGTACCACGTGGCTCCTGCCAGCCCCCCATGGCCTCTGCCAGCCCCGTACCCCCTACCAGCCCTGTGCCCTGTGAGCCCCCTCAGTTTCTGCCAGCCCGCCATGGCTCCTGCTAGCCCTGTGGCCCCCTGCCAGCCCCTACAGCCCCCCAAAGCCTCTATCATCCCCCCATGATCCCCCTGAGCCCCCCCATGCCCCAGGACCCCTCTGCCAGCCACCCAGAAGCCCCCCCAAAGCCCCTTGCCAGCCACATGACCCTGCTGTCCCCAAAGCCTTGAACCCCAAGGCTCCTGTGAGCTCCATGCCCCTGCTAGCCCCCAAGCCCCCTGATAGGCCCCACAGCCCCTGCCAGACCCCAGACCCCCGAGCAGCTCCTCAAGGCCTCTGCCAGCTTTCAGAGCCACTCTGCCAGCACCCAGAGCCCCCCATCAACCCCTCAAGCTCACCATCAGCTCCCAGAGCCCCACATCAACCCCCAGAGCCTCCTCCCCAAAGCCCCTTGCCAGCCACATGACCCCTGTCACCCCCAACTCCCTGAGCCCCGTGGCAGCCCCAAGGCTGCTGTGACCTCCCCCCCCCCCCCCAGAATCATCCCCCTGACCCCCCCAGAAGCCAGACCTTGCTGGAAACAGGGATGGGGTGGAATAGGGATGGGATCAGATGGAGTAGGAGAGGATGGGACAGGACTAGGGCAGGCCGGGGTGGGGTAGGATAGGATGGGATGGGGTGGGGATTAGGCCGGATGGGATGGGATGGGATGGGGATAGGGTAGAATGAGGTGGGACAAGCTGGATATAGGAGAGGATTATATGGGGACAAGAAAGGATAGCATAAAATGGAATAGGGACAAGACAGGATAGGATAGGGTAGGATAGGGTAGGGCAGATGAGGTGGGACAGGATAGGGATAAGGTAGGATAGAATGGGAACAGGACAGAGTGGGATGGGACGGAACAGGATCAGATGAGGTTGGACAGGATGGGACAGGATGAGATGGGACTGGAACAAGACAGGTCAGGATACTGCGAGATGGGATAGGATGGGACAGGATAGGACAGGACTGGATTGGATAGGATGGGATGAGTTAGGATGAAGATTGGATGTTATGGGGACGGGGACAAGGCAGGTCAGGATAGGACTGGGATAGGATAGGATAGGATAGGATAGGATAGGATAGGATAGGATAGGATAGGATAGGATAGGGACAAGACAGGTCAGGATGGGATAGGATAGAGCAGAGTAGGACAGAGCTATGGCAAGATGGGCTGGGATGAGGTGGGATAGGGACGGGTCACATTGATATAGGATGAGACAGGGACACGAGGGATGGGATAGCGTAGGATAGGGTAGGATCGGATGGAACTAGGGCAGGAGGGGATGAGGTAGGGTGGAATGGAGACAGGTTAGGATAGGGTAGGATAGAATGAGGTAGGATGGGATGGGGAGAGGTCAGGCTGGGATAGGATAGGGTATGGTATGATAGGATAGGATAGGCGATCTAGGGCAGGATGGGATGAGGATAGGATGTGATGGGTATTGGAGGGGATGGGGACAGCTCAGGATGGGATGAGGTGGGATGGGTTGGGGACAGGGCAGGATGAGGGTAGGACGGGATAGAGTGGGATAGGATAGAGTAGCATAGGATGGAGCTAGGTCAGAACGCGACGCGGTGTGACGGGCCGGTGCCAGCAAGGGTCGGTACCGTCCCGGCCGCTCCAGTCGCCCCCCGCCCCGCCGTGTCCCGCCGCGTCCCGCCGCCGTGTCCCGGTGCCGCTCCGGCCGCGCTGCGGCCCCTCCCGCCGCCTTTGTTTACGCGGGGCCGGTGCGGGGCGGGGGCGGCGCCGGGCGGGCGGGGGCGGGCGGGGGAGCGGCGGCGGCGGCGGGCGGGAGCCGCGCTCGCTCCAGCTGTTTCCCGCCTTGGGCCGCGGGCAGAGGCCGGAGCCGGGCCGGGAGGGGCTGAACCGGGCCGGGACGAGCCGGGCTGGGCTGAACCGGGCCCCCCGCCCCCGTTATGGAGTACTTCATGGTGCCGGCCCCCAAGGTGCCGGCCCTGCAGCACTTCAGGAAATCCGAGAAGGAGGTCATCGGCGGGCTCTGCAGGTGGGGGGGCACCGGGAGACCCCGGGCTCGAGGGGCTCGGGGGAGCTGGGGGGGCATGGCGGGGAAGAGGGGAGCGGAGAACGGGGGGAAGCGGCGCGGCCGCCGCGGCCCCACCGCCCGCACGTGGTCCCGGCCGCGCACATGGGGCCGGCGGCCGCGCGTGGCCCGGGCGGGGAGCGCCGCGCCCCCACCCCCGCCCGGCCCCGCGGGTGCGGCGGGGCGCGCTCGGGGCGGGGGGCGCGGGGCGCGGGGGTCCGGGGGGCGCGGGGGTGTGTGTTTACCGCCGGGCCTGGCCGTGACTCTGCAGCCGCCCGGAGGAGGCGGGTCGCGGCCGGGGCTGCCGGGACATGTAGTGCGGGAGCGGCGGCACAAAGCCCGCGGACACGCGGGGAGCCCCGGCGGGCGGGGGAGCGGCCGGGGACGGGGGCTGCGCTCGCGGGGGCTCGGCGGGGGCTGGCGGGGGGCGGCGGGCGGGGGGGGGCCGGGGCCTCGGGGCCACGCGGGGCGGCCTTGAGCCCCCCCCCCCTCCCCCCTCCGCCTCCCCGGGCCTTGGGCTCCCGCCCCCGGGAGCTCTGAGCCCCCGTGGGCCCGGGTCCGCCGTGGGGCGGCGCGAACCGTCGGGCCCCGCGGGGCTGTGGGGCAGCCTGGGCCCCACGGCACGTGTTGGGGACCCGGACCCTCGGGGTGCTGCCCTTGCCCCACGGCGTGGGGGGCTCCGTCGCGGCGATCCCGGGGGGCGGCCACACCTGAGCCCCCCCGGGGGTGCAGCGGTGGGGCAGCGACCCAGGGCAGGGGGGGGCGGCTTCACTGGGGTCCCCCGCGTTGGTCTCTGCGGACCCGTGGGTTGGGGGGTGACTGCATGGGCAGGGGGATGCGGCCGTCCCGCTCGGAGCACGGCCCCACACTGACCCCGGCACGGGACAGAGCTCCGGGAGCAGCTTTCCCACTGCCCCGAGCTCTGGGAGACCCTGCCCTGAGCTCAGGCTGCTGGCTGACACCCTGCATGGAGCTCGGGGTGCTGGGGGCTGCCCTGCTTATGACCTCGAGGAGCTCAGGAACACCCTGCCTGCAAGCTCAGGGTGCTGGGGGACAGCCTGCCTGTGAGCTGGGGGTGCTGGGGACACTTGGCTGTACCCTTATTGTACACTCAGGTGTACCCTGACCCTGAGCTTAGTGAGCTTAGGAGTGCCCTTCATGGAAGCGTGGAGATACCCTGCCTCTGAACTTGGGGATACACTGCCTGCAAGTTCGGGAACACGGTACCTGTGACCTCAAGGCACTTGGGGACACCCTGCCCACATGGCTGTGCCTCCCTTGCCCACAGCACCAGTTGTGGTCAGTGTTGGACATGAGTGGACAGCGGGGCATCTGCCATGGGCCTTGTGCCTGGGCCTGGCTCCAACACCCACATGGGTTTGTTTCCCACGAGGTCCAGGCGAGTGCAATGTCCTCACCAAGGTGGGAAGGACCAAATTCTGCTTGCCCAACACAAACCCCACAGCACCAGCACTAGGCTGGGGACACCCCGGGGACTCCAGTGGGTGCCACCTGCTCCCCCTGCCTCTGTGCTGCCCCATCCCTGGCCATGCTGGGTGTCTGAATCCATGGGTCTTTGCCCTTTCTGTATTTCGCTGTCCCTTCTCAGGTCTCTTCCCAGGAAGAGCAGCTGGGGCAGGTTGCGGGAGGTCTGCCGGTGAGGAAGCAGGCTCTTCCTCCTTCCCCGGTATTTAAGAAACCACTTCCGCGCTGCCCAGTCCTGGGCCTCTCCATCCCATTCCCCTTAAGTTTCTGGTGGTCCAACATCCTAGAGCAGTGCTCCCGCCACCTCCTTATCCCAAAAGGGATGATGTCTCCAAGACCTGCACGGTTGGTGTGTTTTGGGGACAAGTTTGGGGCTGGTTTCAGCAGGAGCAGGGAGGTGGGTGACAGCCACCACCAGATGGGAGCCCTGTGCCACAATCCTGCTGCAAGCAGCTCTTGTTCCATGCAGCAGAGGCTGTTCCCAGGGAGAGGGGCAGACCCCTGGGCACCCATTCCAGCTCCACACCCCCAGGACACCCACTGGGAACTGCATGTGAGGGAACCAGTGCAGTGGGTGCTTGGCACCCAGCGTCAGCCTGTGCTGGGACACTGCCTCAGAGGCTAGGGACAAATGTCTTCCTGGCCCTCATGGGCTGAGCTGGGGTCCCTCCTCATCCCCTTAGGATGCACTGGGATCCTTTCCTATACCTCTAGGGTGAGCTGGGATCCTTCCCCATCCCTCTAGGCTGATCTGGGATCCTTCCCTATCTGCTTGGGATGAGCTGTGATTCTTCTCTATCTTGTTGGGCTGAGCTGGGATCCATTCCTGTCCCCTTGGACAGAGCTGGGATCCATCCCCTTCTTAGGCTGAGTGAGGATCCTTTCCCATCCCTCTGGGATGAGCTGGGTCTTTCCCCATCCCTATGTATCTTGGAGGAGTTGTGGTGCATGCCCCAGTTGCAACAGGCAATGATGAGTGGCCAGCGAGCCTCCGGTCACTGCCTGGGCACACGGTGGTGCTGCATGTATCCGTGAGATCCCTGGGCTCCCAAACCCCCGTGGTTCCTCCACGGCCTCGCCAGGAGGGCCATGAGGGCGGGATGCTGGGCTTTGCTTCCCAGCCTGGCTTTGGCAAGGCTCCGGGTGGAATGTTCCCATCTCCCCGTCCTGGAGCCGCCGGGCACCTGGACGGGCGGCTGGAGCCCGTCTTATCTCGCCTCGCGCCGGCGGCCCAGCTCCTGTGTTTAGTCTTTAGTGCCTCGCAGCATCCCCGGCGCCAGCGGGTGCTGGGTGCCTGCACTCTGGGGAGAGTTGGCACGGTGCGATCCAAAACCTCTGCCCCGCTTCCCTCGGGGAAGAAGTAGGGTGTGGGTGAAGCTGGACCCCACAGCAGTGAGCTTTGCTCAGGTCTGGTGCTCTGGACCTGTGGGTGTTGGCTGTCTGGAACTCTCACCCTCCATGCTGGCATCATCGCTGGCTCCGGGAGGCATTTCCCGGCCCTTCTGCGGGGCAAGGGCGTGGGGGGCGAGGAGGCAACGGCAGGAAGCAGGCAGGAGCTGCGGCTTGGGGTGGGACGGGGGCTTCTCTGCTGGGAGCTGTCATCTGGAAGCCATCAGCGGGGCGGGAGGGAGGGAGCCGCCTTCCCAGGGCCACACACGCCGGCTGGCCCTGCAGGGACACAGCCGGCCAGCCCGCAGCCTCCCTTGCCCACCCGGGGGTCCCCAGCTCCCCTCGCCCAGGCTTGGCACTGGGCAGTGTGTGTGAGCCCAGTAGAACCAGGGGGCTGCAGCAGGGCCACTGCTTGGCCAGTGCATCCCCCAAAGCTTTGGATACAGGGCTGGAGAAACCCACCCACCTGCTTCGGTGATTGCCAGCACCGCAGCCATCGTCCCCTCCGCGTTACCCATCCCTGTGGTGGCTTGGAACCATCATTGCAAAGCAAGGGGGGATGCAGTGAACTGGCAGCAGGGGTGCAGCGCCCTCCTCCCTAACCCCGGGTCTCTCTCGCAGCTTGGCCAACATCCCATTGACTCCGGAGACCCAGCGGGACCAGGAGCGGCGGATACGCAGGGAAATCGCCAACAGCAACGAGAGACGGCGGATGCAGAGCATCAATGCTGGCTTCCAGTCCCTGAAAACCCTCATCCCACACACGGACGGGGAGAAGCTCAGCAAGGTGAGCGGGATGCACACGCTGGTCCCACACGTGGAGGGGCTGAAGGTGGAGTTGGGGTATTTGGGTGTTAATTCGGTGACGGAGCTCTCTCCTGGGGAAGTTTCCCAGCAAGAGTGGCTGTGCATCCCCAACCCGGTGTTCTGGAGTGGGGTGGGAGTGTGTGACAGCCCCCAGTGCCCCGGGAGCAGGGTGACATGTTCCTGGGTGAGGAGGGGACCTCCTCAGAGGTGCAGAGTGGACTGGGGTAAGGAGGCAGCCGGTCAGGTTCCCAAGGTGGGTGAACTGGGGCGTTTCACCACGGTGGAAGTCCCAGGGGGAACCTGGGGTGAAGGGGACTCTGGGAGGAGACACCGAGGACAGGCAAGGAGCAGTGCTGCTTGCAGAGCTCGTCAGGAGGAGGCCTGGAGGGACGCTGGGGTCTCTCCTGCCTCAGCATGCCCCTCCTGGCTCCCCCACAGGCAGCCATCCTCCAGCAGACGGCCGAGTACATCTTCTCCCTGGAGCAGGAAAAGACTCGGCTACTGCAGCAGAACACGCAGCTCAAGCGGTTCATCCAGGTAGTGCCCAGGGGGTGGGACAGGAGTGGGTGGGACAATCCTGGCTGGCCACAGAGGGGACATCATCGTAGTTCCTTGGGGTCAGGGTGGGACCCTCTACCCTGATCAGCCAGTTTCCATTCTCCTGGCAGGGCAGGGAGCCCCATTCAACCTGGCATCCCATACCTGGCAGGGGAAGAAGGCTTGGGATCCCATTTTCCATTATTTCCACCCATTTGGGGTATCGGGGATGGCCTGGTGACAGCTCAGGTGCTGTGGTTGAACTGTCCTGGGTGTCACAGTGCAAGAATCAGGTTGGCACAAGGCTGTGGGGATGAGGGTCACATGCAGGAGCCCATCTGTCCCCAAGCATCAAACACGACCCCAGGGAGACCCTTTCCTGCAGGGAGCTGTGGTGGGGAGTGGCATCACCCAGATGTCTGGATGGCAGGGAGAGCATCCGTGCTAGCCCCCTTTCCCTGACACCACATTCCCATGGCAGGAATTCAGTGGCTCCTCCCCGAAACGGCGACGGGCAGAGGACAAAGACGAGGGGATCGGCTCGCCGGACATCTGGGAAGATGAGAAGGCCGAGGATCTGCGTCGGGAGATGATTGAGCTCCGGCAGCAGCTGGACAAGGAGCGCTCGGTCCGCATGATGCTGGAGGAGCAGGTGAGGCCAGGTGCCCTCTTGCAGCCTCTGCCATGTCCCCAGTGAACCCCAGGGACACCAGCAGTGCTGTGGGGTCACTGAACATCTGCTCTGGACACCGCTTCTCCATGCTCGTCCGGGGCTTCCTGGCTCTGCTGTGCCCACGCCACTGAGGGGGCAGCTGGGGTTCAGCGGGGCCGTGCTGGACTCCTCACTGATACCGGGGTTCTCTGGCCCACAGGTTCGCTCCCTGGAGGCCCACATGTACCCCGAGAAGCTGAAGGTGATCGCTCAGCAGGTGCAGCTCCAGCAGCAGCAGGAACAGGTGAGGTTGCTGCACCAGGAGAAGCTCGAGCGCGAGCAGCAGATCCGAACGCAGGTGAGTGTGCCCCAGACACCCCCAGGCACTGACACACAGGGGGTTGGTTTGGTGATGGACTTGGCACCTCCTGTGGGCAGTGATGTGCTGGCAAGGCTCCCACCCTTGGTGATTTGGGAAACAGGTGGCCCAAAGCCCCCCACAGAGCTTGGGGCTGCGCTTGCAGGCACCCCGTGTTTCAGGGAGGGACTGTGGACTAGACCAACTATGGTGGCTTCCAAGAGGCTCTGTTCCCTGGCACAGAGGGGTTTGTACAGGGAAGGTCACTTGCTGCCAGGCAGGATTTCAACTCAGGGGCTTCACTTTTCTCTGGGTGGCTCCCACTGAATTTTAGGGATTCCCAAACCACTCCCTGCCACCCAACAGTCTGGGAAAGGGGAGTGTCAAGCTGGCAGGCGGTGGGGATGGGAACCTTCAGCCTTTCCCCCGAAGCACTTGGATTTGCCAGTGGTGCAGGGAGGAGGCGAGCGCTGTGCCGGCGCCGGTCCCTGTGCACTGCCGCCCTCGAGCCCAGCCCAGGGCCACGCCACTCCAGGAGCTTCAAAGGGAGGGAAGAACACCAGCTTCTTCCCCCTTCTTGGGCTTCTGCAGAGCCGTGTCCCTGCAGGGTCCCTGCCGGCCGCCTCCTGGGGAAGTTCAGCCTATTTTTAGGTGAACTCTCCACAGCCTCCTGCTAGGGCGGATCTTCTCATCCGCTGCTCAAGCGAGGATCTCCGAGGGATGTGGGGAATTCCTGGCCATGGAGGGGCTGGCACTTGCCTCTCCTGGCTTCAGAGCCCAAATCATTGCCCTTTGGGATACGGGGAATCCTTCGTGTTCCACTTTGCAAAGCTGAGGCGGCAGCAGCTTTCAGCTGGCATCCTCCTGTATCCACTGGGATGGAGAACTGGGGCAGCTGAGTGATGCTTCAGCTTTTATGGAGCTTGGGCTCTGTCAACAAGCGCGAGGTTCTCCCCACACCGCCATGCCCAGGTCCCTGCTCACCGGGCTTTCCCTTCTGTCCCCAGCTCCTGCCATCACATGCTCCCCCAGCGCCCACCCACCACCCCACCGTGATCGTTCCAGCGCCGCCTCCCTCCCATCACGTCACCGTGGTCACCATGGGCCCATCCTCGGTCATCAACACGGTCTCCACGTCCCGGCAAAACCTGGACACCATCGTTCAGGTAAGCTGGGGAGCGGTGGGGGGTTTGGCAGTGGGGGCTCGGGGGGTCCCTAACCCCTGGGGTGGGTCAGAGGGGACCCCAGCGATATCCTGACAGCCGGTGTGTGCCCTGGGCAGGCGATCCAGCACATCGAGGGCACGCAGGAGAAGCAGCTGCAGGAAGAGGAGCAGAGACGCGCTGTCATCGTGACACCAGCGCGCGCCTGCCCCGAGCCCTCCGCCTCCGACACTGCCTCTGACACCGAGGGCAATGACAGTGACTCCATGGACCAGAGCAAAGAAGAGCCCTCGGGGGATGGGGAGCTGCCCTGACACCCCCCGGCCAGCAGCCGGGGAGGGAAGCCGGGGCGGGGGGGAAACGTCAGAGAATATGCTGAAATTTTTAAAAAATACAACGCGATTTGGGTCTCTTTTATGACCTTTTTCCAATACTGTAAAGCAGAGCGTTAGAGGCAGGCAAAGGTCACCCTTCAGCTCCCGGGGGGGTGGGGGCTTGGGGGTGGCCACAGTGGGGCACGGGGGGCTCGGGGCACGGTGGGGGGCATTGGGGACGGGGGTCACAGCCCCCCACCCTGGTTTGTCACCCCCCACCTGCTGACCCACAGGGAATCCTGCCAAGCTGGCAGCAGTCCCGCTGTTCCCGATGGTGATCCCTTGGGACAGGGCCTTTGGTTGGGATCTTAATTTGGTTTTTTCCTTCTCTTGTGTTTTTTTTCTTTTAATTCAATGTTCGTTTTTAAGCAGGGGGGAGATGCCAAGTGACATGGCAGCATAGGCAGGACAGGGATCCCCAGCATTGGGGTACCACCATGGCTCCCGCACCCCATGTGGGGCAGGGAAAACCCCCTTGGAGAGTAAAATAATCCTGGGATGATGCCATTTGAGCACAGTAGGAGGGCTGGCATATGCCACCCCTCCCTGGCATTTCCAACACCCACCTCCTTGGCACAGGGATGGCAGATTGGGGGCTGATTTTTACACCCCACCCCTGTCCCTGTGCCCATCCCTGTCCCCCTACCCCGTTCCCATCCCTCCTTTAAGCACTTAATCTGGTTTGTGGGGTCCGTCAGCTCCGAAGAGCTTTTCTATTTCGTGATTGTGTTGCTTGGGTCTGTTGTGGCGGGTGGGGGGTCCCCGTTTTGTGCGTCCCCCCTCGCCCCGCTGCCCCCCACCCGGCTGTAGGGTTTTAGGCCAGTCTTGTGTAGAGCCTCGGTGGTATTCAGTAGGTTCCCCCCAGCTGCAGCTGTTTCTCGGTTCCTTTCCCTTTTTTTTTTTTTTTTTTTTTTGTTTTGGGATTTTTTTGGTTTTGTTGGTTTTTGTTGGTTTTTTTTTTTTGTATTTTTTTTACAATTTTCAGGTCTTTGTGTTGATTGAGAAGCTATTCTATTTTGTTAAGAAAGTTGAAAAAAAAAAAAGAGGCTCGTGCCTTTGTAAAGAAACAAAATAAAGTTTGTACTTGGTTTTTTAGAAGTTCGGTCCCGCTGTTAACCTTTGTGGGGACAGGGATGGAGGTGAGGGGACATCTGGGCTGGTTTTAATGAGGCCACACAGCTGAGGGGGGCTGGGTCAGACTCTGTGCCCACTTGCCCCAGGGATGGGGGTATCCATCTCTCTATGGCTCTCCAGGGAGCTGACTCATGACTTGGGGTGGGGGTACTCATCTCCCTACATGTTATTTTGGGGGAGGCACCCTTCTCTTCCCACAGAGCACCCACCTCTCAGCATCCTCCCATGGCCGTGGGTCCCTCCTGCTGCCCCTCCATGCCATGGCCATCCGTGGTGTCCAGCCAAGGGGTGGCTCTTGCCTGCTGCCAACCATCACCCCCTGCTCCACGCCACTGCCCCCTTCCCACCCCCCATCTCGGGTTCAGGGTCTCCCCCTGCTTCCAAACTTGGGGAATTGTTCTTTGCCCCCTTCCCCGAGAAAAAGCTGGGTCACAGCCTCCCCAGAGTGGCTCCTGCTGTGATGGAGCCCGGGGGTCACTCTGCCAGGGCCAGGCTTTGGGTACAGTGCTGGGTGGCTGCTGCCTACAAGCAAGGGTGCCAGGTGCTGGTGACACTGCCGCTGGCTGTGGGGGACGACACTGCCCTGCGCCACGCTGCCAGTGCGGTGACAGTGGGGACACCAGCAGGGTGGAAGGAACATGTCCTGTTTCTTATGGGGTGTATGGCATTGCCTGGAGCTGGCAACCTGTGGTGGCTTGAGGGGACATCAGATCAGCCCAGGACACGATGCTTGGGGACATCCACCTTTGGGGACGGATGAGTGCAGTGATGCTCAGCTCTCCCTGTCCACAAAACCCTGCTCCAGCCTGAACGGAGCTGCAGGAGCTGAGGCAGCCCAAGGAGCCCCACTACCCCACACCAGCAGGATTCTGGGGTGGAGACAGCGTCCACAAATGAGACAGAGGAATCCTACAGGAATTTATTCTAACAAAGGGAGAGAGGCACCCATTTCTCCTATCACTGGAATGGGGACTGTGACCCCACATGAGCAGTGCCAGCCCGGGGACCCCAGGCCAGGAGGTGTCCTGTGCCCTCACATCCCTGACACGAGCCATTCCCAGCGCTGCCGCTGTGTCCCACCTCTGTCCCCATCCCCAGGGCCCCTGGGAGCGGAAGAGCGGCGGCGGCAGCATCTGTGCGGGCAGCTGCCTGCCCTGCCTGCCCTGCCCCGCGCCGACGCCGTATAAATAGAGGCAGCGAGCGGCAGGGAGCTCCTGGCAGCCACCATGAAGGGCCTCAACCTGCTCTGCTGCTGCGTGGCCTCGCTGCTGCTCCTCGGCACCGCAGGTACGGCCGGGCTGGGGCTCCCGGGGGCTGGGGGCACTCCGGGGGCTGGGGGTGCCCGTGGGGCTGTGGCTGCTGGCAGGACTATGGGGTCCCCACGGGGCTGGGGGTGCCCTTGGGGCTGTGGTGCCTCTGGGGCTCTGGGTGCCCAGGCTTATGGGGTCCCCATGGGGCTGTGGGTGCCCTTGGGACTGTGGCAACTCCATGGGGCTGGCGGGTCCCCATGTAGCTGGGGGTGCCCACAGGGCTGGGGGTCCCCACGGTGCTGCAGGTGCCTGTGAGGCTATGGGTTCCTACAGGGCTGTGGGGATCCCAAGGGGCTGTGGGATCCCTGTAGGGCTGGCTGCAGGTGCCCATGGGGCCGTGGATGTCCGTGGGGGAGTAGGTGCCTACGGGGCTGTGGGCACCTAGAAGTGTGGGGCCGTGGGTGCCTGTTGGCTGGGGGTGCTTGTGGCACTGTGAGCACCTTTGGGACTCTGGGTACCTGTAGGGCTGCAGGTACCTGTCGGTCTGTGGGTGCCTTTGGGGCTGTGGGTGTCTGTAGGGGCCCTGCAGGGTTGCAGATAGACGTGTGGGTGCCTGTGGGACTGAGTGCAGGAGAAGCTCTGGGGTGCGCAGTGATCCCAGCCCTGGAGCAGGACAGGGTGGCAGGGGTACAGCGGTCCGGGCTCCCCAGCAGCTTTTCCAGGGCTGCAGTCACCCCAAAATGTGCAGGGAAACGTGTTGGGGGGCTGTGGACAGGAGGGGATGGTGGGAGGTGCAGATTGGGGTCCCTCTCACAGAGTCAGGTTGGGCGCAGGGGCCGTGCTGCCGCTGACATGCCTCGGGTCAGTGTCACCTGTGGCTGCCGTGGTGGCTTGATTTTGGACCGTGAGGACTTCGGGGGAGCAGGGAGGTGTTCCAGGGCACTGGGGATCTCTGAGGACCCCGGATCCCCTTCCCCGGGCTGTCCCATCCCCGCTTCGCTCCCCGGGTGCCCGGCCGGGTGTCCCCGGGGCGGCGCGGCGGGGTGGCATCGCTGGTACCCTTGCTTGCCCTTGAGTTAATTCGGGCTGGTTCTCTGCCTGGCCGGGCTCCGGCGGCCGCGCAGCCGGGAGAGGGGCGGCTAAGTATGGAAACAGCCGTGTAAGGGGACACTGTGCCCCGGCAGCCCCCCCGGCCGCCGCCCCCCCGCCCCGCGCCGCCGCGGCCCCGCGCGGGCACCCGCAGCTGCCGCCTGCCAGCGCCCGGCACCCCCGGCCCCGCCGAGTTTTGGCCTTTTAAGGGCATCTTGGGCCATTCTCGGCAGTGAATGGGTTTGGGGACCGGCGACACACCCCGATAGAGCTGGGGTGACCTCCGTGGGGTTGCGGGTCCAGTCTGTGGAAGGGGGTCGGAAAAGTATTGTGCGAGCATGGCTGGTGGCTGGTGCCACTCCAAGCGGGGCTGATGGCCTTGTGGGACATCAGAAGCTTGTCACCATGGTGGGTGACCACCAGCCCATGTCTTGGCTTGGCTGAGGCTGGCATGGCACAGCACCAGGATCCCCCAGCTCAGAGGAGGCTCTGGGGCCAGGAGGCACGTGGGGGTCCTGCAGCCCCAGGACCAGCTCTGAGGGGTCCCCCAAGTCCCCACCTGTTTATTGGGGGTCACGTATTTCACCCCAGTACTGCAGGTTTCCAAGAAAGCTCTAAGCAGTGGCATGTCTCCTGCCCATGCTTCTGCTCCTCAGGGACCAACGGGATTTGTAGGATGAGTTTTGCTTTTCCTTTGGCTCCAAGCTGAACTCTCAGACCCGGCTCCTTTGGGGTGCAGGGAGTGGCTCGGAGGGTGTGCTTTTTCCATTTTTGGGACATGTCTTCCCACTCAACCCCTGTTGGTGCCTGTGGAGATTCCATGGGGCTGTGAGGCTGCTTGGGAAGAGAAGGGAGTGAAAGTCCAATGGAGAACCAGAGGCTTCATTGGAACATCATGGCAAGGTGTGGTCCTTAGGGTTTAGTGGCACCTGGGGCTGCCAGGACCCTGCCACCATTCCCAGAGGTCGGGGGTGGGAATTGCCCCGCGCCTGCGCTCTGACAGCCCCCGCCAAATCAGCTCACTGCACACGTGGCCGGGGCTGGCAAAGCTCCCTTCAGTTGCCAGGAGCCTGGCAGGGACAAGCACCCACTGTGGGGCTGGGCAGTGGCTCATGCCGATGGCACTCGCCCAATACTCCTCCATCTGCTCCTGCCCAGGGGGACACACTCACACCTCAGGCAGAGCCCAGCCATCCCTTCCAGGCAGGGTGGCCCCTGTGGCCACCAGGAATGGGCCGCAGGGATGCTGGCAGGGCAGTGTCCAGACACTGTGCTCGGAAGCTTTGCCCTAGGGATCCCTTGGCCTGCAGCCATCATGGATTTGAGTGGGAGGGCAATTCCAGGCTGTGCCATCACTGCCTCTGAGCTGAGAGAAGGCTTGGGGAAAGCCCTGGCACAGTGGTGTCCTCCTGCGGGGCACTGCAGGGCTGGCACAGACCCCTGCTGGTGACAGCAGGTGTGAGCCTCATCTCCTGGGAGTCCTCATCCTGCCTCATCCTGGAAGGTGTCACCTCAGGATGAGCTCCATCACCATGTTCTCATGGCATCTTGGGGTGTTCCCCATCACCCAGGATGAGTCACCTTGGAATGTGTCACTTTAGGGTGGGCTCCACCTTCCAGGTCAGAACATCTTGGGAGTGGGACTGTGATACCTTGTGTGGGCTCAGGGCCCTGGGCACAGCAGCCATGGGGACACCCCACCCTGACCATCCCAGGCCAATGGCCCCCACAGTAACCAGCCTCCCCAGAGGTGGGGACCCCTGCGTCCCAGTGACACTGCACTGGACTTGTTCCACCCTCCAGCACCAGCACAGCCATGGGCACCGCTGCCATTGGGTGTGTGTGAGACAAGGGGCTTGGGGTACCTCAGGTGCCTTGGGTGCTTGTGCCACCTACATCCCTGTCACACCCCTGGTGCCTCACCCTGAGGAGACCCTGGTCCCTGTGGGTGCCCTATCTTACTCCTAAGCTGTTGGCTGAGCAAAGTGAGACAGATGCTGGGCAGGTTGGCTCTGCTGTGAAACCCTCTCCATCAGCCATCCTTGTCCTGGTTTGTAGGTCACATCCAGCCGGGCAGGAAGGCCAGGACACCTCGCTTGTGCATGGCCCTGATGGCACAGAGGTACCAGCAGGTCTCTGTGGGCTGGCACCAGGCTGGGAGGGCTGTGCCATGCCCAACACTCTTGCCACGTTCCCACTGTGGCCCACTTGCCGAGCTGGTGAAATCCCAGCCTGGCCGTTGTGTCAGGGTGACCAGATTGCTCCTGGAATTGCCTGTTCCCTGAGCACTGCAGGAATAGCAGCAGCCCCGGGGCTGTGCAGGACTCCACTGAGCTATTTCCAGCCCACGGGGACATTTCCCTTGTAAGTGACAACTGGAGGGAGCTGTGAGCTCCTGTGCCAGTGGGGGCTGCAGGAGGGGCAGGGGAGGCCCTGGACAGGCACCCCAAGCCAGGATGGGGTGTTGGCAGTGGCAGCATGGCCCCAATGCCAGCTGGGCATGTGGCTTGACCCTTGGGGTCACACAGCCCTGGGTACACTCTGGAAAAGGGCTTGGAGCTGTGTGGCCCTGTCCATGTACTGGTGTCCGCAGCGCTGCCAGGTCAGACCCCAGGGCTGGGTGCCCCCGCTTGGCATGGCCAGGCAGTGTCTGCCCTGACATCCCCATGGATTTGAGGATCTTGTGGGACATCAGGCATTAGAATCCAGGCTGGCAAGTCCAAGGGGTGACTGGGTGACCAGGAATGCTTGGGATGACCCAAGGAGGGATGGGGAGCCAGGAAGTCTTGCCCTGAGTGCACAGAGGGTGTCCCTCAGGGGACATCCCTGGGGTGGGTTGGCAAAGCCTCCCATGGCTGGAGGCCAGGGGACAGGAACAGTGGGACCTCCTGGACATCCTTCCTCTGGAAGAAGGGGCTCTTCCAACCCCAGCCATGCCACAGCGTGTCCCTTGGGTCCCCCAGCATTCCCCCAAGCTGCAAGGGACACCACAAGTGGATGTTCCTCGATGTAGAGTGTGACACCAGCCTGTGCCAAAATACCTGATGTTTCCTGGCTATCTGCTCACTGATGGACCCAGATCTCATCAGCCAGGAAGCAGCAGGTGCTTCATCTCCCACCTTCCTCATCTTCGTGTCTTCTGCAAGTCAGGATTCAGGGTTCCTTACAGACCTTAAGCGTGGGGAGACAGTGGAAGAAACACCCTGCAGCAGTGACTCCCTATTTTCATCTCTATTTAGAAAGCTCCAAGCCTGGTTTTAATCCCTTTGGTAGATCCTGATGAGGTTTCTTTACTACGTATTAATAAAAATATAATATGATTCTATCCAACCATTTACAGAAATCAAATAACTTCATAACTTTTTAAACTAAACCTAAAATTTTCTGTACAGATGAGGTCAAGTTAGCTTGACAAAACTGTTTCCTAGGCCTCCCTCTGCATTGAAAACCAGGAATGTATTTGCTTTATGCTGGTGTTTTGGGATCACAAAGCCTCTGGGATGTGATGATGTGTCTGGGCATCCTGGGTTTTGGGGTGCACTAGGGTCTGGAGAGCCAACCCCATCCTCAGCCCCATCCTTGTGGTTGTGTCCTCCAGGCTGCTTGAACCCTTGTGGGATGCTTTGCTCTGAAGGCATTGGCCCAGCTGACCCCAAACGGGAGCTGGAGCCGGGCTCCCACCTGCTCTGAGTCCTGGGCTGGCAGGGCCACGAGCTGGAGGAGCACTGGGAGGATGGCCCTGAGCAGAGGCCACGGGGGCCCCACAGAGCCTGGAGGGCAGGGATATCACCATGAAATGGGGTCTCACAGGAAAGGAAGGGTCTGCACTGGGTCCAGCTGGAAAATCTCATTAATTCCCTGACAGCTTCTTTGTGTCCAGTCATTTTCCACGACGTTTTAAATGAGGTTTTAAAGGCCGGAATAAAGGCAGGGTTGGATATTTGAGATAAAAAGTCCTGCCAAGACCCCCCCTGGGAGGACACGGGGAGCACAGGACTTGCAGGAGCCAGTGGATAATACCCCCAGGGAAGCAGGGATTGGGATCTGGGCAGGGGAAGGGGGCGTGTGAAAAGCCATCCCCGCAGCCCTGCCATCGCCGGCCCCACGCTCAGGGCTCCGATTTCTGCTGGAGGGGGAGAGTGTCCCTTCAGGACCACCTGTGCCCATCTGTCCCTTCTCACTGTCCTCCTGGAGGACCCGTTTTGCCATCAGGTCGTTGCTGTTCTGTACATTCCTGTGCAGGGATGGAGGGGACACCGTGATGTTCAGCCACGCCCCTCCTTCCCGCACAGGCAAACCAGCCACGGCATCCTTTGGCACCCAGAACTAACTGGGCCGTGGGGTCTCCATCCCTGCTGTCACCACCTGGGAAGGTGTCCCCTGACAGCTCATAAAAGTCCCAGCATGAGACAGGGGTGGCAGGGGCAGTGCAAGCCATGGACACGGCAGGGAGGTCAAGTCCCTGAGGGGAAAAGGGCGAGGTCTCCTCTCCGATGCCACCCATCTGCTTGGCACAATGCAAGGTGTGAACACGGGGAGCCCCGGTGTCACTTTACACCGTGGCTGTCCCCTCTCGGAGCCCACGGGGGCCCCCAGGTGCGGACGTCACCCTTGGCTGGCAGCGGGGTGAGGGGCTGGGGCCCGCGGCTGAGGGGGCGGGGGCTTCAGCGGGGCTGCTCCTCCCGATCCCCCGTACAGTTGCCGTGCCGTATTTTTAGCCTCCGGAGGGTGTTAAGCCCGTAACCTTCGGCCCATTTTGCACTCATCAGCTGGCCATGTGCAGGTCAGCACAATTCACCATGGATCGGGAGACCATGTAGGGGAAACAGGGAGAAGGAGGTGGAGAGGGGACAGGGACTTTGTGTAAGACCTTGAAGATCACAGGAAATAAAGCCCGTGACCACCACGCCGGCAGGGACATCCCCATCTGAGCACCTGGGGGATATTTCCCTTTTTCCATGAAGGATGGCTCATGGTGGGCACCGGCTTTGCTGTTGTGCCTGGCCATGGTGGGTGATGGCCCCTCTGGGTCAGAGGGGACACACAGACCCCAGACAAAGCCCTTAAGACTCTCAGAGTCTCCTCTGCCTGGTCCTGCCCTCCTCCTCTGCTTTGACCCTCACTCCTCTCCCAGCCCTCAAGGTCACCAGCTGTTTTGGGGCCCAACTGAGAATATCCCTGCTCCCATCACCTGAGGGGATCCTCCATTGACTCAGGCTGGTTCCCAGGCCACCACAGTCGGGCAGGGGCATGTTGCCCCCAGCCACTCAGGGCTTTGCAGGTCAAATGTAGATATTCCCATTCAAGCAGCTCCTGCAGGGTCCAAGGGGTCTCACAGGAAGGTGACCTGAAGGACAGGGGTGGAAGGGAGGGGGGTGGGAGTTGTCCACCACTCCCTCCCTCCATCTGGGAGCTGAACTGGGAGCCTGGAGGCACCTGTGAGCTGTGTGCCAGCAGAGGACGGGGAGGTCAGAGCAAGGGTGACCTGTGCATCCGGTTTGGGCAGGGTGAGGGGCCGTGGCAGCGGCTGCAGCTCTGCTGTGCCAGGGAATCGAGAGCCACTGGGAATGAGGGCAGGCTGGGGGGCAGCCTGTCCTTCCCAGTGCCCGCTGCTGCCATGGCACAAGCCTCCCAACGCAACTTGATCCCGGCTCACAGCCCCACCAGCCCCGGTGCCACGGAGATACAACCACACACCCAGTATCCCCAGACACGGCAAACTGGGCTGAGGGGTCTGGGGCTGACCCCAGCCCAGCTCCTCCTGTGCTCGGTCACCACAGTCCCTGTGGCCAAGCCCAGCGAGCTCCAGCTTTGCCAAGGTCCTGCTGGACACAGCCCTGTGCCTCCTGCACGGACACGGTGCCAGAGCCAGAGCAGAGGGCTGGCCATGCCCACTCTCCTCCTGCAGCCTGGGTCGAGGTGGCCTTTTTCCTGCTTGGCATCTGCCTGCCAGCTGGAGTACAAAGGAATTATTTTCCTCTGAAACGTTCCCCTGGCATGAGACGTTTGGGGGGATTATTTAGGCTAGCAGCAACTGTTTGTAACGGAGACAGTATAGCCGTGATCTTTTATTTTTGGCACCCGCTGACTGATGTTAAATTGCAGTTGGAGCCTATGGAAAATACGGATGGATTCTCCTGGGCCACAGAACACACTCATTGTGTCCCCAGCAGCCGCACGGCATGGCACATGCCTTCCTAGTGAAGGGACACTCACAATAAATAGCTCCCGAGCCCCGTGGCCAGGGTTAGGCCCTGCCTGTGGAAGGCAGGACTCCATGCTGGGCAGCCCCTCATGCCAGGAAGCCCCTTCCTCCTCTTCCCCCTCACTTCACCGCCCACCTTGGCTGGTGTGATGCTCTCTTGAGTCAGGGCTGGGGAAGGACCCTTTTAACCTGCCAAGTGCCCACAGCCCCTCAAAATCTGCTATTTTTACTCCTTTCCCCGTTTTTAGGGCAGCTTTGACACCTTCCTGCAGTGCTTTGGGGTGGGCAGCAGCCCCAGTGCCAGGCAGCCAGGGCCAGCAGAGCCATAGAGCCCCTGCCAGCTCCGCTTTGCCCCCCACAAACACATCTTTGCACCCAACTTCTTGCAACAGGGACAGAAAATTGAGCTGGAGCTGGAGAAGGCTCAGGGTAGAGTTTAACCCTCTTGGTACCAGCCACAACTCATCCCTCAGGGCCCTGGCGGGTGCCCTGGTGGCCACGTGCCAGCGCGGGTGGGACTGACCGAGCTGTTCTCATCGTTTAGAGCCGCACGGCCCCAGCACGGGCCATGGTGATGGTGCTGCCGAGAGCCCCCTGCCAGCCACGGAGCCCCGGCTGGAGGAGAAGGCAGCCGATGGCAGCCCTGAGGAGGAGCAAGACAGTGGAACTGCCAACGCCTCCTTGCCCGGCGTCACTGAGGAGGGACGTGGAGAGGGGGAGAAAGAGCCGGCGGGTGGCCTGAGCGGGGGCCTGGGGCCAGGGGACAGCCGGACAGAGGAGACCAGCGAGGACCAGGGCCAGGAAGAACAGAGCTCAGGGGAGGATTTCATGGCAGCTCATCATGGAGGGAACCATGGGCCTGGCACACAAGATGACATCCTTGCCCAGGAGGATGAGGAGCCCAGCACAGAGAAAGGAGGCTCTGAGGAGGAAGGGCAGCCTGGGGAAGAGCAAACAGAGGAACCAAGTGCAGCATCTGCTCCCGAGAGAGAGGAGGAAAGGGATGAGCAGAGCTCAGAGGAAGAAGATGATGAGCAGGGAGAGTCTGAGGAAGGTGAACATGGGGAGTCTGAGGAAGGAGAATCTAAGGAGGAGAAAGAGTCTGATGAAGATGGTGACAGGCCAGAGAATGAAGCTGAAGAGAGTGACAAGGAAGCAGCTGGCACTTCCAACAAAAAGATCCAGAATAAACCAGCAGCTGCTGGCACAGGAGAAGCCAGGGATGGTCCTGCCAGCTGCCATCACCCACGCTGTGGGGATGCAGCAGAAGACCCACCACCAGCAGTGGAAAACCCGCCAGTGGTGGAAGACCCACCAGCAAAAGAAGGCCCAACAACAACAGAAGACCCACCAACAGCAGTGGAAGACCCCCCAGCAGTGGCAGAAAACCACCTAAAAGTAGCAGACCCCCCTGCAGACAAGACCCCACTGGCAGGAACAGAGGTCCCCAGCACCCCCTCAGCTGCCACTGAGCCCCGGCACAGCCAGATAGGTTGGAGTCTTTTCTTGTGGGTGTGCTGTAGCGGCGAGAGTCAACCTGGCGGAGCTGAGCTTGGCACATTAAACCTCACCTAGTGCATGGCCCTCTCCTAACGCTTGTGCTTCCCCACCTGCCCCTAACTGCACTCGGCCGTGGGCAGCGAGGCCGCAGCAGGATGCCCATGCGGGCGCTCATCACAGTGGTGCCAAAAATGACTCCTCCCTCACTCCAAGTCCATGATTTCTCCTCAGGGACGTAGACGTGGATAAAACTTTTAACCTCCAGGCCCCTTTCAGCACTTGCAGATCTCCTAAAGACTCTTTATCCACCACCCGCAGAGTCCTCCGGGCCCTCGGCTTGTGCAGGGGCAGGATGCTCCCAGGATGGTGGGGCTCCCAGGATGGTGGGGCTCCCAGGATGGTGGGGCTCCCCTCCACCAGTTCTTGGCTTGTAGGGAAGGCTTCTTGAAGGAAGAACCAATCCAGGCCAATGAGCTGCTGAGGCACCAGCCCCGTTCAATCAGTGAAAAGCTAACTAGGGGAAAGGGATACCCCCCACCATGATTTCCTAGAAACATTTGTGGACTTTGGCCCACAGGTTGGGCAGCAACCTTCGGACCCAGATTAGTATTTTCGTTGTTTTCATCTGTAACGTCCCAGCTCAAAAAGCCTCCCATTTTTCCCAAAAGGCAATCCCAGTTTGGCCTCTGTGTCTTCACTTGGCAAGTCAAAAGGTCTTCCTCAGCCCAACACTCAGTAGGTGCTCAACACAGTCTCAGGGCTTAGTGGTGCCCTGCTTTATCCTGGTGTCCCGACCTGTCCCCAAACCCCTGCTAAAGTCCGACCCAGCTCGCCATATCAAAAAGCTCTTGGAGGCTCCTGGTGTGCCAGCAGCTCCATGGTGACGACACCTCTGTCTCCCTATTTTGGGGACACCGGGGTGCCTTCCCCACTGGAGGCAGCTGCCTCATGCTCTCCACGCCTGCTATGGAGCCATGAGGGACAGGGCACTGTGCAGAGGGCTCCAGGGGGATATGGAGGCAGAGGTGGGAGAACTGGGAGGGAACAGACCCACTGGCAAAGGCAGGGCAGCCAGGATGGGCCAGGCTGGCCTGTCCCCCAAGAGCTGGAGCCAGCCCCAGCCTCGGCACCCACACCTCCAGCTCACCGTGTAGTTTTTTGGGGGAGTGGGCAGACAGAGAGGCGGCAGCACAAAGCCTGCACTCGAGGCCAAGCCCCGTGGATCCGCAGCTGCCGGGGGAAGCACCAGGGCCCCGTTGGGCAGCAGCTGCCACGTGTGCTCGTGCTACATCCCAACCCCGGGAGCCCCTTCCAGGCACATCCTTTGCATTCCCCACCAACAGCCAGCCCCTCCTTGGAGCCAAGCAGTTGCCCATGACGCTTCCCCCAGCAGCCACAGCCCTGGCAGCCTCCAGGAGCCTGTGCAAAAGGGAAAGCACGTGGCATGCCAAGGGTGACAGCGGCTGCTGCGGGCATGGCATGTCCGCAGGCTCAGGGTGTGTGTGCTCCCCATGCCCTCTCCTTGGCAGTCGCTTGTGTGTGCTCCTGTGTGGGTTCCCCCTCCAGCACTAACAGGTCTCCTTGCTTTCTCCTCCAGAAGAGGTTGAAGATGCCAGCGAGCCGACCAAGCGTGACCGGTCCCACTTGGAGAGCACCCTCAAGCTGAACGAGGAGAAACCTGCCGATGATGTCTCAGGTGAGTGGGCCATGCATGCCCTGCACTAAGACCATGGACAGGATTTTCCTTCTCTTCTGCTTTGATTTTAACCTTGCTTCTTGCAGATCTAGTAATGCCAGATCTTCAGTAACAGCCCTTTAGCTGCTCTTGGGTTAACATATTTTAGGTATTTTAAAGACGTGCCCAAGGGCTTACAAGAATTAGGAGGGTATAGAGGCTGGAAGATGCAGATGGTGAATCCCTGCTCAAAGAAACCTGGAGCAACTTGTAATAAAGGGTTGGGATTTTTATTCCAATTATATATTGGATTTTGCTACTCTAAGGTTTGCTTGTGCTGGCCCTGTTGGCAGTTTGGGCTGGAAAGGCAGTGGTAAGAGATACTGTGGAAAAAGCTCCTCCTTTTTTCTAGCAAGCAACTCAGGGGCCATGCCAGGGGGCCATGGCACCATGGTGGAGGGCCTTTTGGGATCGTGGGTGTTGAGTGCTAAACAGCACTTAGAACAGATGCTCCTTCCATCAGCTGCTGGGAGGAGATGGGGACAGTGCCCAGTGGGAAACATTAGCAGGGGAGAGGCATCAAAGTCCTAGAACAGCTTGGGCTGGGAGAGATGGTGAAGACCATCTCATTCCACCCCTCTGCCATGAGCAGGACACCTTCAGTAGATCAGGTTGCTCCAAGCCCTGTCCAAACCTGGCCTTTGACACTTCCAGGGATGGGGCAACCACAGCTTCTCTAGGCAAAATGTGTGACTGGGATAAGTTTGGCCAAGATTTCAGCTGTAAGCCAAGTCCCTTGATCCATGGCTGGGCCACCCTCGGGTCCTGCAGGGAATGTCCCTCCTGCAGGGAGGGGCTCACCTGGGGTTTGCCTCTCACCTGCCCACATGCTTTGTCCCCCAGGAGTATTGCAGCGGCTGAGGAAGATCTACCACTCCTCCATCAAGCCCCTGGAACACTCCTACAGATACAACGAGCTGAGGCAGCATGAGATCACAGGTAATGCCACGGGCACTGGGGTCTCCAGCACCAGCAGGTCCTTGGGATGCAGATAACAGCGCAGAGAGCAGATCACAGAAAGCCTCGGATAGTGTGTCTTCCTTTGCAGCTTTGCAAGGAGTCCATTAACACACTGGGCTTAGAGGCCATGCCCTAGTGAACCCAGCAGCAGGAATTCCTGCCTCTGCCTCAGCCCATCTGCTGTCAGGGCCATCTGTGTGGGCTGAGCATTGAGCCCTGCCTGCCTCGGGTCTCCCACCTGCTCAACATCAATGCCCTGTACCCCTGCCAAGCAGAGATCACGGTCCAACGAAACAGGCTTGGCAAGGAAGCTCAGAACCTCTCAAGGCTGGGGATGAGCTTCCTGGGGGTGGCTGGAACTGGCATCCTTCCTGCTGGGTACAGGACACAGCCATGTGGGCAGGGTATTCCTCAAGCTCCACAGCCTTCACTCATCCTGAGAGCTGGAGTTCCCAGCCGTTGGCAATCTCAGACACGTTGGATGGGGTGAGCAGGTCCCCGTGGCCCCCAGCACGGTGTGGGCTGAGCCAGGCCACACATGTGTCCCTCTGGAAGAGGAAAGTACAGCCCTGTCCCAAGATGCTCACAAGCTACAGAAGTTCTTGTGACCCAGGAAACACAAGCAGCCTCATTTTCTAAGCACAGATGGCTCAAACCCAAGTCCGAGTTTCCTGTTCACTGGGATAATTCTCCTCTGAGCACCTATTCAAGCACAGGAGCCAGGGCCAGATGTCTCCTGAGCATCCAGGGGATGCTGGAGTTCCTCCTGCCAGTGTCCCAGGACCTCATGCCCATGTCAGCCTCCTGCCAAGGTCCTGAAGTTGTCCTCCTTGTTCTGCAGCTCTGCCTGCCTCCCCAGGTGTCCAGGCCCACACCTCCTGGAGCCATGCCCTCCCTCCTGGTGAGGCAGGACCAGGATACACCCTCCCCCCAGATCTTTCTTTTACAGCTGGCCTTGCTCCACCAGCACACAGGCCCCACATTCAGCTGGGCAACCTACTGGGGCACATCCCTGTAGAGCAGAACTCCTGCGTTCCAGGCATCCCCACTGCGACTCCTAAGTCTGGGTCAGACATTCTGTAACCAGGCTTGGACATCTCCCTACCCAGCCAGGCCATCTCCAGTGTAGAGCCAGTGGGGAGTACAGGGAAGTCACCCTGTGGGAGGGTAACTGAGCATCACAACATGTCCTGACTGTCACCCCATGGCTGCTAGCCTGTCCCCTGGCAACACCCCAACTTTCTCTCCGGGCTGCTCTGGTCCGTGTTGGTGATGTTTGCTGTCAGCTCAACTTGGGACACAGTTTAGGTGGATGTTTGGGGTTACAGGAGAAGCTGGTGGGCTCTAACTCCCACTTTGCTGTTCACAGCCAGAGGATACAGCCCCCAGCCTCAGTTTCCAGCCCTCAGGACATCCTACCCTACCCTTAATCCATCCCATGCCCAAGGAGCCACCTCCCTGCCCCTTTTTGGGAGGAAACAAGTGTTTAGGTGTTTCCCAGGCTCCTGCTGGCTTCCTCCCTCTCAGCTCCTGAAGAAACAACCATTAAGCCTCCTGTTTTCCCAGCCTCTGTCAAACCCAGGCCCTGAGCAGGACTCACCTCAGACAGCAGGTCCTGGTGTTCCTCCTGGCCTCAGCTCAACATTCCATAGTCTGTTCCACCTCACTGTGAGGAACAGCCACCCCTCAGGTTGACAGTCCCCAGGTCAGGTCCCAGCACACCCTGCTGTGTCTTACAGGGGACCCTCACGGTGCTGTGACCCTGGAGCTGGCAACCCACAGTCCCCTCCTGGCCCCCAGGGAAGGGCACAGGGATGCTGTACGGCCTCCAGTCCTTGTCTCAGCTGTGAGACATCCTGGCCATGCTCCACTCCAAGATATTTCTATGGACACCAAACTTCTTGAAGGATCTCTGACAGCCCAGCCATATCCAGGGCCCCGTTGGGCAGCAGCTGCCACGTGTGCTCATGCTACATCCCAACACACAACCCCATCTGGAAACCTACAGCTCAGCAGTTTGCCTTTCATATCCACAGATCCAGCTTTTCCCAGTCCCTCATTAGCAGTGTAATCAGAGAAACCTGCACATTAGTTACAGGGTTGGCCCAGGGAACTCTCTTGACCTTGCAGGGCAGGTGAGGACACAGTGGAGCTCAGGGAGCCTTCTGAACACTTCCCCTGCACAGTGCCCTGTCCTGATCGGGTTCATTTCATCAGTGGTGTCCCTGCAGGCTGGGAGGTGCTCCCAACTCCCCGCTGTGCCCCCTCTCTGTGGTGGGGGGAGGCTGGAGGGCACAGAGCTGCCAGCTCAGCTGGCTGGGAGGAGCAGGACAGCTGGGAGAGCTTTGGGGCAGGCCTGTCATGGAATATGTGTGACCTTTGGAGGTGTAAGCCAATATAGAGGGGTGCCGTGGCAAGCACCCTGGCCCCTCCATTACGTGGCAGCCTTCCATTTTGTCTCCCTTCCCATCAGCTCTGTGCACTGCAGTGTAATCCAAGGAGTTCCTCTGCTCCCCACAACATGTGAAAACTCCCATGGAGTCCTGCGGGAGCTGTGGCTGTCACCATCAATTCTGACTTGTCAGGGCGCATCTCAGAAAGCTCCCACACACCCTCTGCTTAAGCCTGGCAGATGCCATTTCCTTCT
The DNA here is from genome assembly GCF_000738735.6 of Corvus cornix cornix. Classification (NCBI taxonomy): domain Eukaryota; kingdom Metazoa; phylum Chordata; class Aves; order Passeriformes; family Corvidae; genus Corvus; species Corvus cornix. Next base: position 14,319,894 of record NC_046344.1, on the reverse strand, counting down.
CCCTGCCTGCCACCCTCCCGCCTCTCTGCTCTGCCATCCCACATGGATGCAGACGTGCTCTGGCTGGGTCCAACTCTGTGCTTGGAGGGACTATCCCTAGCTGAGGGTGAGGGATTCTCCTAGTCCAGCCGTGGGAAGCTTGCTGTGAGGTCACACCAGGTTGTGGTGCATGCTGGTGACCCTAATTACTGATATATGCTAATTAGCAAGTGTCCCTGTGTAGGGAATGACCTCCCAGATGCCATCACCTGCTCCAGGGGCTGGGTCCAGGTGACCCTACCACTGGAGTTGTCAGGACACTGGGTTGGTGGCTGTCTAACCCTGGCTTGTTGGGCTCTGTGTGCTCGGTGGGTGATGCCAGGGAAGGCAACAATCCCAAAGAGCAGAGGCTGGGATGCAGGGCACCCCGAACCACATCCCCACCCTGCAGGGCAGACAGGGGTTCAGTGCTTGTCCTGGGAGCTGCAGGTCGCTCCCAGGCTGTAACTCCTTGTATCCTGCTGGGAATGCGGCCATCAGTTCCCTCCTTGTCCTGGACCACACCCGGGCTGTCGCATCCCTCCTTGGACTCATGGTTCCTTTTCTCTCTCCCCATGTCCCTCGCTAACAGCTTACCCCGGACGCACCCTGGGCTCCTCGGCCACAGGTTGGTATCGCCGCCTGCTCCCTGCACGCTGCTGGCACTGCCTGCGCACTGCGCTGCCCTCCAGCTTTCCCAACACAGCCGCACTTCCCAGGCACCGAGCAGAGCCGGTACCTGCCATCCCCACCGGGACAACGTCCCCAGCTTGACTCTGTGTGTCCCGACAGCCCGTCCTTCCCTCCAATCCTCACCTCACCCAGGCTCTGACACTTTTCCCTCTTGCTTTAAGACTGAGAGGCAGCATATTCCTCTGGCCAGGGTTCCAAGGCATTTCTGGTAGTCCCATGAGAGCAGCTGAGGGAGGTGGGGGGGCTCAGTCTGGTGAAAAGGAGGCTCAGAGGGGACCTTCTCACTCTCAGCTCCCTGACAGGAGAGTGGAGCCAGGTAGGAGTTGGGCCCTGCTCCCAGGGAACAAGGGACAGGACAAGAAGAAGTGGCCTCAAGTTTCACCTGGAAAGGAAAGGAAGCTTGGATTGGATATCGGGAAACTTTCTTCCGAGAAAGGCCTGTCAGGCACTGGCACAGCTGCCCAGGGCAGTGGTGGAGTCCCCAACCCTGGGGGGATTTAAAAGCCGTGTGGATATGGCACTTGGGCACATGGGTGCCACATGGGTAGCGGCCTTGGCAGTGCTGGGGGAGCATTTAGAATTGGTGATCTTAGAAGGCTTTTCCAACCTAAACAATTCCATGATTGTATATGTTGGACCTGTAGGTTTATCTCTCACCCACGGCATGAACTGGAGGAGCCCAGCTGATAGCTCATCCTATAGAGGGAACCTCTTCCCACCCTTCACTCTCCTACGTGCAGAAACTCTCCTGAATGTCCACCCTTGATCCCCCAGCAGCTGTCCCAGTGACATGGACTGGCCCCTGCCCAGCAGCCTCAGCCCCCTCAGAAGCCTGAGCTGGCTCCTCTCCCTGCCTATCCTGCTCAGGGTGTGCTGCCAGGTCCCCCCAGAGGATCAGGAGATGGGAGACATTCCAAGAAATGCCATCCAACACCCAGCCCTTCCCCTGGGCCCAGTGCTCAGCCATGGGAACAATGTTCCTGCAGGGAAATCCCATCTTCTGTCCCTCCCGTCCTGCCCCATGGCCACACTGCCAGACCCTGCCAAACCAGGCTCCTTTGGACACAGCCACAGCAGAGCCCTGCCAGTGCCTGGAGAGCCTTTGGCTCCCTGCCGTGCCAGCATGCCAGCAGTGGAGAGGGCTGTGGGTATTTATAGCATATTCCGATAGCTGTCTTATCTCATCTTGGGTTCAGGCGCTTGCACACGTGCTACCGGGGTGGGCGCAGGCACAGCAGGGCACCTGAGGGAAGCACAGGCCATCTGCAGCCACGTGGGCTCGTCCCTCTGTCTGTGGGCACACGTGTCATGAGGATACTCATGGATTTGGAAGCTTTGGGAGCGAGGGAGCCAGCCCTCTGAGGGGTGCTGGATCCATGCCATGGGCACATGGCCGGTGGTGTTTGTGGCACAGGGGTGGGACTGAAGTGTGGGTAATGCTGGGAGTCTCCCCAGGTGTTTCAGCCCTCCTGAGTGGCTTGAGGACAGAGAAGACCTTGGTGCTCATGGCTCAGTTGAAACCAGGAGAGGAGGGAGGTTTTGCTAGGTCCTCTGCTTTGTTCAGCATCCTCGGGACAGCCTTGCACTTGGGGCAGAGGCCACACCAGGCACGTCTGCTGGGCTTGAGGACAAGGGGGGACAAGACCTTGCCCAGGATTAATCATAGAATCATGGAATGATTTGGGTTAGAAAGGACCTTAAAGCCCATCTTGTTCTACCCCCTGCCATGGGCAGGGACAACTTCCATTATCCCAGGTTGCTCCAAGGCCCGGCCAGCCTGGCCTTGGACACTGCCAGGGATCCAGGGGCAACCACAGCTTCTCTGGGCAACCTGTGCCAGGATCTCACACCCTCACCGGGAAGAATCTCTCCCTAAATCCCATCTAACTCTGCCCTCTCTCAGTGTGAGGCCATTTCCCTGTGCCCTGTCACTCCAGGCCCTCATCCAAAGTCCCTCTCCAGCTCTCTTGGATCTCCTTTAGTCACTGGAAGGGGCTCTAAGTTCTCCGCAGAGCTGTCACTTCTCCACCCCAGAGCAGCAGTGCTTCCAAGGGCAGTCTGGCATTGCCACGTGGAAAAACCTCACAGAAAGCCACTGCTCAAGGAAAGAAAACTGCTTGGACATCCAAACTGCTCCTATGCCCAGAGCTGAGCAGCCCAAGCAGACCCAGGCTCTGCGGAGGGATGAGCTTGAGGCTGAGCTTGAGCTGGGAGCGAGCAGCCACAGGGTGGCTGGAGAGAGCCGCTGTGATGGAGCTGCCGCCATCCCCCCCCGGCCGCCAGCGAGCTCCGGCTCTTTTCCGCTGTTTGGACCATCAAGCTGACCCAAACTGCTGCTGACAGACGTGGCACGGGGACTCAGCAGGGACAGATGCCAGGCCAGCACCCTCCCGGGTGGGAGATGCTTCCTCTCTCCCAGCCTCTGGGCAGCAGCAGGAGAATCCATACACGGCCTCACATCCTTGCAGCTGCCGCACTTCCTGCAGAGTTGCAAGTGCCTGGCACTGCCCACATAGCCCAGGGCGTGTAGAGAGGGGCTCGAGGGGCTGTGGGTGACCAGGCAGGGGGGCTGCCCACGTCGCTGCCCACCTTGGCTCCGTGGAGCAGAGAGGGGGATGTGCAGCAGAGCCAGAGCTCACAGGTGCCCACATTCACACAGTCACACCTGGCCAGGGATGTCTTATGAAAGAGCACACAGGGACCCACCCCAAACCTCTGGCACAACATCACAGGGAAAATAGTAATAATAACAGCCATCCGTAACCTAATTAAAGCTGGCAAGAGAGCAGAGCAGCGGCGACAGAGCAGCAGAGGAATGATTAATAATGAGAGTCCAAGGTTTCAACACTTGTTTTGGTCCCATGTGAGAAGACAAGGCTGGATTCCTGCAGCTGCCAGGCAGGGAGTGGGGTACGGGAAGAGCCATCCATCCTCTGCTTCAGAGGTGCTGCCCTGCTTTGAAAAGGAGGGCTGAGCTGCATGGATGCAGCAATGCCTCACGGAGAGATGTCCCCAGCCCATTCCCTTCTTCCCCAGAGGTGATGTGGTGAGCCTGTGATGGGCAGATACAGCAGGAAGAGGCTGGAATGTTCTCCCCAGCCCCTGCTCCCATGGCCAGATGGGTTCAGTGTGAAGCTGCCATGCAGTGCCCTCCAGCACCCTCGGGGCAGGAGCTCAGCACCATGGGGGCTTTGTGGCTTCCCCCACCTTTGAGATGGATTGCTGCCTTGCTGGAAAGCTGCTGGCTCCTGCATGGGTGGCAGCCACAGAGCGCCAGGGGCTCTCAGCTACCTCATGGAAAATAGTTCTGCCTTAGGCATCGGGATGAAGAGAAGGTGCCGAGGGCAGCACAGCTTGCCCAGGGCATCTCCTTGCCTTGGGCCATGGGGGAAGGCTCCACTCCAGCTGAGACAGCAGCTCCCAGCTCCTCTGGTGTCATCCATCCCCTAGCTAAACTCCTGCTGGCAACAATGACCCTCTCCCACCCTGAGCATAGGATGGGGTTGGTTATCACCAACAGGAACTCACCCAGTTTTGCTTCCATTCTTGTTCTGTTTTGCACTCACAGGCTCCTGTGTGTCCTGGGCACAGCTTGAGGGCTGGCATAGGCCCTGGGCTCCTTTGGCTCCACCAGTTGCCTACGTGGTGTCCTGGGGGCTGGGGGGTCGAGCAGTGTGGGCACAAGCTGATTGCATGAGTCCTGTTTGAGCAGGGATTGCTCCTGGGGGCACTGGCTGCGTGTGTCCAGGGGCCTCTCTGCTCCTGGACTGATGGCATGGCACGGGGACAGGTCACCATCCTCATGGAGAAAACTGTGAGACTTGAAGAATGCAGGATGGGGACTATAGTTCACTCCCCTCTTGCCTTTCCCCAAACCCAAAGCGGGGCTGTTTGCCCTCCCCACACCCAGCTGGAGCCTCACACCCAGCTCACACCCAGGCAGTGACCTCCTGCTCGGCCGGTGGGTTGGGCGGCACGCCCGGGGGTAGGTCCCTGTGAGCGCATGGTGGAAAGGCTTGCAGGCAGCTGGCACACGGCTCGCACCGCGCTTACCAAGCCCTGTGCCACAGCGCTGCTCCCGAATCCACAGCAGCTCCCTCTGCACGAGGTGTCGGCCTGGCTGCGGCATGGCCTCCTCCATGGCATGTCCCGTGCTTTGCGGCGGCTGCCTTCAAAGAACACCCCCACCCCGCAGCCAGCCCCAAACTCACCCGGGCTAAACCAGAAACGAACCGAGACAAGGCTTAAAAGACCTTCCAGTCCTCCGTAGTCTAAGAAGAGCTAAATCTCGGAGAAGGTCAGGCAGCGAGGTGGGCTCTGCCGCAGAGCACGGGGCCGTCTGCTCCCGCAGCCGGCGGGGCGGTGTCTTGGCTGGCGAATGGCTGGTGGCCCCCGAAGGGCGGCTGTTTCCCCGGCAGCATCACCGCGCCGCTCAGATGGGATGCTCGTTACAGCCGGCAGTTAATCGCACGGCGGCGACGGCTATTGTTCCTTCACTTCCTCTTGTTATTTCCCCTCTCCGCAGATGGGGAGATCACTTCCAAGCCTATGGTGCTATTCCTGGGACCGTGGAGCGTTGGCAAATCCTCCATGATAAACTACCTCCTGGGGCTGGACAACACTCCCTACCAGCTCTACACAGGTACCACACTCACTGCTTTGCCAAGGGGGTGCCAGCACCTGCATTTCCACATCCGTGCAGTCAGCAATTCCCGGCCATGTGTCTTTGATCCCTCGTTACAGCAGGGAGGTTGGGATCTTCTCCGTGCCACCTGGCTGCAGTGCCATGTGGAGGGAGAGGTTCCCCATCACAGTCTGTCCTCCCCTCCAAGGGTGGAGGAGAACGTCTCTCCCACAACATCCTCATCCTGCAGCACAGGGCTCACAGCTCCCAACCCCGACCCCCTGAGCAGCAGTCATGTCAAAAGGGCAACTCACCTTTTTCTTCTCCCCATCCCTCCTCACATGCAGCCAGCTAATTCACCCTCCCAGGAGAAAAGCCATTTCCCCTCCTTCCTCCCTGCTCCCACGGATGTCATCTCACAGCTAAGGGCAAATGTCCATGGCCAGATCAGCGCTGTGGTAATGAGGGCTCCCGGGAGATGGTTCTTCATGGCACCTTGTGCAGTCAGGCCACTTCCAGAGAAACCAGTCCCCACAGAAAACAACCCCACTGACATCTTCCCAAGAAGTCTGGGCAGGAATTTCATGCTGCTTGCCTTGCCCCTGCATCTCTTGAGAAGTGTGCAATACTCCCAATGCTCCCAGCCTCAGGCCAGCCCCGTTGTGTCCATAGCCTGGCACAGATTTCACACCTCTGCTGCTCCTCTCGTTGCTGTGCAGGGGCAGAACCCACCACCTCTGAGTTCACTGTCATCATGCATGGCCCCAAGCTGAAGACCATCGAGGGCATTGTGATGGCTGCTGACAGCGCCCGCTCCTTCTCGCCCCTGGAGAAGTTTGGGCAGAACTTCTTGGAGAAGCTGATAGGCATTGAGGTCCCCCACAAACTGCTGGAGCGAGTCACCTTCGTGGACACGCCGGGCATCATCGAAAACCGCAAGCAGCAAGAAAGAGGTAGGGGTTCACTGGGTTCTTCTAAGGGACCCCAGAAAAAATGCCATGATGATCTGAGGTGACAGAGGTGGCTGAAGCACAACAGAGAAGAGTCCTGAGACAACACAGGCTGCCCAGGACAGTGGTGGAGTCACCATCCCTTGAGGGGATTTAAAAGATGTGTGGATGTGGCACTTGAGGACATGGTTTACTGGTGGCTGTGGCAGTGCCAGGGGAATGGTTGGACTCAATGATCTTAGAGGACTTTTCCAACCATAATAATTCTCTGATCCTGCGATTCGATATCTGCTCACAGGAACAGCAGGAACTTGTGGCCAGCATCAGGAAGGAGGAAGGTCTGGAGATAAGGGTGGGAGAGACAGGCAGTCACAGGCCCAGACACCAAGGGATGGCTTTTCATGCCAAGAAGCTCCAAAGTGTTTTTAGCATGTGAGAAAAAGGTTCTAGGCTACAGGGGAAGTCTGCTGTGCTTCACACCCCATACAACCCAAATGGGGGTTGAGGCACAGCAGGCTCATGGTTTATCAATCCCTTGATGAAGGGACTCATCCTGCATTGGATTTCCCTGTTTCCTCTCCTCCAGGTTACCCATTCAATGACGTGTGCCAGTGGTTCATTGACAGAGCCGATCTCATCTTTGTTGTCTTTGACCCCACGAAGCTGGACGTGGGCTTGGAGCTGGAGATGCTGTTTCGCCAGCTGAAGGGCCGCGAGTCGCAGATCCGAATCATCCTGAACAAAGCCGACAGCCTGGCTACCCAGGAGCTGATGAGAGTCTACGGCGCCTTGTTCTGGAGCCTGGCTCCTCTCATTAACGTCACGGAGCCACCCAGGGTGTATGTTAGCTCCTTCTGGCCCCATGACTACCATCCAGAAACCCACAGAGACCTGTTCCTCAAAGAAGAGATATCGCTCCTGGAAGATCTCAACCAGGTGATTGAGAACAGGATGGAAAACAAGATCGCCTTCATCCGCCAGCACGCCATCCGGGTGCGCATCCACGCCCTGCTGGTCGATCGCTATCTACAGACCTACAAGGACAAAATGACCTTCTTTAGTGATGGAGAACTGGTATTCAGGGACATTGTGGAAGATCCTGACAGGTTCTTTATCTTTAAGTCCATTCTGGCAAAGACCAATGTCAGCAAATTTGACCTTCCCAACCGCGAGGCTTACAAGGACTTCTTTGGCATCAACCCCATCACCAGTTTTAAGCTGCTGTCTCAGCAGTGTTCCTACATGGGAGGGTGTTTCCTAGAGAAGATTGAGAAGGCCATCACCCGTGAGCTTCCCGATCTCTTGGGAAGCATCGGCTTGGGGAAGAAGCCCAATGTCCTCTCCTGTGACGTCACTGGCTGTGGCGAAACCCCAAAGAATCGCTACAGGAAACCCTAAGGTGATCCACAACCCAACTGTCCACATGTTCCTACTGGTGAATGAGCTTATGTCTTATCTGTCCAAGAAGCCGTGGTTTGTTAACCCTTTGAGTGCCGCACTGGCAAAGGCTACCGTACGATGAGGACTTTGAGTCGTTGACATCAATGGCAGGGGAAGATGGGTGGGCATAAGAAAGAGAATAAAAACTGTGAATTCCTGACATTTTATCTTTGTTCTTTCGAGTAGAAGGCAATGTTTAAGCTGTAAGTATGAGCAATGCATGGGCAGGACTGCAGCTGCTTTTCCACTGGTGCCGAGAGTGCATGAAGAGGGATTTAAACCTCTGCATCCCCGAAGCCATGAGGGAGCAAGAACGAGGGCACGGCGTGGGAGCACAGGGGAGAGCAGTGACACACTAACCCAGGCATCACCAGGAGCACTGGTCAAGGAAAGAGAGACCATGTCCCAGCTGTTGTTTTCAGGCGCAAACCTGCTACAAATCTCAGCAAATATTGATCTTGTTTTTCTTTCCAAGACTTCTAGGTCACCTGGTGAGTTCTGCTTTCACTTAACAGCTCGTTTGATCTTCTGCAGCCTTCATGTGGGTGTTTGACTTAAGAAGGAGCGTTTGCAGGGGCATTTGTAGCTCCAGACAAGCAGCCATGGTGGGATTTGCAAGTCCATGGCAGAGGAAGAAATGGGATGGAAAGGAGCAGCCCGAACTGGCTGAGCTGTGCTGGAGGAGGAGGGCCAGCACCCCAAATCAGATGGTCCCACAAGGAGATGTGAGCAGGGTTTCCTTCCACGGACCAGCAGAGAAGAAAGCACTTCGTGCCTACGTGTGTCATTAACCTCAAAACCCATGCTGGCAAGTCTTGTCTGTGGACCAGCAGGGCTCCAGGGGTGAGGGTTTGGCAGTTTGCCTTTGTTCAAGTCCATGTTGCTCTTTTCTCAGTCAGCCCTCCGTGTTTTTGTGCTCTGTGGAGGGAGGCAGGAAGGGGGGTCATTAGCTGTGAAGTAAAAAGGTCACATCCCTTTTGCCCACCTGCTGATCTGTCCTCCGCAGGACAGTCCAGGAAGGTTTCTGGGGCTTGCTTTCCAAACTCCTCCCTTTTTAGCCATTTTTTGGCTCATCTCTGAGCATCGGTGCTCAGTCCTGAAGGAGTATTGCTTTGGAAGCAGCCAAGCAGGGTGAAGTTCCTCATGGACAGCTGACCTTGAAACCTGGCCCTCATGGACAGCATGGCTGTCTGCCAAGCTGAGCCCAAACCAACCAGGAGATAGATGTTGTCCTGGATGGAAACCGGCACCTTCAAGCCCACCAAGGACCTGCTGAAAGTCCTTCCTCCTGCCAAACACCCACAGCAAGTGTTGCTCTCCAGGAAACCTCTGGAGAAAAGGGACTTACCTTTAACAGAAGCAAGAGGACATGGAGGTGCGGCTGAGGCAAGAAAAAGGCAAAAGGAATGAAAGAGGGAAAGAGAAAGCTGGGAATGGAAGGCTGTGTTGTGATGGGGAGGGTGTGAAGGGCAGTGCCCCCTGTCTCCACATGTGCAACAGGATGTGAGCTATGGCAGGAGGCCTGGGAGAGCTCCATGTCCCCCAGGCGCTGCAAAGAAGACGTCCCCTTGAGTCCAGGTGAGTTTGGGGGGACGCTGCTGCAGGGACTTGAATGCTCCTGGCCTCTGCTTCAAGGTAGGACTTGACATTTGAACTAATGATGCTGAGGCCCAAATCTACGTCCAAGCACGGGGCAGGGCGTGGTTCAGAAAGAGGGATTTTACCTGCAGTGCAGAGGGAGCAGAGGTGCAAGGGAAGGCAAGCAGTGTCAGAGAGAGCAGCAGCCAGAGCAGTCTGGGAAGAAGGGATGTGCTTCTGAGTACTGTGAGGTCCCAAACCTGCCCCAGTGCTGCTGCCCCTCTGCTGTTGTGCCTTCTTTCTTGTCCATGATCCTGTTGCTCATCAGTTTTCCTCTCCATCTCTCATTTGCTCTCCTCTGTCAGGCTGGTCTGCATAATTTTTTAAGAGCTAATGGAATAGAATCACCAACAGAAACTGGCTGATGTTGTCACTGTCACAGAAAGCAAAGGCCTTTAAACATTTCTATTTGCAAGCACTATATTGCACCATCTCTTTCCTTGTTCTTTTGTCCCCCTAAAGCCCATGGGGTACCCAGGGAAAGGCCCCCTGTCCCATAAGGAGTATTGACCTTGAAGGCACTGTTACTCTGCTCTCAGGCCACTCCCATCATTCTCCCCATCCTTTCTCTGGTTTCCTTTTTATCTTGCTTTATTTTCCAGCCCTCATCGTCTCCTCTCCTCCCTTCCTCTGCCCTGCAGCACCTGCACGCCCTGTGCAAAGCCCTGGTGCCTGTGTCCTGGATAGGGGTCCCCCATGATAGCCAAAACCCTTTTCCCCCTGATATGGTTCGTTTGGGCTCTCCTTCCAAAGCCATGGCACTGGAGGTCTGTTCTCTGCTCCCTGTGACACACACTGACCCAGCTCTGTGCTGGCTCAGGGAGATGCTGCCACAGATGCCTCCTCTTCCATGGATCCAAGTGGCTGTTGGTCCCAAGAGGATTGCAGTTCCCAGCCCAGCTCTCACCGAGCTTTCCTAGGAGACCTCTGGGATTCTGCAAGTGGAAAAATGGGGAGCAAGGAGACATTTTCATTCTGCTGAGAAACCCCAACCCCCCTCCCCCCAGCATTTAGGGGGTGGACATCTTGCCCAAGAGCTTCGTGGGAGGGAGGGAGCTGGGACACAGGCCCTGTAGATGCCCGCGATCATGTGCATTGGGATAAAACTGTCAGCTTGAACATCAGCCTGTCTAATAAAACCTGGTATTTTCCAAACACACTCCCTGGAGATGCTTGTTTTGTTCCTCCTCCTGGTGTGGGAGAGAGTGCCAGGACTGGGGTGGCTGAAGGGGTGCAGATGCAGGGAGCAGAACAGGAACTCCCTTCACCCCAGCTTTGGCCTGTGTCCTGTGCACAGGACCTGACAGCCATGCCTGAGTCATTTGGCTGCTTTTCCAACCTGTCTCCCTGTGCCATAGGCCCAATAGGAAAAGCAAACCCCAACTCCTTTGCATTGTACCTCAGGGCAGTGTGATCCTCTCTGATGAAACAAATCCCTGCTCCCACCTGCATCAGAAGATGCTGTCTGGGGACCATGACAGAAGGCAGGGGTCAGGGACCACAGAGGAGAACCTGGGCTTGGGGATCACAGCAGAGGGCAGGGGGTTGGGGATCATGGAGGAAGGCAGGGATCTGAGGAGCATGGAGGAGAGTTGGGGGGTCCAGGACCATGGAGGAAAGGAGGGGGTCCAGGACCATGGAGGCAAGAAGGGGGTTTGTCCTCCTCCATGGGGGAGGACACTGGGTTGGGACTATGGAGGATAGAGGGTTGGGGACCATAGAGGAGGACAAAGGGGTTGGGGACCATGGAGGAGGGCAGGGATTTGGGGACTACAGAGGAGGGCTGGGATCTGGGGACTGTGGAGAAGGGCTGGGATTTGGGGACCATGGAGGAGGGCAGGAGTGGAGGACCATAGAGGAGGACAGGGGCTGGGGGCCATGGAGGAGGACAAAGGGGTGGGGGACGATAGCATACAGCAGGGGCTTTCAGCAGCCACCCAGTGAGGGGTGGATGGATGTACCCTCCCACCGGCGACGGGGGCTCATGCAAACTGCTCATTATAACCCTATTCCCAGCCTGTCTGTCTGTCTTTTCTTCCAACTATCTGTCTCACTCACTAATCAAAGAAGATTGTTCCAAGAAAGCTGGAAGAAGAGAAGGAATGTCTCACTTGGCTGTGGCTTCCTTTGGAAAGTCTGGAAAAACCGTGGCATCTCGATGTGCGTGAAGCTCTGCCTGGCGAGAAGCACATTTTCCTTCCAAAGCTGCTGTAAAGACGTGAATCATGAGCCGGTAACGCTCCTGGCAGTGCGAACCCCAATTCCACTGAGACATGGTGCTGGCAGCGGCTCCGCTGTATCTCTTGGACGGAAAAGACAAACATTTATCATAGTGACAGTGCTGGGGAAGAGCTGCCGGTGCTGCCGAGAGCCTGGCGGCGGCCGGATCCTGCCAGCGCCCAGGGTTCTCCCACCAAGTTTTCCGAAGGTCTACCAAAGTTCCTCAAACACCAGCCAAGGGGTTTACAGTCCCTTTTGGTTGTCCTCCACCACCTTGGTGGCACCTCTTGCAGGGATGAAAATATCCTGTATCCAATCATCAGAAAAAGAATAAAAGCCTTTGGAAAGGTCTGCTGGGAGCTGGGGGGAGCCCTGGTGCTCTGCCTGCTGCACGGTGGAGCTCCCCACCCAGCCTGTTCTCTGCTGTTCCCATGCATCCAATGCTGGGGCCAAACTCCTTCCAAACCTTGCCCCCCAAAATGCCCTGCGCTGCAATTGCAAGACCCCAGTGGCTGTGACATGTTTACGAAGCCACTCACTCCCTGCCCAGGCAGTCCCAAAAATCTGCCCACCCTCTTGTCCACCGTAGAGCTGGGGCTGTCACTTGCCCTGCTGGCAGCAGATGCCTGGCTGGCTGAAGCTGCCATTTACAGATCCTGGAGCAAACAAAAACACCCCTTCCATGTAAGTCCCTCCTTTTTGGGTCTGTGGAACTTTGTGCAGCCCCAAGAGCACCCTGGCTTGCATAGACCCCAGCCCTCTAGACAGGGTCTGGGCTCAGGCTTGGAGTTAGAAGAGTTTCAACATTAAGTGTGGATGTGCAGCCCATGGATTCAGGACATGTCAGACAGACACCTCCCACCTCAAACCAGAGCACTGCAGTTAGTTTGTGTCTGTGAGGAACCCCAAAATCAACACATTTTGCCCAAGACGTGCAGGACACTGAACCAGGAAGGCAAATAAAGCCTGAAGAGTGTGCTGGGGCTTTGGGAGCACTTCCCTTGGATGACATCAATGGAATCACAGGTTGGAGAAGCCATCTAAGATCATCAAATCCAACTATTAATCCTGAACTGCCAAGACCACCACTAAACCACATCCCCAAGTGCCACATCCACAGATCTCCATGGGAGGAGGATTTGCAGGTTGCAAAGGGCTTCAGACCCAGAACTGGGCTCTGCATGTGACATCAGAGTTTCCTGGAGGAGACAGGGTGAAGGATGGGGAGCAAGCTCACTTCTGGAGCCATCTGCCTTGGGAAAAGGAATGTCCAAGAGGATTGTCTGCTTGAGGGAGATGGGAAAAGCCTGGATATTGGTCCCAAGGGATCACCATTCACTTTAGTATACCTGGGTCATATTCAGGGCAAGCATCAGAGGAGCCAGGGCAGCCTGGAGGCCTGGGAAGGGGATTTTCACTCCATGAGGTGTCCAGAAAATGTTACCCCTGAAAAATGGGGGGTGGTGGGTGGGGGCCAGGGCCTGGGGGTATGTCTAAGCAGAGCAGAGGGTGGAGGGATGACAGGGTGCTCCCACGCTGCTGTCCCTGGCCAGGAGCTGCTGCAGCCCAGGCAGCAACTTGGTGCCACATCACAGTGAATTCCCAGCAGTTTTTCTATGGATGCCCAGCACGGATTGGAGCATTCAGCTGCTCCTTCTCTAATATGTTCATTAGTGGTCATTTAATTACAGGATGCAAGACAAGCCATTCTAAAATACTCATGTACTTGTGCAAAACATGGAATGAGCAATTAGTGCTGCTAATGAGAGAGGGAGTCGTGGTATCAACAACAGGAGAAATCCATCAGCATCCTGGCAAACCTGCAATCCACCCTAACCCACACAGACTGCTCTAATCTGGAATTATCCCAGTAGCCTTTTGGGGCAAAGGGAGGGAAAATGGAATGTGGGTGAGATGGTGGCAAGAGGCCAATTCCTACCCACAAGAGAGACATGAGGTGTCCAAAAGCACCTGTATTCCCACCAAAGGCTGTTGGAGGGAATGGGAAGAGGGTGCTGGTGCCACCACCACTTCAGCTCCAGATTGAAATTGAGCAGCACAGGGAAGGCCCTTGCTTCCTTGCAACTTTCCAGTGCCATTGGCCTGGGGATGGGAGTTGGTGGGGCCGAGCATGCAAACCGAGCACTCCCAGGACAGGGAATGCTGCCGGCTGCTTCCCGGTAGCTGTGATTAATTGTTGTTAATATTAAATTCAGCACTTTTATGCAGGACACAGAAGTGCTTAGGCAGAAGCCCAGCTCCCATCCTACCTGTCATTAAAAAACATTGCAATTAAGCTCTAGTGGAAGGAAATACAAGTAAACGCATCCTCTGTAAGTGGCTTCAGCTTTCCACAGACATCTGTGTCCCCCGTTTCCTCTTCGGCTGTCCGAGCTGCTTCTGTTTTCCCTCTTCCCATGACCCATACATTGCTTTTTCTCCTTAATCCTGCCCACAGCTCCCAAAGGCAAGGGCTGGAGCGAGGAGGAAAGGAGCCCCAGCTGCCTCTGACCCATTGCCACCGGTGGAAAGTTCGTGTCAGCTGCAGCTGCAGCCCCAGCCCCGGCCAAAATCAAGGCTGTGCTCTGGGTATCTGCTCACCTAGTTGGATCCTGATGCTCTCTTTGCTTCTCTCCGTGGGCAGTCCAAATGCTTCTGCAAGAGGAAGGGGTGCTACTGCCCCAATATAAAGCATTTAACAAATTATTTCCACTTTGCAGCAGATCTGGATGGGATTTTCAGCAGCTAAGACCTGCTCCTGCTCAAGTCAATGGTGACAGACCTCGACCAAATGCTCCAGGAGAGCCAGCCTGGCCTCCAACCCTGCAGGGCCCGGCACAGTCCAAGCTCTGTGGCAGAGCTGTGCTGACAAGCACAATCATGTGGCAAAGCTGAACGAGCTGGGGGGTTATTGCATCCCAGGACAGGATTTTCCCACGGCATTGTACCCCTGTTTTACTCCAGCTGTGGTTCTTCACCTAGAAAAGGATGAGGCAGGATGTCAGGGGTGAGATGTGGGGCAGGTAGGGATGGGTCAGCCTGAGCCACAGGACGCTGAGAGGAACCGTGGTGGCAGGGCCCAAAGGGGCAGCCTCTTCTGCCTCTCCCCAGTGACCAACAGGACTGTGATGCAGCCAGAAGTTGTGGTTAAAGTTTATGGAATGCCAGAAGAGGCAGGTGGGAGTGACAGCCATGTACAGCCAGGTCATTGTGTGGCCAGGGTCCCCATCAGGTCCTTAAAACCTGGGAAAAGGCAAAAAAACAAGATAAGACTTAGGGCAAGGGAGTTGGAGATAAAAAGAGGCAGTGAGATAAAAATAAAACCTATGTCAAGGACGATACCAGTGCCAGGAATACTACATTGAAAATTTTGGACCTGGGGGGATAAAGATCATGTGAAAGGTGTCCTAAGTGCCAAAGCTGGCTTTCCAGAGCCACGAAGGACGCTGGCAGAATCGCAGAGGTTCAGGATGGATGGGCAGGGAAGAGGGGCACCAGGTGTGCCTAAATTTGGGCAGAGCTGGGGCTCTGGAAGCCACAGGGCCCAGCCAGCTGGAGGTCTGGGATACAACGTGAGGATTGTGGGAATGCCCTGGCTGCACTCAGTGCTGAGTGGCAAAGAGCGGTGACAACAGTGCCCACACCAGGCTGTGGCTCTGGCCACATCCTCAGGCTTTGCTGATGCTGAGGAGGGAAAGGTTTTGCTGGGATCGTGGTGCTGATGAACACAGGGGTTTTTCCTCGTTGCTTGCAAACATCAGCATCATGTATATAAACACAAAATGCCAAAATGTGAGTCAGCCCAATGGCACTTTGGCTCCTGCACCAACAACCTGATAAACGGTGGAACCAGAGCTTGCAGAGGGGATTTATTCCTGTTTTGGGGGTTTCAAAAAGTTGGTTCATGGCAGGTACAATATACTCCCAAGATATAAAAGAAAAAAATATTTAAATTAAAAGAATGATATAAACCAATTTTTTTCTTCCCAATTAGTTGCTCCCTATTGATGAAGGGAAACCTTTCAGTCTCAGGTAGTGGTCAAACATACTTTTTTTAGAGAGGAAAGAAATGCAGACAGTATTTTCATGTGAGCTGTAGATCCAAATTTTATAAAGGTTGGGGCTTTTTTAGTATTTGCTGAATAAGTTTTGTGGCCCAGTGCTGCCCAGCATAACAAAAGGTTCTATTCACACAAGGGAGCAGATCTGAGACCACCTCAGGAATCTTAATTCCTGAATTTCTCAGCTTTTTTTTTTTTTCAAACATAAAGGATCTCAATGAGCCAATCATGCAGACCTTGATATAATGTCATTTTTTTTATTAAAATGCTATCGTTTAAACTCTGCTCTGTAAACAGTCTGGCCTTCACTTCTGTCTCCAGGTGTCAATAATCCCATGTGGATCAGCAAAACCAACCATGGATATAAAGTTGAGTGTGTGTGAAAAGTGTCTGCAGGATTGAGGCCAGCGATTGCAAAACAGTTTAAACTATAATCCTCCATTTTCATTAGTTTCTTGAAAAACTTCTGCTGTGGGCTTGAAATCCTTCCTGTTTTGTTGAGCCAAAGGTGATTTTTCTCCCCAGCAGTCTGAGCACAAACCTTCCCTCTGGTTTTATGTTGTCAGGCTTCAAAAATCACATTTCCCACTAAGGACATTCTGCCCTTTTCACTGAGAGAGCTCGACATTGACATCTATCATCTAAATAAAGCTAATTAAATACAGTTATTACTTGCTAGACATAAAAGTGTTCCAACCCCACAGTCCAGTAGATTTGGCTGCTTTTGCTAAGTGAAGCTTTGTGCTCTCCCTATGCTACAGAAACACTACATACATTTCCAGCCTAAGAGGTTTCTTCAGCCCTGTAGCTCTTTATTTTCTGTAAGATTTGAGGCCTATAAAAGGGACTTCTTTCAGTCCACGGTGTTTGCCACGTCTTTGCCTTAAGATGCAGGAGGAGGATGGAGCAGCTCAGACCATCCCTGCTGTCAGCCCCACGTTGCTCCAGCACCCACAGGCACTGGGAGCATCCTTCATTCCTGTGTTCATTTTTCAGCCTAATATATAATTTAAGTAAGACCTCAGCCCAAAAACTCTGTATCTGCATCATCTCCTAGGACACTGAGCAGTGCAGAGGTGGTGGGCTCCAGACAGTGGCCACCTGAAGCTCTGTTCTGTTGGAGAGAGAAACAACTTCCCACTAAGTTGTCACTGCCACGCGTTGCCTTTTTGGGGAAGAATGAAGGCAGTGGCTCTGTGTTGCTGAAGTTTCTGTGGTTAGAGAAGCACAACTGCTCATCTAAGGGCAGAGGTGGGCTGTGGGCTGGTTTGCACTCAGGATGAGGTCAGGAAGATAACAATCTCTCTAAGAGCCCTGCCACATTTCTAGCTTGGAAGAAGAAGTTTGAGGCTGTAGCAAAGTGATGGACTTGGTGCCGCCTGGTGTGAGCAGCGCGTCTGGAGAGGTGAGACAGGGCAGGAGAAAAATCTGGTAAAAATCCACACACCTCCACTCAACGTGTCTCTAAAGGAGTCCATGGGAATTGACTGTGAACTGAATGCAATAAGAAATGGAAGCAAGAGATCCAGGTGAAGAGCAAATCCTTCATTAAGAGCTTAAATGGTCCAAATGAAAAATCAAACATGGCAATAGTTATTTGGGTTATAATAGAATGAGACTTAATAAATATGTGTTACAACTGTGAAAGGGGAGTAGAATATTTTCCCTGCTCGTCAACAGAGCCAAAGCTGAGGAAGGAATGGAAACAAGGATGGTAAAAGAGGAGAAATGAGCAGACAGGAAAAAGCCACTTAGCACAATAAATCTGCTTCTCAGCCCCCACTTCCTTGGTGCATGGCTGGAGCCTTTTCTCTTTCTCTGGCCACATGTCTCTGCCCCCCAAAATCACTGCAGAAGTGTGGAAAATCCTTCAGCTGAAGATGGTGGGATACCTTACTTTAATATTTTCAGCCAGGCTTCAGCTTTGTAGCTTATTCAGGAACAGGTACCCAGGAATTTAACATTAATAACTGAGATATTTTGACTGAACACATAAGACACACAATGGGCCTGTTTGTTTTTTTGTTTGGACTGAAGAAATACTGAGAGGCAATTTCAACTCCTGGTTTTGTTTTCCAAGTGTTCTAGAAATTAATTTCCCAAATAAATAGACAAGCTGCGGGACAGTTTTATCCATGAGATCACACACAGTAGCATGGTCTGCACCAAGTTCCCTTTGGTAAATAACTCATCTCTCTGAATCTACCAAAACGACCTCTGAGCAGTTCTCACAGGTATAAATCATGCCGAGCTTCTGAAAGCTGCAGTCTGGAGGAAATCTTTGGTGGGAAATTGCTGGGAAGCCTGTCATGGGATTTTTCCTGACTGTTCCACTGAGAGTTTAACATGTGCCACGAAGCACGAGGGTTGTTTGATTTTTGCTTATTGACAGTGACTGTTGGTTCTCCCATTCACCCAACTCAAGGAGCTTCCTGGTTTATAAAAGGATTAGGGCCCCATTCCTAAGTCCTGGTTCCATTTAGCCAATAAATGCTGGTTTGTAGTATTTCTCCCTCTGTGACCTTTCACTGTGTTCTATGTGCCACCTTGTCTTGCTCCCCCACTCCCCTTTTTAACAAACATTTGCTGTTTTCAGTTCCCAGAACCACTATTGCCCTTTCCCTGTGGAAGCAAGCATTCCCTCTTACCTCTGTCAAAAGGTATTTCTGTACTTGCCTCATCCACAACCAGCAGGACCCAGTCCTGAGTAACTTCACATTTTATTTCCACAATACACTGCAGTTGTCAGGGCAGCACCATAGGTAAAAATGCCTGGAGGATGTGATAACCACCTCTGCCAAAGTGTTATGTTTCAGTGTTCTCAGCAACATTTTCTTCCCACTTTTTTCTCCTCTGGAAACAGAACAAGGCGCATGGCACAAACATGCATTCATGCTCAGTTTTAAACATGATTTTTTGGAAGGTGTTTGCTTTCACATTCAACCTGGTCTAGTGGAAGGTGTCCCTGCCATGGCAGGGGGTTGGAGCGAGATGATCTTTAAAGTTCCTTCCAACCCAAACCATTCCATGATTGTTTGGTTCTATAAATTGCCCTGTAGGACTTCTTCTTGTTTCATCCAAGTCTTAATCCTACCACCACTACAACAAATTGAAGTAATGACGGGTTCCTGTGTTTGTAGACAGAAGTGAACTTCTTCCAAGGTTGAGAACACAAAAGTGTGTACAAATTGTCTTAAATACAACCTAAAAGTTGATATAATAATTTCTCAATGCCTTCCACTTCATCCTTGTCACATCACTGCTAAGTTGCTGAGATACATCTGCTCCACCGAAGGAGTGAGGGTCACGTATCTTTCTGGATGTCACTGGAATTGCAGCCACACAGGTGAAGTCCTAGGTATAGGTGAGAAGAATGTTCACTTCAATCCTTCTGGGGAAAAAAAAAAGCACCAGAAATCCAATATTACTGGGTTTGGTTATTTTTCAAAAAATGTTGGCACCCACAGGGCAGAATAACAGATTTGGGGCTAAAATAGAGCCAGGGAAAGAGCAAGTGAATCTATTCAGGGATGAAGTTGGGAACACTCTGCGTGGCTCGGACAGCAATGGCTCTCACCAGATCCATTCCCAGCTCAGCCATGCTCAGGGTCACCTTTCCATCGCGGATCAACCGAGACGAGGGATCAGGTCACAAAAATGCCCCAGCAATCCTCTTCTTCCCAGAAACCTAAATTTAAGAAGGGCTTGGTGCACACATAGCAAATGTTTCACAAAGTTTTATGTTGTGTAATTGCTTGTGGCACATGCAATTCCTTAGCTGGGGTTTTCTGCAGATTTGCAGCAGGTCTTCCTCCCAAACCTGTAGCGTGTGCACGAGGTGGCTGCATAATCCTGTAATTACACCTGTAAATCCTCACCCTCACCTCTTTTCAACCGAATAATCCAAACCACTAAATATAAAACATGTTTCAGTTTGCAACTGCACCATTGCAAAAATCCGAAAATGGTAAAATTGTGTGTTGCAACCTTCACACCCATTGCAGAAATAACAAATTTTTCAAATCTCTACAGTTTCCTCCATAGTACTGCAAGAAAATCGTGTACCAAGGGTCACGTCTCGCCTGCCCATGGTTTGAAAGGGGTTACTGGTTTTTGTCTGCCTGTTGGAATGGCCCGTTCCTTGTGGAAAATAGAGCTAGTTCAGACATGTTTAATGGAAGTGCCAGAAACAGTCCTTTGCTTGGACCAGGAAGAGCATGACACCATCCTGCAGCATGAAGGAAGGGAAAACCAGAAGCACCCATGGGAAGGGGGCACACCAGTGCTGCTTGACAACAGGGGGCCTTTTGTAGGATGTCAAAAACCACAGAAGCTCATTTGCAAGAGAAAAAACTGCAGAACTTGAGAGGGGTAGATCGAGAGAATTCACATTATCATCATTCTTCTACTTCCCATCCTGACTTGGAGCCCCAGAAAATCCTCCCTCATTTGTATCACGTAGGACTGTATTTCTGTGCCTTTTCAACTGCCTTCCACCTACTCATGAAGTCCTGCTGATGACTTTAGTGTCACTTCCCACTATTTGACTGCAGCTCTTGGTCATTCCCCCAGGTTTTTGCTGGTTTATGCTGTGCTATAAAGCAGAGTTACCTCATGGCAGCAGGACTGACTCAGCTCTGCCTTGGGAATGCTGGATGAGGACCGCTGTAGCTGATCTCCAGTCAGTGTTTTAGAGCTTCTACCCTGTTTTCTTGCCATTATTTCCTAATGGCTTAAGACTTTGCTTCAGTTTGGTTATAGCCTGTCCCTTGTCTCCCTAATTTATACATTCTGAGAAACTGCAAGCAGGTGGAGTGGGAGCTTGATGCAGGGCTGGGCTAGGTGACATCAATGACTGCCACTTGTAAAGCCCTTCTCCTGCCCTTTATTCCTTGGGACTTCCACACCCACACAGTCCCACTCATAGCAACCCTAACACTCCTATTTTGAATAAGAAAGTGCCTTTTTACTTCCTTTTTTTTTTTTTTTTTAAGCAGCAGGGTGCCATGCAAGTCCCTCCATTGAGTGTTTGTAGCTATAAAAGCATGTCAGATGTGGCTGTATTTGCAGACAACAGTGGTACTTCCTCTCTTTGGAAATGGAGCAAGCTTCTATTTTGGGTTGTGCTGACTCAAGGATGAGGTACCCAAGCTGATTCAGCAGTTTGGCAAGCCAGAAGAACTTCTGGTTATGAATGGAATGAGCAATAAACTTAAGTTTGTCTTCATCTTACAGAAATGTATATTTGAGTGAAGCCACCTCCTGGTGGCAGACATTTTGTCAGATAAGTGGAATATTCTGCATTGCTTTTGGCAAAAAGGCCACTCCAACGAGACAACCATAAAGCCTGCAAGTAAAATTCTGGTCCCAGGGGAGCCAGAGATTCCTATTCATCCGGACTGGGACTTATCCTCCCTCTTGAGTCACACAAAAAGATCTTCTACTGCTTACTTGCTTATTTAATCTGTGCATCTCATCTGGGATATGAAATCCTCTCAGTGATATGAATAAATTGAACAGCAATTTCAAAAGGATGGAAATACAGGACACAAAACCAACCTGGCCACTGCAAGGAAGTGAGAATGCACCACCCACTTACTCAGCTTCCATGGGTTCGTATGGAAAAGATGTCAAAGGTAACCCTTGTGCTCTTCTGCTATGGAAAAGTGAAATAAGCATCACGATACTTTATAATTTTTAAAACCATGGAGGAGTAACAGTCTTTCACAATATTTGCCACTGTTAGCCTGTTAGTCTGTGAACAGAAGTCAGAAGATTTGTTGAGTTTTGGTTTTTCTAAACGAGTTCTTTCACCTGGAGGCTTCCAGCATTCAAAACAAAGCTTGCAACGAACGCTGTGCATGTCAGCAAGGATGAAGATACCGAAGTTTGTCAGAAAGTGAGATCTTGCTGTTTATTAAGGCAAGAAAGCAGGAAATGGGGCATCTGAGCTGTCTCCCTTGAGGCCTTCTGTCTGTGGATGGTCCAAACAGGTTTTAACATCTTTGCCTGCACCTTTATGCTGTTTCCAGACAGGATCAATAATCCCCATAGTCCCCACCCATGGCACCCATGATGCCTGTTCTTTCAGGCTGCCAAGTTTTTCCTTTGACAGCACATAATAAAAGCTGCAAACTTCCAAAGAGCATTCCTCCTCCCCAGCTACAGCAACCCCACTGGCATTAAGGCACGCTGTTGTTCCAGCCAGCCGTTCCCATGTCATATTCTCCTGCCATGAAGGCGGTTTGTGAAGTCTAAAAAAGCATCATGTGGGTTGTCACATTTCAGAACCCTCTAAATAGCTTTGCGTGGCTCCATCAGATAAGCAGTAAAGTACAATATTATGAACGTCAAACAACAGCTCATCATTACAGCTGACAAAGCTTGTTCTTCTGAGAGGGGAAGTAAATTCAGTTCCATAGACTAAATATGTATATTTAGTGGCTTGAAGTTAAAAGAACTCTGCAAGTAGGATTTGCATTTGCCCAGCTATTGCTCTGTGAAATATTTCCTCTAACTCAGTCTCTGAGAAAGGAAACCTGTCACAGAGTATTTTGGAAGGCTGGTCAGAGTTCTCCACAGGGAACCAGCACAACCAACACCAGAATGAACCCAGGACCCAAGATCTAGACTGCATGGAGGCTCCCAGCTCTACCACGATGGCTCGTTGTGGTAGCTAAGAAAGCGATCCAGAGGAAGCATCTTCCTTCAAGGGTGTCACAGACATGACCCACTCAGGTGCTGCCTTAGAGGGACACGCTGGCTGTTATATCTGTCCTGGATAAAAACAAATCAGAAGGTGGTGGTGGTGCTGAGGAAATAACAAATACAACCTCAGACCACTTCTTGCTCTCTAAAACAAATCTCGGTCACACTTAAAATGAATCCAACCATCACTGGCATTTGTGGTTTTCTGCTTCATGTATTTAATCTGCTACTTGAATTCAACAGAGAAAAATTTACACAATAAAAGCAAAGTGAAATTAAAAATTCAGTGTTTCAGGAGACAGCATGAGGTCTGTCCCAGCCAGAGCAGAGCTAATGAAAGTGAAGAGAACTGTTCCTTGACTGCACATGCAGGGTGTTTCCATGGAACTTCACAACAACAGGGGAAGGTGGGGAATGGCTGGGCTGGTGAGTGTTGGGTGACTGCTCCACCCAAAATATCAAGTGGAGGAGAGCAGGACGAGAGTCTACAGGTTACAAGTCTAGTGGGAGCTTCCTTGGGGGAGCAAGGATTCTGCACAACCTTGGAATCCCGATGCGAATCTTACCAAAGGAGGGTCTGAGAAGTCAGATGTCTCCTTCCATCCCATCTTCCTCCTTCGAACCTGTAAACAAAAGCTGGGAAAGAGGAACTCCTTTATTAGCGGAGATCAAAAGCTGTCTCTGACCAGTAGCCAGACAAAATTTGGGATCATGTGGGTCACTCAGTGAAAACTTGTGGTGTAGCCAGTATCTTTGATGTCATTCTGTTTATTCTAAGAACATACAAAGTCACACTTTATTGAGCGTGGGGGAACAAGACAAAAAACCTATGCTGGAATTTCGGTACCTCTTAAATCTCAAAGTTCAAATCACCCAACATAAATCTTACAGGTTTACATAAAAAAATTTAAAAACACAGGTAGTTTTACCTTAAATTCTCTGCCAATGAGGTAAAAAACTTTTTTCCATTTTCCACCACGCCTTCGAATCCTTGGAAGCTGTTGCACTTCTTTAATCCTGCAGATTAAATAAATTCATTGTCCTGTACAAAGTAAAAATGTAACTTAAAGTACATTTAGATGAATCAATAAAAAGGTTGGAAAGAAGTTTTAGTGAATTTATCAATTAATAGCCAAGCCCAGGAGGCCATCCTGCCTTTCTGCTCTGTCAGCTCAGGGATTTCTCTCTTCCCAACAGTGTTTATGTAAGAGCTGCATGGCAAGCAGCACTCGCTATACAATATTGATCAGCTGAGCCATTAGCTGGAATTCAAGAGACAACTATGTCACAGCAAAACCAGAACAACTATTGCTATTGATTGGAATTTTTTAGAGAATATTTTGATATTTGAGCATGTCAGGAAATACAAATTTCTTCTAAATAATAATACTAGGAACATAGATTACAGCATGGTTACAGAACATCCTTACAAAGGAAATGAAAAAATGGGCAGGTTTCAATTTCAGTAACTGTGGGGACACAGATTTTCTATTACTATTTTCGAAAAAGATTATAGAGAATCACAGACCACTGTGGATGCAAAAGACCTCCAAGACCATCGAGTCCAACCTTCGACCCAATACTAACATGCCCACTAAACAATATTGTGAAGCACCATGTCCACTCGTTTTTTAAACACTTCCAGGGATGGTGACTCCACCACTGCCGTGGGCACCTTGTGCCAGCATCTGACCACCAGTGAATAAATTTTCCCAATATCCAACCTCAACCTGTCTCGGCACAACTTGAGGCTGTTTCCTCTCATCCTGTCCCTCGTTCCCTGGGAGCATAGCCCAACCCTCACCCAGCTGCACCCTCTTGTCAGAGAGTTGTAAGGTATGAGAAGGACCCCCGATCCTCTTTTTCTCCAGGCTGAGCCCTCCCAGCTCCCTCAGCCGCTCCTGGTGCTCCAGACCCTTCCCAGGCCACTCTCCAGCCTCTCAATGTCTGTCTTGTCTAGAGGGGCCAAAAACTTACCTCAGAATTGGCGGTGCCACAGCACAGGGGATGGTCACTGCGCTGATTCTGCTGGCCACAACATTACTATTATTACATTAGTGCCCTTGGCTTTATTTTATGGAATGGTGTGGTCTTTAGAGAAGGGACTGCAGAAGGAAGGACGGCTGGAGTGAAGTGCTTTGCTGGGGAAGGCTCACCTGGAAAACAGCAAATGGGATTCAGGGAAGTAGAAGCCATAGCAGGAGGAACTGGGGCTGGAGCCGAGGGGCTAAGAGGGATGAGGTGGGATCAATTTGTGAACATCACCTGCGAGCAAGGGTGAGGGATGCAGAGCTGGGAAGAAGAGAGGGAGCTATAGCACCAGCAGAGAGAAGCCCTGTGAAGAAGGAAAGCCACGGTCCATCTGCGAGGAGAGATAATGAAACCGAGGGAGCGGGGCAGGCGAGATAGCGTCAGCCATAAACAAGCGGAGAACGAGGAGAAAAATAATCCAGCTAGTTTGTAGCGGGGCTCAGGCTCAATTGTTTGGTGAAGTGCGTGTTGTCTGCGCATGGCAAATGTCAGCCGGTGGGGAGGGCGGTGGCGGGGGCAGCCCGGGAACCCCGGCGCCCGGCCTCGCGGGCTGTCCCCACTAAGGGGCTGCCCGGCTCCTGCTACCCCTCGCTGTCCCGTCCCTGCCTCACGGAGGGTGCCACCATCATCACGCCCATCGCTCTCTGAGGGGACCGTCCCCACTCCTGCCCGCGCCCCTCGCACTGAGGCGGGAAGTGTGTGTTGGGGGGGAGAGGGGGGGGCGCGCTCCCGCCGCGCCGCCGCGCCCAATTGGCCAGCGGGGGCGCGCTCCCGCAGCCCCCCCGACCCCCCCCCGTGCCGTCAGGAAGATGGTGGCGGCCGCTTGAGCGCGTCCCCGCGCTCCCCTTCCTCCCCTTAGACGGGCGGGCGGGCGGAGCAGAGGGGAGCGGCTGCTGCTGCCGGTGCCGTCCCGGCTGGGCGGGCGGCTGAGGGCGGGAGGCGGCCCCTCGGCGGCGGCCGTGCGGGGAGGAAGCGGCGGGTAGCTGCAGCCGACATGGAGGAGCGGTCCCCTCCCGGCGGGGGCCCGGCGTCCCCCCCGCGGGGCTGAGCCAGCGGCCCGCCCGCCCCGCGCCTCGGGAGGGCTGCGGGGGAGCGGGGCCAGCGGCGGGTGGCGGCAGCCCCGGCCCGGCTCGGCCCAGGCGAGGGGACTATGCGGGGCTGCCCCGGCGCGCTGTGTGCGGAGCCCGGCGAGCAGCCGATCGCCGCGGCGCTGCCCGGCCGCCCCTACGCGGCGGGGACCGGAGGAGACTAGAGGCGACCCTGCGAGGAGCCAGGTGGCTTCGGCAATCCCAGAGACCCAAGTCCGGCGCGGGCTCTTGAGGAGGAATTAACAACATGGCTTCCCCACCGCACCAGCAGCTGCTGCATCACCACAGCACCGAGGTGAGCTGCGACTCCAGCGGGGACAGCAACAGCGTGACGGTGAAAATCAACCCCAAGCAGCACCAGGGCTGCACCTCTTCTAAGCACTGCAAGTACAGCATCTCCTCCAGCTGCAGCTCGGGGGAGTCGGGGGGCACCCGCCGAGCCGGCGGAGCGGGCGGCAGTGGCTCCGGCCTCCGCCGGCAGAAGAAGCTGCCGCAGCTCTTCGAGAGGGCCTCTTCCAAGTGGTGGAACCCCAAGTTCGACTCCAACAACCTAGAGGAGGCTTGCATGGAGAGATGCTTCCCGCAGACCCAGCGCAGGTTTCGCTATGCTCTCTTCTACATCAGCGTGGCCTGTCTGCTCTGGGGCATCTACTTCGGCATACACATGAGAGAGAAACAGATTGTTTTCATGGTGCCGGCTCTGTGCTTCCTCCTGGTATGTGTAGCTTTTTTTGTGTTCACTTTCACTAAGACTTATGCCCGCCATTACGTATGGACTTCACTGATACTCACCCTCCTGGTGTTTGCTCTGACCCTCGCTCCGCAGTTCCAGGCTGTGAAGCCTGTCTCAGGAAGTGGTGACATGTCCAACCGGACTCTCCCGGCAGATCCCACAGACACTTGTCTTTCTCAAGTGGGCAGTTTTTCTATGTGTATTGAAGTGCTCTTGTTGCTTTACACAGTGATGCACTTACCCCTGTATTTAAGCTTGTTTCTGGGACTGTCGTACTCGGTCCTCTTCGAGACCTTTGGCTATCACTTCCGTGATGAGAACTGTTTCACACCTCTGGGAGCCGGTGCGGTTTACTGGGAGCTGTTGAGTAAAGCCTTCCTGCACATCTGCATCCACGCCATCGGTATTCATTTATTTATCATGTCCGAAGTCAGATCAAGAAGCACATTCCTGAAAGTGGGGCAATCCATCATGCATGGAAAAGACTTGGAAGTGGAAAAAGCCCTGAAAGAGAGGATGATTCATTCTGTTATGCCAAGAATAATAGCCGATGACTTAATGAAGCAGGGGGATGATGAAAGTGAAAACTCCATCAAACGTCATTCCACCTCAAGCCCCAAAAACAGGAAGAAGAAGCCCTCCATACAGAAAACCCCCATAATATTCCGTCCTTTTAAAATGCAGCAGATAGAGCAAGTGAGCATTTTGTTCGCAGATATTGTTGGCTTCACGAAAATGAGCGCCAACAAATCAGCCCACGCCCTGGTGGGACTCCTGAACGACCTCTTTGGACGCTTTGACCGTCTGTGTGAGGACACTAAATGTGAGAAGATCAGCACTTTGGGAGACTGTTACTACTGCGTGGCCGGCTGCCCCGAGCCCCGGGCAGATCATGCCTACTGCTGCATCGAGATGGGCTTGGGGATGATCAAAGCCATCGAACAGTTCTGCCAGGAGAAGAAAGAAATGGTGAACATGAGAGTCGGTGTTCACACCGGGACAGTCCTGTGTGGCATTTTGGGAATGAGGAGGTTCAAGTTCGATGTGTGGTCCAACGATGTCAATTTGGCCAATCTGATGGAGCAGCTCGGGGTGGCTGGGAAGGTCCATATTTCGGAAGCTACTGCCAAATATTTGGATGATCGTTATGAAATGGAGGATGGAAAGGTGGTTGAGCGTGTCGGTCAGAGCGTGGTAGCCGACCAGTTAAAAGGTACGTGCTTTTATTTTGTACTTGTTTTTCTTTTGTGAGGGAACAGCATTGCCCCAGTGCCTGCTTTGTGCTTGCTGACTTGCAAACTGAACGTGTTTTACATTTAACTTTGTGTGCTGGTGATCACAGACACCAGGGGAATTACAGGATAAAAGATGCCACAGAGATAAGTGTGAAAGATCATCTGTGGAACTCAAAATAGGCTTTAAAACTCAGCGCTCCTTGTGAGAGTGTTGCCTCGTAGGGAGGAGAAGGTTCATGTGTTTGCTGTCTGCAAGAGGTTTTTGTTTTACTGTTGTGTGTCATCCTTTAATTCAGTAAGTAAACTTGTTAATTGACTTCATGTGGCATACAGAGAGCATATGTGTTTTGCAAAATTATGTATATCTGTGAAAAGGTTTTTTTGGCATCAGGAGAGTTGGGACTGTGAAGGCATTTGGGAAAAATGACAGCTGGATTCACAGAAAGAAATGAGCACTGTAGATTTGGCAGTTTGATATGGCAAGTTGTTGCAGTTTGGAGTTAGGCTGGAAAAAGTTACTCAGGTGGCTCAGTAAGCTGGCAGATGCTCTCATTTCTGCAGCTCGAAGGATTTGGGGATGAAATGGCAAATTTGCCTTTTAGAGAAGAAAATGAAGGATCCTTTGGTTCCCCTTGGTTAAGGGTCTGATTTTCATTTTTCCGCAGTGTTCATTTTGAAGTGAAACCTTTGGCTGCTTTCTAGCAGCACTTGGAGGCGCGTGCAGGAGGGTTGTAGGAGCTGAGGGTTTAATTGTCTGTTTTGTCAAAGCTGTCTCTCTTCGGTGCCGTGCCTTTGTCTCAGAGAGAGATTGTTGTCTGCAGTGCTCATAGTCCAAGGTGGGGAGCAGATGGAATATGTAACAAACCCTGTTATGCTCTGTGAGTTTATTCGTTCTGCTTGTAAAAGTTTATATATATATAGATGTAGATATGTATTCCATTTTTATGAAGTAAGCTGGAAAACTGAGTGGAAGAACCTGAAGGAGTCATAGATGTTGTGATGGAGGAAGGAGATATTTGTGGCAACAAACACAAAAGGAGGCCAGGATGGTGGTAGAAAGGTCAGTGAGTAAGGACGTGGGGAGAGCACTGCAGAGCAGTGGTGGCAGTGGCAGCCACTTGCCCCTGGCAGGTGCTTGTTTTGATGTGACACAAAAACTTATTTTTGGTGAGCGAGCTGTCCACATGCATACGGCAGCGGGAGGCTTACGGCGAGCAATGACATCGGCAGTGACATTGGTGCCTGGGAGCCACAGGACTGAAGCAGATGTGTGTCCCTGGGCTTTGGCTTTCTGTTTAGCTTCTAAAAATACAAATTCAGTTAATTTCTTTGAAAAGTGTTGACACTGATGTATTTCAGTGGGAGTGTGCTTTCAAGAAATCAGCATCAGACGTTACCTCGTTGTTACTCTAAGATGGATTTTGCTGTTCTAATGAAAATAAATTGAACAGGTTGTAGAGGAACATCCCTGTGATATTTCTCTCTTCCATGTACCTTTACAGCCAAATGCAGTGCAAAGGCTGTGTTGTAGCAGCAAATAAAATTCAGTATTTTTGCTGCATTTATAACTGTTCTCAATATTAATCCCAAACTGACATGAATTTAGTTGTGGAGACTGACGGTACTGCTCTTAAATTTTCTTATTTATTTGTTTATATTTTCTAGGAGATCACAAGAGCACTTTGTAGAGCAATTATACCGCATGCCAGCAGTGGGTTTTTCTTGGTCTTTCTCAGACTTCTGTTCTGTCCTTGGTTGCATTTATCATGAGAGGGCACAGGCTGCTCTGCCTCCTCAGTACAGAGGTTTGGATTTTGCAGCTCTGAATGCCTTTCACAGCTCCTGCTTCAGCCAGGGTACTACAGATGGACAAACTGGTATGCAGTCTAGATAAGATGAAGTTTGCTTTGTGAACTGACATTTAGTGGTCTCTTCTTACCCTGAAATGTAGCTTTGAAAGCATCTGGAGCATGTGGTAAGAATTACTTTAACAAGGAATATGGGTTGGGCTTTGCTTTTTCCCCATTTCCCTTCTGGTTTTTTTTGTGGAGCTGTAATCAGCTGCCATTTCTTACCAATGTCTTATGCAGTTACAGAAATCAGAGGCTGTGTGTACTTCTAAGCCAAGCAAACCTCTGCCATGACTGCCCTTAGCCCCAGGTTTGTAGCACACTTACTCTGTTCCCTCCCATGCACAGACCCTCAGGGGATGTGGTAGGTAGTGGGTGCTTCAGAGCTGCCCATTTTTTCCTGTTTCCTCAGAACTTTGTTCTGCAGCCAGATTACTCAGCTGACAGGTAAATGCCATCAGGAAAAAATACATCAAAGCCAATGATAAAAGCCATCAAACAGGAGTGCCATGGGCTGGTGTGTAGGACCTGCTGCAGGGGAGGGTTTTGTTAGGGAGCAGCTCTGAGATTTAATAAGGGAAACTGAGATTTCAGCTCTTAATTGATCTCTGCCAAGCATCTGCTCGGTTCTGTGAATGGAGGTGCTGTTAGGAAGCTTTGCCGTACTATTTTCCCTGAGAATCCATTGATAGTAGCGATAGAGAAGAGGAAGTTTGTTGTGGTTGTTTAATTATGTCATACCTCGTACTCTATTCAAGTATAAAAGTGCTGTACAGATAACAGACATAAGCTTTGTTTCCCTACCAGTACTTCAATTCTCAGCTTCCTTTCAACCTCTGATATCTTAATTATATCCTATTTTTAATGCTGTATGTCTAGTATATTATCTCTTCATTGAGCTGCAGCAGTCGTAGCTATCTTTGAGGCTGAGTCAAAAGGAGCAAGTAAACTCTTCAAAGAGCAAAGTGGGAGGTGCCGAGCACACGGTGCCCACGTTCCACACACTTCAGGACTTCTACCTAACACTGCTCCTGGAGCAGGTCTTGAAACAAAAGCACCTCTGTGGCTGGAGCATGTCAGGCGTGCTCCTGGAGCGAGTCCTTTGGCTCGGTTCACCCCGAAGGAATCCAGGTACAGCTCTCCAGTGTGCACCAAAGCAGGGTGTGGAAGAGTCACTTGGGCAAACTGCTTCAAAACCCTGCTCCCCATTCCATTTGGAATACTCAGGTTTATGTGCCCCAAGTTGTCCTAGTGCTGCTCTTCCTCTTTTTTTGGAGTAGATGAGGCAAAACTAAATTACTTTCTGTTTTGTGGTTCACTGAAATCTTAGGATGGGAATATCTTTTTTTCCTCCTTTGCTTCCTTGGCTCCTTAGTGCAAGCAGTGGGGCCCTGGTATGTTCCCTCCTGTTTCTGATGGTGTCTAAAAGAAACCAACAAGGAGAGCTTGCCAGTGATGCCTTGCAATATTTTTGCCTGTTTCTGACTCCTCTATGTTTTAAGATTCCTTAGACCCCTGTTTTCACAGCACCTGATCCCCTTGGATGTGAAGGGAGTGCAGGAGAGCAGTGTTGGGAGTGGATTTTTTGAGGTCCACAGATAAACCCCAGCCATCAGTTCAATTATATATTCCATAATAATTTCACTGTAGGATTTGAGACAATTCACTTTCTCTGTCTTCTTGCAGAGCTTCCTAGCAAATAAATTTATTGAAGATTATGGGATACTGAGAGTCACATAACGTAGGTTAATGTGTCCCTTTCGAGCTCCGGAGGCAGAGATCTCTTGGGATATAAAGAGTTCTGCTTATGGAAATATTTTTGTTTTGCTCTGTTCTTCTTGGTTGTTTGCATTTCTCTTTCTTGTTGCTTAGGAGGTCACAATATTGCTATTTACCAGCCAGCAACTCTTCCAGAAATACCAGGGTCACCGGCATCTTGTTTTTTGAGTGCTCAAAATACGTAAGCATGTTGGGGCAAGAATGCTTTCTCTGTGTTTATAGGGCATAGCACAGCAGAACCATGATTTCATTTGGGGCCTCTCTGTGTGCACTGATACCCAAAATAATTCCTGAACTTTCTGCAGCCAGACATCTCCTTGTTAAGTTTGCCTCAAGGAGTGGCTTTATTGCTGCATTCCTGTTAGAAACTCTTGATGATACAGGCACGATTTTCTCTCTTGATTTTGTCCCTTATTTCATAATGGAGAAAATGCTAAGGGATTCTTGTGCTCTCTGTCACCTGGCTGAGCCAAGGCTGGTGGCACAGGGAAGGTTGGCTTTCACAGCACTTACTGCTGGAACACCCTCCAGTTCACCTGTGGCCAGCAGTGGCTGCTCCTGATAAAGCTTATCAAAGATCTCCAGCTGATGTGTTGCTTTCACTGTTCTCTATTTCTTTTAATATCTGCTTTAATTTTAAACATTTCTTTAGTAATAAGTAAATTGGTTATAAAAGTCACCATTTCGCTCAATAGTGAAACCTTTTAGTCCATGAGTAGCCTGGCTCTTTACAGGGTGGCAGCCTGTGACCCAGGGGATGCTTTTCCCATGGCATGTGGGATACAGCTCTGCTTGGTGACTTGATACTCCACTGCTGCTTCATGTTTGGGTTACAGGGAACACGGCAAGGGTGTTCCTGAAAGACAAAAATCTTGGGTCAGGTTATGCAGAGAGAAATAATTGAATTTTTCTTCCCTTCCTCCCCTCCGCGGCCAGTCAGGGGAGAGCACGATCACACCCTGACAGCACTGGAGTCTTCCCTGCCTGCCCTGACTCCCTGTCCTTAACCAGCGCTGTGCACAGAGGACTTGTAGCTGTCGTGTGCTTCTGGAAGTTCAGAGGTAGATGAAAGATCAGATGAAAGTCTTCCTTGGCTTTTTGAGCCCAGCCTGCTGGGCACAGTGTAAATCTAGAAGGCTTGTGCTTGTGCCAGCAGGATGGCTCTGCAGAGAGCTCTGCAGATTCAGCTTTGCTCTGGGGCTAAGGGCAGCTTTAGTCTCTAACAAGTGAGGGTTTTGGAGTCAGTGAGGGGGGTTAAGGTGCTTGTCTCATGTCTTGCCAGCTGCCATGCAGGTCTTTCTGTTCAACTTCTGTTTTCATCATGTTCCATAAATGTAAGTCTTTAGATACAGGCTTTTTATATTTATTGAACTGGCTTGTGACAGACTCTGTGATTCTGGATTTCATGTGTTCTGATACTGATCTGATGGTCAGGCAAAAATAGACAGAAAAAATGTCCTTTTTTTTTTTAAATGGTAATTAAGTAAACATGTATGTATTTCCACTTTCCCACAAAGAGAATTCTGAGTGCTGACTGTGACAGAAAATTTTAATGACCAGTCAATTTATCAGCTTTACATAATCTGACCTATTAACTGTTGTTGAGGTAGTGGTTCATGATCTTATGTGTCAGTGAAAATAAAATACCAAACACAGGTTGACTTCACTCCTGTATTTCAAAAATGGAAAGTGTTCAGTGACAGATGAAGAATAATAATTAGAGGTAATTTGCATGAAGGCATATTGCCAGGGAGAAGCAAATTCTACATTGATTTAACATTTTGACATGATCTGTAATTTTACTATGTAATAGCATAAAGAAAAGGATGTAAATAGTGAGTATAGTAGCTCAGCCTGGTTCTTGTCAAGTCTTCACTCTGTGAAGATGTCTTTAATAGCTGTAAACAAAAGAAAGAACTTGGTAGAAAAATCTAGTGATTATTGAGCTTTCCAAATATGACTTGATGAAATGACATAACTTTTTCTCTAAGTGAACCTGGGTTTCTGTGCAGGTACTGCTCAGATTGCTGCCAGACCTGGACAGGAAGGTCATAATTTCTCCAAATTTTGAGGAAGATTTTTTTGAGTCTCATAGTTTTATTTGTACAAAACCAAGTAGAAAAATCTCTCCATTAAAAATATTCACACTGGTTTTATTATTTAGGGGAAACTTGGATGTTGGTGTTTGAGGCTTTGAGTTTTGATAACTTGTTTACAGGCTAATTTGACTGGGCACAGTGAAAAATAATTTTGTAAGCATAGTTAGAACTCGTGTAAGATTCTTCACTTTGAAGGGGATGGAGCCTGACCCTAACCATACGCTTTATTTAACAACGTGGGCTTCTGGTTTCAATTCTTCATGTCCTGACACTAATTAATAAATAAGTCAAGGCAGTACTGAGGGTCTGGTTGTCAAGTATTGCTGCTCTGCCTATTTAAGCCCTGTATGAACACTGTGGAGTGAAGGAACAGTTTCAACAGACCTTAAAACATTTACATCCTGCAGGAGCTCAAGTGAGCATGGCCACATTGGAGCTTCATTCCAGAACGTGGGAAAGGTGAGGGCTGAAATCTCAGGTCCTGGGATGCTGGAGGGACACCATGGCTTCTGCTGCATTCTGTGATCATCATCTGCAGTCTTTCACCTGTATTTCTGTCTTTGGTTTTCCTGAATCTGGGTGCATGATGTACACAGGTACCCTACAAATTGCAAATCTGAGCTTCCTTCTCCTGTTTACATCAGAAAATCTTCAGAGGTAGGAAACCGTTTAAATGCAAGAGATCGCTTTCTTTAAATAAAAGCCTTGACATGGTGCTTCTTGGGGAAAAAGATTGATGGAAAAGACAAAACAAAGTCAAAGACATGTAATTTATATTCATCTTCTGTCATGAGGAGGATGCATGATTTGAATGGGTTGTTTAAAACTCTCTCTGCAGTTATTTCACAATATGTACTTCACTTCTGCTGGCAGGCAAAGAATTTTAGAATTTACATTCACCACTTATGAAGTATGATTTCACTGGATTTCAATTTGCTGTAGATTGTCCTGGAATATTATTAAAATTAGGAAATTATAATTATTTCCTACCATCTACAGTTAGTATGTAAGCTCTGTCTCTGTCTTGATCCTGAATCACAAGCTCACTCCATCCATCCTGGCTCTGTAAGGAGAGACAGCCATTCCTCTTTCCGTTACAGCTGACACTTGAAAATTCTCGGCTATTTTTAGATGATTTTCAATCTCATTTCTGTCCTTTGAAAAGAAAGGAAGAAAAAAAAATTCCTAGCCTTTAAATTTTTAACTTCCAGTGGGAGTTGCTTTTGCAGAGAAGCCAGCTAGTCAATATAGCCTCATTAACACATTTTAACAGGTTCTGTTATATAAGTTTGCATTATTGTGATGGCTCTTTCATAGGTTTGGAGGAAATTGTTGGAACTCAGTTTAAAGAAGAGCTGTGCAGGGTTTGAAAGTGTAGCTGCTTGCTTCCAAGTAATAATTTGTGAAAACATAAAGTGGCAGTTGGGAAAGAATCCTAAACTGGGGATGTACCATGGAATTACAGCTCGTTCTTTCCCTAGAGGTTGTGTTTGGGCACAGCTTCTGTCTTGGGCAACAGGACAGATTTGGCTGGTGAGGTGGTTCTGGCAAGGCGTTTGTCAGTATTGGACTACCCCAGAAATCTTTACTGCCCTTTCAAGCCAAATCGTTTTCACCAAATTAATACTGTCTTTCATTTGCCCTCCCAAATGTTTTAACCTTGATCAATAAGCCCACTAGATATGTGGTTTGAGGGGTTGACATTTTTTCACGGTCTGAAATGTCTTTGTGGAGGAACAAAATGTTCTAGATATGTTTCTTCAGCTAGCATCCCTGAGGATCAAAATCTCCCTCTCAACTGCCTGTAAATTTTTTGGGTTTGTATTTGCTACAGTAATTTACTGTGGGAATTCTTGGCAAACCATCTAAATAACGATTATATTGCAAGTCTTTCTTTCACTCATAGCACTTACTGTTCCTCTTGTTGCACGTCTGAAACTGTTGCCTTCAACTTGACTTGATAAATTTAGAAATCACATTGCTGTCATAAAGTAGCATTACTTCTAAAATCTCCAAAATTGGCACAGTGCGGAAGAACTGGCTGAATAAAGTCCACTAGCTTGGTGATGGGATCTTTCCTTCTGCCTGCTGCTTAACATGTGCAGGAACATGCAAACAAAGGAAAAGTAACATCTTATGATCTGCTCATGAAAGAGCAGTTTGCTTCCTTTTGGTTTTTTTTTTTCCTTCAGCTGAAGTTAACTCAAACCCGCTTGTGTGGATGTCATCACAGTCTGGAATTCCCAGAGCTCCTGCTGGGCACATAATTCCATAAACCAGGGGTCCTGCCACTGCAATGGGGGCAGAGGGGCTGTGCAGAAAAGAGCCCAAAAGCATCCAAATCCAGCTGTCTCTGTTTATAAAGATTTAATTTCCTTCCAGTGTTACTAATCTGTGGGCCTTGATAGGAAGACCTTCAAAACAGAAGGGGAAAAGTGGAAAGCAAAACTAACTGGTAAAAAATACCACTGATATTAACAATTATTTGTATGTTTGAAGGGACAAAATAGTTGTAGTTTCACTGCATTTAAATGCACAATAAGCTAAAAAAACCCAAAAACCCCTCAACAAAACCCACCTCATAAAAAAAAGTGAAGTGTGTAATTTAAATAAAACATGCTATGAAACATTGACACAGACTACAGGAAATGTATGAAAACTTCTTTTTCTGATATTGGATGCTTAATTCTTTAAGTTCATTAGAGAAATGAGGATGTTTGAGTCAGAAATGGGATCTTTTCAGTTTTTAAATGTGCAGCTTTGCTGTTTGACTCAGATGCACGTGCCTCAGAGATGGAGTAGGAGTTAATTTTTGGTTGTGCTGTTTTCAGAAGACCTCCCTGGGAAGCTTTTCCGTAGATGTTTCCAGTAGTTCTTGGAATCAAATTCTTGTCTTCTTTAACTCGTGTTTAGTGGACATTTGGAGTGTGTCCTGTAGGTACTGAGTGTCTCTAACCTCTGACCGACTTGGACGAGTGTCCAGCAGATAAATCTCTTGGAATTGCTCACAGGAGCGGTGCTACAGGCAGGATGTAATGAGGAAATGTTCCTGTAAGGGCATTATTTGCAAAGAGACCAGGTACAACATCAGCTCTGAATTTCCTTTGTTTAGACAGTATGATGCTTGGGAAGAGCTGTTTCCAGCAGGTCTGAGTTCGGCCTGTGCTTGGAGAAGAAGTGGCCATAGGCTTCCAGGGCAGGAATGTGGACTCTGCTGTGTCACACACAGTGACTGTGCACCAGCAGATAACCAGGCTTTGATCCAAGGCTTTTCTAGCCTTTCCCATCTATTTCCAATTTTTAAAACTTGGCTCTTATTTGGAGTGGGTGCAGAGGAGGCCACTAAGTTGATTAGAGGGATGGAGCACCTCTCCTATGAGGAAACACAGAGGGAATGGGGAATGTTCAGCTTGGAAAAGAGAAGGCTTTGGGGTGACGCAATTGTGGCTTTACAGTACCTGAAGGGAGCTGACAAGAAACATGAAGAGAGACTATCTACAAGGGCCTGGAGGGACATGACAAGGGAGAATTGCTTCCCACTGCCAGAGAACAGGGTTAGATGAGATATTGGGAGGGAATTGTTCCCTGTGAGGATAGGAAAGCCCTGGCACAGGGTGCCCAGAGAAGCTGTGGCTGCCCCTGGATCCCTGGAAGTGTCCAAGGCCAGGTTGGATGGGGCTTGGAGCAGTCTGGGACAGTGGAAGGTGTCTCTGCCCGTGGCAGGGGGTGGAATGGGATGGACTTTAAGGTCCCTTCCAACCCAAACCATTCCATGATTCTGTGAAGTTGTTTGCATCTGTCTGACTCCCTATTTGGGACTGACCTTGCTGGTAAGATAAATGTTATGAAAGAGATTCTCTCCCATGTACATATGAGTTAGTAATGAGACAGTATGAATAGTGTTTAATGTTTTACTTGCTGCTTGGCAATGTGGCATCGTCTAGAAGCGGAGAGTGTTCTTAAAAATACCACGTGAGGATGAGAAAATTTATTATAAGTTGTTTCATAATTCCAATAAACCATTTAAGAGAAACATACACACCCCGTGCCTCACCCGAGGTTCTGGAATCCTTAATGATCAGCAACTGAATTTTTCTGCTGAGAATGTTAAAGTAACATATACGTCTTTGGTTATGAAACATTGCTGCTGCTGGAATTTGCTGTGGATACAGAGATAAACAAAAGGTCTGCTAGTCTTCAGTGAAGTCATGTTTTCTTACCTGTGTCAGATACTTTAATTTGATATTTGATGATAGTTTTCCACAAATAAGTCCAAAAATCTTAATTTATGTAAAGGTGTTGAGCTCATAGAATTGTGGAATGGTTTGGGTTGGAAAGGACCTTGAAGATCATCCAGTTCCTGCCTTGGGCAGGGACACCTTCCACTGTCCCAGGTTGCTCCAAGCCCTGTCCAGCCTGGCCTTGGGCACTTCCAGGGATCCAGGGGCAGCCACAGCTTCTCTGGGCACCCTGTGCCAGGGCCTCCTCACCCTCACAGGGAAGAATTTCTTCCCAGTTATCCCATCTAACCCTGCCTCTGGCAGTGGGAAGCTGTTCCCCCTTCTCTCACTCCATACTCTCTCTTTCCCCATGTATATGTGAATCTATAGCATTTCAGTAACTGTGTGCACCCTTAGAATGTTTTTTATGTGAAAATGATCCGAGTTGTTGTCGCAGTCTGTTATTTCTTTATAATCAGATGCTTGAATCGTGTTTAGTCAGCTTGGAAAATGTGTTTAATTCTTGTAGCACAAATGGCTGCGTGTTCATGAACTGGTGACACTTCTTAATAAAAGTTTTGCTTGGTTCTATTTAATAGGGAGCATCATAGAACTTACCAGCTGGTAATGGGAGGTGGGAGCTTCAGGACATCAAGAATGCCATTTTTTAAATGTGAAGGCAGAGGATATCAACAGGAAGGTGGTGGTTTCCAAGCCCTGATGAAGCACTGGGATGATCCTTTTGCTTTGTTGCTTATCCCTGCTCAGGGATAGAGCAAGTTTGGCCATGGCTGTTTGCTGATCAGGAGTCAGGAATGATTTTGTGTCCATAATCGGGTACTGAAAGTGAATCAGACCATACGGGAGGCATTTTTATCAGGCGCAGTGTTTTCTGTATGTTATAAAAAACGCGTGCGTGATGTGGCTATATTTAAAATGGAGTACATCTGTTATGCATTTAATTCTTTCCAAGATTTCAGGAGGTGACAAAG
Organism: Corvus cornix cornix; assembly: GCF_000738735.6. Classification (NCBI taxonomy): domain Eukaryota; kingdom Metazoa; phylum Chordata; class Aves; order Passeriformes; family Corvidae; genus Corvus; species Corvus cornix. The sequence goes on along the minus strand of NC_046344.1, from coordinate 14,281,515 downwards.
TTGGAATTTGTCTTAAAATTCAGATGAAAATTTTGTTTTTCCAAGTTAGGAGATTTGCCTGCTCGGCTTCCACCCTCACCAGTGCTTCTTTGAAGCAGTGTGTTTGCAGAGCACTTAAAGAAACTGTATTACTTACGTATTTTGGGATTTAGGTTGTGATAGGAGTTGTATGATCCTAATATCAGCCATAGCCAAGCGTGCAGCCAAGAGGGTCATAAATTACTGGGAGTTGTGCTGCTGCTGCTGTAATGGAGAGGGATTGTGCTGACGGGGCGTTCTTTGTCTACCTCATATGGAGCAAAGGATTTGTTAATTCTTGTGCTGCTTAGTAAATGCAGGAGTTGGACCATGCCCCACCAGTGTTTGGGGCAGCTTTTGAAACACCAAATACTCCGAATTCAAATGGCACTTGTTGAAGTTTACAGTGAGAATTGTGTCGCTTCAAAGAGGAGCTGGTTGGTTTTAACAGCAGAATTATTGATTTGTGGAAATAATGTGATTGTGTGTGTTAAATATCATCTTTGAGATGTTATGGTAACACAACAGCCTGGGTGAGGGAAATACATAACACAATTCAGGAACTGCATTTAATATACATTGAGCATGCCTATAGCTTGTCTAAATAAAACAGCTTTAAATGTAGCCTATGACTCACTGATACAAGTAAAGCAAAATGTTGCTCTAAAAGTCTTTGCTGCTGTATTTAGGTGATTCAGTATAAAATCACAGAATCACAGCATGTCTTGGGTTGGAAGGGACCTTAAAGCTCATTCACTTCCACCCCCTGCCTTGGGCAGGGACACCTTCCACTATCCCAGCTTGCTCCAAGCCCCGTCCAGCCTGGTCTTGGACACTTCAGGGATCCAGGGGCAGCCACAGCTTCTCTAGGCAATGAACGCAAAGAGTTATGCTGTAAACACAGATTTTGGGGTCAGAAGAAGGATGGCCTGAAGTATTTATGAGAGTTTTTATTGCCCTTCCAATGCATATATAAAATTATAACCCTGCTGCAATGACTGTTGGAGGACAATCTTACGGAGAGTGAGCCAGTGAAGTGCAGCTGGTATTAGATGGTCATTGAAAGGGTTCATCCTTGGATCTTTATTTGTAGACTGAGGCACCTCCCAGGCAAGGAGCACTATTGAACTAATTCAGCCTGCGCTGCTACCTGGGCTCCTCAGATGCTGAGGAGCCACTGGGGCTGAGCCCCAGTGAGGTTTGTGTTCACATAGTGACAGCAGAAAGACTCCAATAACCTACTCCATGTGTGCTATCCTGCTCCACACAGCTGAGGGGCTGTGCATTATCAAGGAAGGAAAGAAGGTGAGGCAGCCTGAATTCATGTCTTGGCAATGCTTGAGCAAATTCTGCAAGGATTCCATCGCTGTGCTGGAGCTGGTCATGGCTCTGTTAGAACCTTGCAGGACAACGAAACAGTTCTCGTTTTCTAAGCTGTTTCTTTTCCTCATGTGACTTTGCCCTGTCTCCTAAACTGAAGGAAAACACTCCTTACTTTCAAGAAACCCTAAAATAAATGTTTTGATTTATATACATTTGGATATTCCTATATTAATGTATAGCTGAATTGTGATAAATGGGGATGAAATTTTACTCTCTAGTGTTTACTCTTTCCTTTGTCAAGGGATAAAAATCTCTCACACTGGCACTGGAAAGATCACCAGGTATTTGAGTAACTGGAGTGGATTAAAGGTGTGTTACTTGTGCACAGATATTGCAGTAAAGGGTGGGTCAGGTGCCTGGTTTGAAGACTCTGTTATAGAGTCCTTTAATTTTCCTAATGAATAAACTCATCTGTAGCTGTGGAGCCTATTCCTAAAACTCCCTTGTCTACACATTTGACTGTCTGCATGTATAAATTTTCAGCCATGCCCATTCAATAACCTGCCAGAGGAGGTGGGTCCTCCATCCAACTCTGAGCTCTTGTTGGGTGTCTCAGGGGCTGTTTTGTGGGTTTCTGCTTGCTCTAGCAAACTTCTAGAAAACCATGCTTCAATTTCCTGTTCTGTGAAGTGTAATTGTTGCCAATGTGAGGAATTTTAAATGTGACACCAGACCCATCTTGAAGATGTGGCAATGAAGCATTGCCTTGCTTGAGATTTCTACTGTATGTTCTGCTGTGGGAATCCTAAACCCAGGTTTAAATCCCAAGGAATCATACCTGTGTTCACTTCTAAATTGTGTTTGTGGTTCATGAGCGACATGAAGTGCTGGTCTGTGCTGAGGCAGGGACACCAGCTCATTTATTCATAAGAAACTGTGCTAATGTTTTGGTGACAGTGGTTCCCAAAATGCTGTATTTGAAGTTTGTCCAGAAATCCAGGTGCTTGGAGCATGGTTAAATAGGCTGAATAGTGAATAGTGAGTAGCTGAAATTAGTATTATTGTTCCATGGGACACAGGGTGTCTCACTCTTTTTGTACTGAGGTGGAAGTATTTTCTCATATCGCAGTCCCACACATTTTCTATCTACTGCATTTTGTTCACATGTGGAAGGGGGAATAAAGGGGAGAATTGTACTTTGTGGCAGTATAAATCCTTCATGAAATAGTTGGAGGTCTTAAAAAGTTAAACCTGCATTTGGATTTTAGAATGAGAAGAGATGAGGGACTGTGGGAATACCAGGTACTGTCATTCCAAAAGCGGGATAAAGGATTGCAGGTTCAGCACAGCAGCCATTGAAATGATATTGTTTGGTAATTTGTTTGTTTGGCTGTTTTAATAGCAGCTAATGACTTCTCTTTAGCAATGTCACACTGGCCCTAGAAGACAGAGGGGTTTTAAGCAACACTTTTTTTGGAGGAAGGAAGTGATTCTTTAATGGTCTAAAGTTTTCTGATGCTGCTTTGCATCTGGGGCAATTCCTGCTGTTTCCTGAACCAAAATTTAACTTTTTTGATTTTGAAGATAGAAAGAACATACTGCAGCAGCAACAGTATATCCAAGATGATATTTGTTATTTCATGCTCCCCAAAGAAAATTCCAAGACCTTTAAAACGTGGAGGAGCCTCTACCTGTGGAAGATGTGGAAGTGACTGGTATATTCAGTAAATATATCCAGCTAATAATTGACTGTTTTGGATATAGGGACTGCTTAACACAACTGTTTATGTGAGTACTTCTGTTGTGAATGTGTCTCCATGTGTGGAGAAATTGGGAGTTTTTGAACTATCAGTGTACATTGTACAAAAAAGTTCACGTGGTTTTAGCTGCTGTTTTATCAGCCAAGATAGCAGAGAGCAAATGTGTATAAACCATGAAAATCTGAGAGGTCATCACTAAAGTGTTTACAGGGCAGTCAGTAAGTTGTTATGTTTCTTCATGTTTGACTTTAAAATATACTATGAGATTCGGAGCTTAAATTGCTTGATTTTAAAATATATTGCCATTTTTGATGTTAATTTTTTTAAAAAATCTACTTAAATAAGATGTTAATTGGTGAAAAAAAAGTTTTAAAGGAATCTAAGTGAAAGGAAGATTAACAGCTGATTTTTGGCCCAGTGGGGGATGATTAATTCCCATAGTCTCCTGAGCGCTGAGACCATGGTGCTTCTCTATTTCATGAGCTCTCCATGAAGGCTGGGTTGTCCTTCTGGATGCTCTTCCATGTTCTTGATTGCAGATTTTAGGGGCCACACAGAAGTTGAATTTTCTCTGTGAAGCACAACTCCTGATAACTTGTGTGCTCTAAAGAAAGGTCATATTTGCTGGTAGATCATTCTTCCTCCTCCCAAAAAAACCTGACAGCTGTTTTAAGAAGTTATTTTCAGGCTGGAACGTGAAACTTGGAAGAGAACCAGACTCCTTTCTAAACAAACTTTGCAGTCCTTGTTCCCCCCCCCCCCCCCCATAAAAAATACTCCATATTTCTATTTAAGTTTCACGTAGTTGATCATATGTTAATGCTCTTGTTTATTCCCCTCCTTTTATTTGCTTTGGTGTTCTTTACTATTTGTTTGCCAATAATTCAAAAGCATAAACAAGTGGAGGTAGTGGTGGATTTTGTGGTGGGAGTTGTAATAGTGTTCCCAGTTTGCTGATATGAAATAGGAAAGGTGAGATTTGCAGATATTAGTACTGTTACGGTTTCTAGCCATAGAACTGAAGAGCAAAACTGACCTCTGAGCAGTATCTCACATATTTTGGTGCAAGTTTCCAAGGTCCAATAGCACCATGGCAGCTTTTCTCAAAATATTGTGGCTTTTTTAGATAATTTTTAAGTGTTTGTTTTCATTGTTCTCTTGCAACTGAAGATAATCCCTGTAGGCATTATGACAGCAAAGTATTTTAATGGGATGGAAGCTGTTAAGGGAAAACAGTTATTCCTAAATTCTCTTTTGTATTTTTAATTACTTATTAGATTGTATCTTCTGAGAAGTAAATTAGAGAGGAATTTCGTGATGGTATTTGGAAAAACTGGAAGGCAGTGGGGAAGTAGAAGCCAAAGGCATGGTGGGTGACGGTGTGAGGGAAGAGATTGTAAGAAGTAGAAGTTTGTAGGAAACCAATCTGAAGCACTTTTTGGGGGGTGTTTTTTGTTTAGTCCTTAAATTTCAGAAGTTGTTTCAATAATAGAAGAAACATCAATTAAAGAGATGTGAACCAAATGGAGAGAGCCTGTAAGTGAGCAGTTGGGATGGATGGATGGATATAAAAGAGCAAGGAACTGCAGTTGTGTTAATCTGGAGGAAAAAGCTCCAGATGGGAGAGATGACCACATTCTCCACACAAGGAAAGGGTTGCCTGTGGAGGGGGAAGGAGCTGGAGCTGGAAGTCCTGTGCTTAAACTGCTGCAAGAGCACTGCTGTGTGTGGGGAACACCAACACCTCCAGCAGGGGTTAAGGGACTCTGTGGGAGCAGCTTTGGGCTGTGGCTTTGGGGCAGGTGAGGCCCAGAGTGGTGAGGAGGTAACTCAGCACCTCCCAGGAGGCATCGGGAAGCTGGAGCAGCCATGGATTGTAGGGATGGATTGCTGCTGTGCCACTGGGAATAACCACACAGTATTTCAGCAAGATGGCATTGCAAGAATTTTAATCCTCTTTCTGAATAATTTGAATAATTTGGCATAGAGCTGTTGCTGATTTACTGAGGTTGTTGTTTTGGGGTTTTTTGTGTGTTGTGAACTGTCTGGCTTGTCCAGGACATGGAATGAAAGAGAATTGCTCCACTCGAAGTAGATAGAGGTGATCTTTGCTGTCATCAAAAGCCACAGGGAGCAGCAGTGTAATGCTGGAGCTGTGCCTTTCCTCACCATTGGGATGGAGGTGGCCCATCCCAGTGGTGTGTTGCCCCTGAAGAGCTCAGGGGTGCACAGATCCAAGTTTCCTCACACAGTGCAAGCTGCATGTTGATATCGTGGTACCCATTTCTGGAAGCAAAATGTGGTGTGCAGCAGATCCCTGTTGCCCTACCCCTGATGACAGCCTGCTGAGCAGAGCAAGGAGCTTCAGAGGATTACTGTCTCTTTTTTGCTTTTCTGTTTTAGCATTTAACCAGTATCTACTTCTCATTACCAAAGTTTGTCCTATTGATAGAAATCCTACATCCAGTGATACTAATTTTTGTCTTTATGTGCATATGTGTAGCTATAGAAATAAATCCATCATTTCAGTTAGTTCAGAACTGAAAAAAATACATCACAAAGGAATGTTTGGGGGTTGTTTTGCTTTTGATGTGATGGTTGTTTTGCTTTGGATGCTGCAGCCTTTCCAAATGCCAAGCCAGAAGCTGGATGTCTCTTTCCATCCTTGGTGCTGGTGCTGCAGGAGCAGCCCACGTCCCTAACAGGTGGATGTGACAGCCCAGGGCGGCGGCGCCTGTGCGGGAGCAAATCTGCCTGTTGTGTCTTCTCTTTCTGTGCTTATCCGCATTTCCTTGGCCGGCTGAGTCCAATCCCAGTGCACTGAGCCAGGCCTTGGTTTGCAGAGCTGCTGATCCCTGGTCTGAAGGTGCTTTTGTTGTGGGTACACTTGTGTGATAAGTTTTTGTGATTACAAGTGTGTTTGTTGTTGGAATTTATTCTGCCCTGCTCTGCAATTCTTGCATTTCCAAGTCCATTTAACTGGAAACTTCACTCACACTGTCTAAACTTACAAAAACAAACCAGATGTAGCTATCTGGAAAAGTTTTTGTGTGAGCTGTTCCTTCTGTATATCTTCCAAAATTGTGTTGCAAATGGTCAGCTCAAAATGAAAAATAGGTGATTTGGGTGAAAATATGAGCCACAGTAGGAAAAGATCCATTTCCCCTTTGTGCAAACAAGAGCACTTTTGTATCGTAAGACATTGGCAAATATTTTCTCTTCTTATTTTCATTTTTCCTTATCTACCTGTACAATTGTATAGGCTTATCAGTAAGCAGGTATATATCAAAGAATAAGAAAATAAATTTGATTTTTTGATTGAGACACAGTTGGCAAGTGGTAGAAGCAGTGTGTGTGTGTGTGTGTGTGAGTGTTCTCTGAGGTTGCTGAGCCCTAATGGTTTTCTTGGTAATACTTCAGACTTAATACCTCTCTCAGCCATGAGGGCAGCCATCAAATCATTAATTTAATATCGTGTTAGCAGCTCTCTCCTTGCAGTTATCTACAGGAAGACTAAATAAAAACACCTTAAAAAACCCATGTGACTAAGATCAAAATATCCTTAGGGGAGGAGCACTTCAAGGAGTGTTTTTAGGTACCGAAAACTTGAGACTGTCTTCCCTTTCCCCCTCGCACAATTTGGGGTTTTATGGTGCCTTTTTTTGGTGGTTTTATTTGGTTTTTGTTTTGTTGTTTTAGGGGGTTTTTTTAAAATGAATTCTGTTTCTTTCATAATTGGGAAAATTGTTGCCTTGAAGTACTAATTTTTAAGGGTCTCAGCAAGTTTTAGGGAACTGTATTTTTTTAGATTAATTTTTATCAGGGTTCTTATGTAAGGTTTTCTTTGCATCTATTTTACCAATTTTTATACCTCTTTAATTTCCTTGTTAAATTGTGCAGGGCCATGTTTATTATGAAAGGCTGCCAGTGTATGTTTGTATCCAGTTTCCTCAATAATTTGTTCTCTCTCTGAGTTTGAAACTTGAATCTTTTATTTGGTTTTGTTCAAGTCTGATGTACCAGTGCCAGATCTAATTATTTAAATTTCCCATTATAACCTTCTTACAGTTTAAACAGTTTCTACAACACTGAACTTTCACAAGCCCTGAGCTTCTTCTCCAGGCTGTGACTTGCCTTTAATTTTCAGTCTAAAATTACAGTGGGAGCTGTGTCCCTAACTCATTTTGATCTCCTCATCTACAGGTTGTGGAAACAGAGTTTTAAACTTGGTTTGGGGAAGAAAAGCCAAGTATAAATATATTTCACTCATTTGAAGCCCTTGATATTATACAGCACATTCCCCAGAAACAACAAGGAGAACTGGTGGCCTGTTTCTCCAGTCTCCCGCTCCTGTGGGATCGATGTAATTTGAATAGACCTGAGATTTACTCCAGTAATCTAAATCCCTCCTTCTCACAGAATCATGGAATCACAGACTGGTTTGGGTTGGAGGGACCTTAAAACTCATCCAGTCCTACCCCCTGCCATGGCAGGGACACCTTCCACTATCCCAGCTTGCTCCCAGCCCTGTCCAACCTGACCTTGGACACTTTCAGGGATCCAGGGGCAGCCACAGCTTCTCTGGGCACCCTGTGCCAGTGCTTTTGATGGAAAGGAGATGAGTTTTTTAGTTTCTCCATTCAGTTTCCAAACTCAGTTTTTTCAGAATTGCTGGAGTTGTACATTGTTTGCTGGAGGAGCAGAGAAGCCCAACCAGGCTGGGGCTCAGGCGGTGGCCAGGATGCGTTTCTCTGCAGGATTTTCCATCACAGGAGGTTTTGTGTTTCCTGACAACCTTCGCAGTTTTCCCATGCCTGTAAAGCTTGTGCAAATAACTGGCCAGCAAAGCTACATCCCTACAACTTGACCTCCAGGCTCGGCATTAATGCCCCTCAGGCTGTATCCCTCCATTCCTGCTGCTCGCTTGCACTCTGGTTTTTCCCCTTTCTTTGCTGGTTCTCTCCCTCTCTCACGAGTGTAACTTTTATTCAAATTAAAGGAACCACACATGGGAAAGTGTATTCAGTTTAAGAGGCTGGTTCATCTCTGCTGGTGGAGTGGTTATGAAATGCTGCTTGGAGTTTGCCTTCATCAAAATGTCAATTTTGCTTTGTTTTAGAAAACATCAGAAGTTAAATAAGGATTTTTAAGTAGGGGAGGTAATTAGACTTTGCTGTTTGTAATATGATGCAGTGTTCAGCCCCGATTTCTTGGCCTTCCACTTTCCATGTAGATTAGAATCGTTGAATGTCCAATTACCCTTTGGAAAATGTTTTATCTTCCTTATAGAAATGTTTTTCTTCCATGGCTCCAGCATCTTACTTTTCCCCATTGCCCTTTTCTTCCTTCCAGTCTTTCCTTCCAGGTTTCCACTCTGAGATTAAAGCCACAAAAAAGGGCTGGTTCAGTGTTTGATACAACTGAAGAGTGAAAAGCTGAAGCAAATGGAGTAAATGGAGGAATGGGAGTAAGTAGCCAGGGGGGCTGGTTGGGAACCTGCTCAGCAGCTCTGCTCCTGGGCAGGTGTTCCTTGTCTGTCTGCAGCTCATCTGCTACTGGGCTTTCCCACTTCCTCGGCTCTCTTGTTTGCTTCCTTGCAGTTGTTCTAGCTTAAGTTCCCATCAGTTCAGAATTCCCAAAGAAACAGCCAAACACTTGATTGGAAACGGTCATAGTCATCCATTTAATTTTATATGGACCGCGATGTGGGACATTGTGCAATCTCAGTGTTGATGAATCGGCGGTGAATTCCCAGACCATTTGTTCTTCAAAATCCATTTTAGCTGGTTTTAGTGGCACAAAAAATTAAATATACAAATGGAGAAAAGTAAGTGGCAGAGTAGCTGAGCCCTATCTTGGTTCCTTTGCAGGAGAGGAGCCCAAATCCGGTGGGCTAGGAAGTGCCCATAAACGGTTTTCAGTCTGAGTTGTTTGTTTAAACTCTGGGTTTATGGGACATAAAATAGAGCAAAATGGAAAGTAAATAATACAATGTCCTATCTGGAGTGTCTCTTCTGCACTTGAAAATAAGTGAGTGCTAGAAGGGAATCATCAGGGTGACTCTGGGAAGAACAGCTGGGCCAGGGATGACAGTGCCATCAGATGAAGCACAGGGTGCTTGCCCACTGCCTTCCCACCCCAGACCACAGCCACCAACACTGGGCCATAAAAGGAAACAACTTTTCTTGTCAAAATACAACTGTCCAGCCCGTTTGCTTTCTGGGAAAAATGTCCAGTAACTGCTGGTACGGCTGTGTGATGTGCAGCTCTACCTATAAACATTTACTTACTCTGAACTTACCCGTTGGCTTTTCAGAGCCCATGGGGCAGGGGAATAACATAATGCTGCCAGCTGATGAATGGTCTCCATGTAGCAATGGAAAGCCTGGATAGGGTTTAAAGTTCAAAACAGTTTGCTTTTCAAAAAAAGTTTTGGGGTTTTTTTAATCAGAATGAATAATGCAAAGTACCTAATTACTTGTAAAAATCGTGCATCTCTGCATGAAATTAATTTTTGTATAAAAAGTAGTAAATATGCTTTTCCTCATAGTTTAATTTGACTTATTTTATAATACTTTGCCTTATTGCTCTGATAGTTTTAAATTTCTATAAGCTCTTTAAATGATGCAAGAAAGTGCTCTGCTGGCACAACATGTAAACTAAGTGAGTGGAAAAGTAAATATTTAAGGCTGACATATTGAAGTATAAATAGCGGTTACTGTGTGTAATGTTTCAATTGTAAAACTACTTCTAGAGCTCTATTAGCGTGCACCATTGCTTGTTAAAATGGGAATGTTTTCTAAAAGTTGCATTTCTGTTTTGGAAAGTAGATCCCAAAGTGGTCACAAATATGTCTCTGACATGGATCCCTTACGTTTGTCACTCAGCCCTGGAGAAGGTCTGAGCAGCACAAATTGATGGGCGGTGAAGTTTACCATTCTCGGAGGTTTATCCATATATTCCAGGCTGGATTTGGTGCTGTCTACTGAAAAAATGAGGAATATGGTCAGGTAGCGAGAGCTGGCTTTGTCAAATGCCGGTGTTGAGTCAATTGAGGTACGGGGTTTCTGCTTGGCTCTGGCCCGAGCAGCACTCCCTGGGAAGCTGCTTTGGAGGGATTTGTGTGTTGCCCCTCAGAGATACTGGAATTAACTTATCTCAGACATCTCACTCGAATATAGTGGAGTTTGGTTCTTCTTCTCTTTGGAACTTGATCTTTAGCACTTGTGTTTTGCAAGAGCAGGGTATTTATTATACCTTGTGTCTTGGAGAACCTTGTCCCACGGCCTCAGTCAAGGGACTCTCCTCTAGAATTCCCATTCTTGCGGGCCAAGTGTTGTTTTTAGCACAGTTGTTGTGTTCAGCAGTAATGAACAACTTTCCTGTCCATTCTGTGTCAGGAGGGCTGGATGGCTTCCATGTGGGCATGAAAATGAAGGCTTTTAGTGCTGTGACATTGCACAAGAGCTGTAAACTACACAGAGCTAAAGTTTAGCTCAGGCTGAGCCAACCTGACATTTGAACTTAATGTTTAACATGTTTTACTGTAGAAATAATATTATAGGAAGGCACCCCTCTGTTGAGAAGTTACTGTGGTAACAGGTATTGGTGATCCCACTTGTAATTGTAGCTAAATCTGCTTATATTTTGTATGGAAAATAGGTTTTTACCAAAAGTTTTCTGAAGGAGAATAATGTGAGTGATCTTCTAAATTTCAGCTTTTCCATCTCTTAAAATAATGAGTTTGAAATGCAAAAATTCAGTCTTGGATTGCCCTGCAGGATGTGAACACACTGGAACCTTTCAGAGTATTCCTGTTCTGAAATGTAGCTTGCTTGGGCCAGGTTAATAACTTTGTCAGTGGTTCAAGTGTTCATTATCACAGCCCTGTAGACACCCCTGCTGTCTTTGTCAGCTCATGCTTTCTCTTACTGGTTTTTATTTAATTTATTGTTTTTTGTAATTTATGTGAAACATGGTTATACATTTAACAATAAAGAGTTGCCCTTGCACTCCCATACCCCTGCTCGGGGTGATATAATAACATTTTTCTTACTACCTCAATATTAATAATTAATTTAGTAAGTTATTCATTCATATATTAGTTTCAAATCTAATATATAATTATACAATAGTGTTAATGAAAATCAAGAACATTATCCCAAGTGCTCTAAAAATGAAACAAAGAACTCTTCATCCCTATGAATTCTGGTTTAAATAAACGAGATAGAGATATACAGCCCACAGCAGAAATGAATCTGTATTCAGGATAGGAATATACCTAAATATTTTCTTTAAAAAGAGGTTTAGAGAGTACTGTTTAATGTCCCATCTTAGATACTTAAAAGTCTAAAAGCTTTGTTCAGAATGATCAAATGTGCTGTGTGATGATGCAATACAGATAATTCAGAGGCTATTTAGCATTTAACAAAAGGCTGATCTTGCCAACTTTCCTCTTAGATTTGTTCTCTCCTCCGTTTGATTGGCTGCATTTCTTGCAGCCTACTGCTACTTTTCCATCTCCCTGATTCTGTAATTTATTTGCTCTCCCTGACCTTCCAGAATCAACATTTGAGAGCTGTGGAAGAGCAAGGTTGCCCTGCAGCTGCTGTGCAGTAGGGAGATACCCAGGTATGATCATCCTAGAACCACAGAATCATGGAATGGTTGGGTTGGAAGGGACCTCAGAGCTCATCTTGTTCCACCCTTTTCCACTATTCCAGGTTGCTCCAAACTCTGTCCAGCCTGGCTTTGGATGCTGCCAGGGATCCAGGGGCAGCCACAGCTGCTCTGGGCACCCTGTGCCAGGGCCTCCCCACCCTCCCAGGGAAGGATTTCTTCTCAATGACCCATCTAACCCTGCCCTTCTGTGGCAGTGGGAAGCCATTCCCCCTTGTTCTGTCACTCGAGGTCCTTGTCCAAAGTCTCTCTCATCTTCCTTGCAGGTTCCCTTCAGGTACTGGAAGGGGCAATTAGGTCACTCAAGAGCCTTCTCTTCTCTAGACGGAACAATCCCAGTTCTCTCAGCCTTTCACTTCTCTTAGCTCACCACAAGCACTTTTTACCTCCTATTTTTTTCTAATGTTGCTTTTTTAAATCCCTTCTACAGACTCTCTTGCTGTGTTTTAAGCATATTCACATACTTTAGTCCACGTGGCTGTTTGGAAACAAACTACTCAAACTCATTTAGGTAGTAACTGGAAGTAGCACTTTTAAATCTCATTTCACATTTTATTGCAGTTTGTAAATTCATCAGTAATTGATTAGAAATATTCTTCAGGTATTCTGGATATGGTACAGTCAGGTACTTAGGGTACTTGCTTTAGGCTTGTTCCCTTTTTAGTGCTAAAAAAATTAGATTTTTCTCCTCATAGTACTGCCCATCATCCAACTGTTTGAATGCTGGAGGTGAGAGTTTTCCTGTAGATCCTCCCTGTAGATCAGAGCTCGGGAAGGACCAGCTCACTTCCCGAGGTGTAGGGATCACTGATTTGACTTCTGTAAATCATACATATTTCTGTCTTTAGCAGCATTAGCTCCAATACATTTGTATAATTTATAAAGTTTTAATCCCAACATGTTTTACAGGTTGTACGTAGTTGATTCTTATCACACAATGTTATCTTGAGTAAATACTTAATTTCTTTAATCTCCCCAGAAAGGCAAAGTGCTAATTTATGATGCAGTTGCATTCAGGTTGAATCTTAATTTCATGCGTGTATCACTTAACAGATGCTCTGGGGAGTAACGACTCCTATAATTAGGTTTGACATATGTTTTCATGCGAGGTGAAATAGTTTGCGTGCTTCTAGAATAAATATTGACTGCAGCCCGGATTTATAATCCCAGTAAACAATTGGACATGTGCTGGGAGTCCTCCACGCCGAGTGTAAGCTGTGGCTTTGGGAGCATGGACCCTTGTGATTCCAAAATATTGAGTCCTTCCTAATGGCCTTTTTTTGTTGTTGTTTTTGCTCCAAAAAAGGGCAAGATCAAAGTGCAGTCTGTTCTTTCCTGCCCTTCTAGATATACAAAACAGCTGCAAAGCACAATCAGCTATTGTAGTGATATGTGCCCCAGGTCTATAAATAGATGGAGAGCTGCAGGCTTGAGCTGTGCTGCTGCAGAGGCCAGGGGATTTTTGCTTGGGGTTACTAAACATTCCCTCGCTTGTTTGTGGTTTAGAACCATCATTTCCAAGGCTGCTATATTCCAATTGAATTGGAATTCAAAAGGATTTTGCCGTGGAAGCTGTATATGACTTCACCATTTGCATTTTCTCCTTCCTTTTTTTTTTCTCTTCCCCAACACACAAGAATTTTGCAAGTTTCTAGAGGAAGCCAATTCAAACACAATAATTAATTAGCTCACCAAAAAAAAAAGGCTGTGATGTATAGCTCTAGTGGGAAGTTCCCAGAGGCATGTATGGAGAGTGAGAATCGGAGCCATGTTTCATTAAATTGTGGTCTGGCCTCTCCTCCAGCCTGGAAACGTGGAGTGCAACACTTGGTAAGAGCTTTGTGCTCTCCTGAGCTAGGAGGTGGGTGGCTGTGTGAGTACGTTCTGCCTCCTGTGCAGGAGGGATCAAATCTTCATGGCAGAGCTGTTCCCAGATTTTTTTTAAATTCAATATGCTGCGTATTTTTTATTCATTATGTTAAATCGGAAGGGCTGTTGAGAGTGTGCAACCTAAGGACTTGTTAGATGATGAGACAAAAATTAGTGTATTTGGCAAAAGTGAGGTGTTGGACATAATTTGGGTTTTGAGTATCTGCTGGCAGAGGTGAAGCAGACTTTAAACTGCTCATCTCCTTTCCAAGCTCTCTCTTCCTGGAAAAGCTATTGATTCCCATTGCATTTCAACAACATTAGCACCTCACAGTATCAGTTCTGCTGTCCTGCTTTAAATTTAAATGAGAGGGAAGGATAAAAATAACTCCTTTGGCATTTCACATGGGTACTTCTCAGCTGTAACCTTCATGCTTTGAGTCAGGTGAACCAGTTCACCTCTTGGGTCTTTCTCCTTTCAACAACAGGACTGAAAATTGGATTTATCACTGTGAATCAGGAGGTCTTGCCCCACACAGGCATCTCTTTGATGGTGCATAAATACAATCTCAATATATGTGGTCAGTATTTTCCAAGGCCATGTGAGGTTACCGTGGAAATTCCTCAGAACAGAGTGCGAATTTCTGATTTCTAACCTACTTGTTGTTTCTGAAGAAATAGTAATAAGAATGTTGAAGGAAAAATGTTGAAATCTCAACTGAAAAAGACAGGAATTCATATTTACCTGAATTCAAAAAATTCACCTAATACGCCCTTTCTGTGTGAAAATTAGGGCATGAAGTGGAATTTCAAAGTCAAATATGACAAAAACTTGGACAGCTTCTTCCTGCCTATGTGTTCTGGTGCATCAGTGACAATGTAAACCAGACAGGCACACAGCAGATCTTTGAGGCAAAACTTTACCTGTAGTTTTCCATATGGCAGCCATTTGATTTCCATTTGGTTTGGTTCAACAGCACAATACAGGTTGTTGAGGGACCTCTGAAGGTGTCTTGTCCAAACTTGGGCTCAAAAGAGGTTTAGAACTGGGTTTTAGGCATCTCTCTCACTGTAGCTTGTCCTCATCATATCCTGTCCTGTTGCTGTGCTCCTCTGTGGAGAGCCTGGCTCTTCTCCTGCCTTCTTCCTCTCAAAACTCCCAAAGCCCAGCTCTGTCCTCACACATCGGGTGCTTCAGCCACCTGATCATCGTGATGGTCCTCTGTGGTGTCACCCCACTGCATCAGCTGCATCTCTGGGGAGCCCAAAACTGGAGATGGTTTTCCAAGTGTTGTTTTGAGTGCTCACTGGCATGCTCTCAGTGCTGAGGTCTCTCTGAAGAGCAGCCTGGTCTGTTGTTCTGTTGGCTGCTCCCAGTTTGTTCTCGTGTCCTGACCCCTCCCAGTTTGGTATTGGCTGTGAACTCAGTGGTGACATAAAGTTGTCATCTTACTCAGACTGAGATTTGCAAACGGAGGAGCTCTCACTCTGCATGGCAAGGAGCCAGAACAAACCTGTGTGCAGCACCTGGTGGCAAAAACTCCATCTGAGAGACCCCAGTACTTCACCTCATCAGCTTCAAGCAAACAGACCTTTCTAAAGCACAGCAGAACGAGGAGGGTGAAGTGTCAAACCTTGCTCTCAAACCTTGCTTTCAGGCTGAGACAGCCACAAGGAGACAGCTGAGAGCCACCCGTTTCTCCACAACCACTGAGGCTCATTTGTGCAGGGGCAGAGTGGGAGAGGCTGGGAGAGAAAATCAGCCTCCTTCCTGCAGATTGCACAGAGGATTTTAGCTGCTTTGGGAGGACTTGCGCTGTTCCTTAATATAGATTTTGGTTTATCCCCTCTTTTTCAGGAAAAACACTTCAAAATGTAATTACAGGATGGACTCCATCTCTTCTCATTAGAATGAAACAGAAGGAATAAAGACATGCAGATATGGAGATGTGCAGATGATCCATCTGGTCACGCACAAAAGTAGAGCAAGGGAGGGGAAGGAGCATCTTTTGTTTTCATTTCCAGCCAGGGGGTTCCTGTCTGAGGCCCAGCTGCAGGCACAGCAGGGATGTGTGTTCATCAGCTGGGCACATCCGTGGGTGCCTGAGGAGATACCAGCCATCGAGAAGGTGCAGGAGCAGCACAGGCTTCACACCAAGATCGGGTTCAGGCTTCAGTGAGCACAGCTAGTTTGGTTTTTTTTTTTAATTATCTTTTTTACCCCCAGGCTTCTGTGCTTGCTGGTTTGCCTGGGAAAGAAGGTGCAGCTTCCCTGGATATGTGCATGATCCAGGTCCAGAGGAAAAGACAAATGCTTTGCTTGTGCTGTGGTGCTAATGGGAGAGCAGACTTCAAATAATCAGTTTTCCTCTAAAGTAAACAATTTTTATGCTTCTGACAGAAAAGATGAAAAGCACACCTCCCTTTAAAACCAGACCTTGCTCCTTAACATTGTGGCAGCTTTATAAACAAGAAAAGAAAATTAAAACTACTGTATAGGCTTTTTATGAGAAATTCTTTCTAGGAAATACTGTACTAATTCCACATTCTGTATATTCTCTGTATTCTGTGAAGAGGGCACCCAGCTGTTGTGTGGTACCTTGGGTCGATGGCTGTGACTTCGTGGAGCCCTCCAGTAACTATTAGAAAAGTATTTCCTTTCTCAGTTTTAAGTTTATACAGTTCCATTATAGTTTCCCAAGCAAAGTCTTGCATGAAATTCCAGTGGCACAGATCAATGAAAAATTAAAATGTTCTTTCTTGGACTAGGCAGCTAACTGGAAGAAAGACATTGAATTATGGGTTTAGCACAAAAAAATTTGGTTTAGGTTGGATTTTGTGCTCTGCAGGAAGATAGTGCTCTTCATTTTGAAGCTTCATTTTCCTAAGAGCCATGAATAGAGGTTTCCAGCCTAGGGAAGTGTCCCAAATGGAACAAACCCCATTGTATTAGCAATGTGTACTTCCATTGTGTGTATCATAATATACTTATCATTCTGATTTTCCTAATGTTTCTGAGATATCATATGATGATGCTTTTTAAGGGAGAAAAATCTCTTGCTTATGATACCCACAGCACTAACATGTCTTTCTTTATATTAAAAATTATTTTTACAGCATATTTCTTTATTTAATGAGAAGAGTTAAAATTAAACAAGTTTGTTAATAAAGCTTTTTAGATTTAATAACTTGGGAGGGTACTTTTTATTTTGACATCAAATTAATCTATGTATTGGTGGTTAAGGGAGGAGAGTGTGTAAGAGCAACAGGACAAGTGAAATGAAGTCAGAAATCCACTCAGGAGGGCAAAATGTCAATGAAGAGCAGAGATCTCACAGTTCACAAAAGTGATGTGAAAACTTAGACTGGATTTGTGTGACTGAAATTTTGATGTTGGTGACAGGGAAGAGATGTACTGACCAAGCTGTGAGCTCACCTGTAAGTCATGCACTCTGTTTAAAACCATTCTGCGATATCAGTGTCTTTAATTTCAGTCTCCTTGAAGGAAGACATTGCAAATCAAATGCTGGTGATTTTAGCACTGTAATTTTTTTCTGCTTTTTTCCTTTGCACCTCTGAGGTGTGCAGCTGCGTTGCTGTACTCCAGATAAGCTGTTGCTTCTACACCAGCAAGAGCTCATACTGGTTATCTCAGGGTCATGCTGAAAAATGTCAAAAGTTGGTTATTAAATCCTCCCTTTACATAAAATAGTTTACACAAGTGTGAGGGTAACAAAAAGTATATTCTGTTTCTTATTCAAACAAGTTGTCTCAAATACTTTTGAAAAAAAGAATGCTTGTTATCAGATAAAAAATCCCACACTTTTTAAGATGAGTAAGCTAAAACCACTGTGATTCATCATGTTTCTGAGAAACCTTGATCCCTAACCTCAGGGAAAAAGTAATCCCACAAAATACTTCATTCTTCATTGAGGAATTTTGTTTTTGAATGCTTAAATCTTCAAATAAGCCATGAAAGACTTCATTAGGCAAGTGATTCCGTGGAAGTACAAAGGAATTGGGCCGTGGAGTTGTCTCTTCCAATTCTAACAGAGTTGTGGCAGCAAATGGCAGCACTATCAGAGAAGCAGATACCGAGGTTAGGGAAATATTTAGACTTTGCTGGATTTCTTTCAGTTTTGCTAAGTATAGCCAAGAGCCTTTTTTTTTTTTTAAGGTTTGATGGGGAAGGGGGTATTTCCTTTGTGCTTTCACTTGACTTTCAGTCTTTAGGTTGTTTTTTAAGGCTTTTTTTTTGCCTAAAGGCTGCAAAGAAATAGGTTGTTTTCACCACAATCTTCTTCTGGAGACCTGTAATCTTTACTTTCCCCAGTGTCTTTTTTACCTCAAAGTGATTAAGAATAACTTCACATCTAAATGAGAAGGGATGTAAGTTACACAGGGACAGCACAAAACCCCGAAAATCAAGTTGGGGGGACTGATCCGTGATTTCCACGGATCCCATAAATCCTGTTTATAACCCTTGCAGGGCTGCTCTCTTGCTGAGTGCTGTAACCCCCTTTGCAGAGTCTGGAAAGAGAGACCAGACCTCCGTGATGATCTCATGGTTTAATACTCAGCTTGATCTTCCAGGTGGAGGGTGATGCAGGAATTTGCTTGGATCAAAGTAAGTTTGCATACCAGAAACTTTCTGTCAGTAAACTTGGTATCATTTAACCATAGAGAAAGCTTTCCTAAGAATAACTTTTTCCCCATTTCTTTCCAAGACATGCAGTATTTGGCATATCACGAAACTACTGTCTCTTACGTGAGTTTATCAACAGATTACGCAGGGTGGTTCTCTATCTCGCATGCAAGCACGCAGAAACATTATTTATATTGTGTTTCTGTAAAGAGGAGATGCCTCTTCCTAAGGGCTGGGAGATGGCTGAGTCAATTCTCCAGTAAGATTAACTGGAGGAGATAGTGGGGTCACTGTCTTTGGGTTTGGTTTTTTGAGAGGAGATGAGTTTCTGCAGGGAACTATCTATTTATACCAGCTCAGAGCCCACTGATTTTTCACCCCTGTTGTTTTTTGCATTCCAGACACATTCCTGCACTCCCCAGTAATAACTTTTAGCCCGAGGGTTTGAAATGTAATCAGCTAGTTATTAGCACAAAGTCTGAGAATGTTTTTGCAAAGGATGAAGAAATCAAATCTGGGCCATGAGCTGACGGAGGAGCTGGTTGTTGGGGGCTTGCTCTGGTATGAAGTAGGCTGCCAAGACTGGTCCAAATGCAGAGAATAATAATAGATGATTTATACAATATTCAAACCTTGGAGAAACAAAAATGATGATTTTACCCATGTCTGTTTTATGCCACTTGAAAGACTTCTACTTGCTTGTCAGGCGGTGCTGGCATCTCCTTTGCTCTTAAAAACTGGTTTGAGTATCAGCACTGGGCAAAGACCTGCTGCTGGGAGTATGGGGGTGGACTCATTTCAAAAGAGCCAATGGAACATTTCAATAAATGTGCATTTGGAGAATGTTTCTTTAACTGCATGTTATTTAATGTCATTTCCACTGGATAGATTTAGTGACACGATGTAATGATGATCAAACAAATCTGTTGGGTAGCAAGTGACAAATCTCCATATCTGTTTCATCGGGTGTTCATTTGGATACATGAAAGAATTCATTACCTATGTTATGTACTTTATGGGCATGAATCATGGTATAATCCATCATTCTATTATTTGGTGAAGTATGTGTTGCTAAACTGGACAGTGATCCAGCATTTGAAGTGAGTGCACAGGACCACAGGTTTACCTGTGGTCACCACACATGGTTTAAGGTTTGGCACGAGATACCTGTGTTAGCTCTGATGACTCCTGACCCAGGTATTTGGCTCCTCTATGCTGGGAGCTTTGAGGGATGGGCTGAAAACCCTCAACAGCTACTTGTCTACTTGTGTGACAGAGAATTTGTTTTCTGTCCTTGCAGTTTTTGGGGAGGGGGGGCGGGGGGGGGTGTCATCACCCTTTTTGCCCATCTTGTTCTTTTCCAGAAATAAGAGATGCAGTGAACTCCATTGGACAGTGATACAATGGGAGAGAGCAGTAGAAAATGTCCTAGAAGATCAAGACCAGGTTGGAACTGGTGTAGTGGAAGGTGTCCCTGCTCATGGCAGGAGGCTACTGGAACTAGATGGTTTTTAATGTGCCTTCCAACCAAAAGCATTCCACAATTCTATGATTCTTTGTTGTGGTGCTTTCCTGAGTCCTCAGAGTATGGGTGTTTTGGCACACTTAGCAGCCAGAGCCTGAGGATCACAAGCTGGAAACCACTGGAAGGTGAATCAGCTGTTGGACAGGACTCTTCCAGTAAAGAGCTGGCCATGTCTTTCTCATCACCCTGCCAAGCCAAGAGCACAGTGTCCTTTTCACAGGGTGACAGGTGCTGTCTTGCAGCCAGCCATCGCAGCAGCCCCATGGCCTTGAGGGCTGCTCCATGTGTAGCAACACGTGATCCATCTCCAGGATGGGTTTAGTGCCATCTGGGTGAAGGAGATCCATGTTGTGGATCCAACCTGAGTCTGATACTATGGCTGCCATGCAGAGAGGAAGGGGCGGTTCAAATGTGTGCTGTCAGGACTGGAGGTTGCCTCAGTGTTGTACATTGAGGAAATGGAAGGAATTTTAGAAACGTTTTGACTGTGTGAATAAACATAGTTCTGGTGATATTTCCTTTTTAACCTTGTTTTTGGACTTTCAAATGTTTTTTATTTTGGGGAGGGATTGTTTGTTTATGTATTTTACGTAAGGAGGGGAATAAACTGCAAAGCTGATCCTCTGCTTGGGGGAGTCACAACACTTAGTAGCTGTTCTGAAAAGAGCAGTGGCTCTGAAATTAATCTTATTTTGAGCTAGAAACAGTGGAAATACTCAGTTGCTGAAGCTTGCCAGTTAAAATATAGCTGCATAGTGATACATACTTAGGTGGTGGCTGCTCTTGGAAGTTTCTTCTTCACCACCTCACCAGTGTTTATACCACTGTGAGATATTGTTATTCTGAAGTGCCTCCTGCAGCAGTTTTATTTGCATTAGCTTTATTTTTCAGTACTGAATTAGTAACCATTTAAAACTGTCAACCACATGTAAACAAGCGGTGCGTAAGTTATGAATAACAACTTACCTGGAATTACAACTGCCTGTTTGGATTGCACAAGGCCGGGCGCTGGGGGAGTTGTGAAATGACTGAATTCACTACTGCAACATCATTTCTGTTTGTCTGGGTGCTTGCAGCCAATTTGAATAAATACCCTGGTGCTTGCATGATTCCCGCAGCCAGCAGTCCTGGGGGGGTGAGCTGGCTTCCCAAGTGTGCTTGGGATATGCTTGCTTGGCTCCAGCCTGTGTGATGGGCAACATTTTTTGCAGGCTCTGTCAAAGCTGTACTTGCTCACTGTGTAACTCGTCAGTTCTGACCAAAGAGCTTGGATGGGGGAAAAAATACCATTATTAACCAATTTAATAATAAAATGCATTTAAAGAGCATTTGATCTAAATGTTAACTCTTCAAACTGTGCTGGTAGGCTCTGATGGCAGGTAGAAAAATGATTGTCAAATCGTGGAATGGTTTGGGTCGGAAGGGACCTTAAAGCTCATCTTGTTCCCCAAATATGCCATGGCCAGGGACACCTTCCACCATCCCAGGTTGCTCCAAGCCCCGTCCAACCTGGTCTTGGAGTCTTCCAGGGATCCAGGGGCAGCCAGAGCTTCTCTGGGCACCCTGTGCCAGGGCCTGCCCACCCTCACAGGGAAGAATTTCTTCTCAATGACCCATCTAATCCTGTGACATAATTCTGTGACAGTGGGAAGCCATTCCCCCTTGTCCTGTCACCGCAGCCCTTTGTCCAGAGTCTCTCTCATCTTCCTTGCAGGTTCCCTTCAGGTCCTGGAGGGCCACAGTTAGATCACCCCAAAGGTGATTCTCTTTTCCAGGCAGAACAATCCCAATTACCTCTGGCTTTCTTCAAAGCAGAGTGGCTCCATCCCTCTGATCACCTTGGTGACCTCCTCTGGACTCACTCCCACAGGATGGGAACCCCAGATGATCTTTTTCTTTACTTTGAACACTGAGACGATGACATATACAACTTTAAAAAAACCCTGTATTTTTTATGCAGGAATTGTCTAAGATATGCAGAGTTACTTCTTTTAATTTGATCCCTTACGGGCAAATCTTTTATGTTCTCTGAGTATGACTTAAGGCTAATCAAGCTAATGAATTGTTGTTCAAGGTAACAGCATGGAATGTACTTGTGTTCCCCATGCAGAGCCCACCAGCTTTGCACATGGATTTTAACTGATTTGGGTTTTACTTCCCTGTGAATCCCTGTAGCATGAGGGCACTGCCAGCCTGTGGGATTGCCGTGGTCCAGATGAAACGCTGATTTAGCATGTCACATCCAGCTACCTGCATTATGCAAGAGGGAAAGAATTTGCCTGATTGTAGTCCTGTCAACACAAAGAGATTGCAGCACTATAACAAAACAGGCTTCTAAAGTCTTGTTTAAATTGAGTCTGGATTCTATTAAAAAGTGTTAGTCCAGAGAGCCACAATAGCTCACTCAGTTACCATGGGCCGAGCAGGCTCCAGTTGCATCAGACTATTGTTTTTTATTGGAATCCTCTCTTCCATCCTGCGTGTTTGTTATTCATCAATTCTGAAATGTCAATCAAAAAGATAGGTGGCATCCTCTAGTCCCAAGTGGAATTTTCCTGGGTGGGATTTCTAATAAGCTTCTAACTGCTTTCACTCTGGCCTCGCCTTTTTGGTTTAAAATGAATAAATTCCTGTTCTTGAGAGCCTGGAGCTAAGAAAACTTGCACCTGGAGCCTCTCTTTGACTTCTTTTTAACTCTGCCTGTGTGTAGCAGAGGCTGGTGCAGCAATCCATGGTGCCTGAGGTATGCCAGCTACTGTGTGGGAAGAAAATGTAATATATATGGTGTGTTTCTGGGATGTTTGTGGCTTTGTATAATTGTCCTGTCTAGAGCAGTGGAATTTTTGTTGAGAAATCCTTATCTGTCCATTGATCTCTGGTTTATGACGCTGCTGTTTAAATAGTGTTTGAAGTCCTTGCCTTGGAGAGATCTCCTGTGCCGTTTTCAGATTGCTCGTTTCCCTCCCACAGTAGTTTTACGTTGGAAATGCTTTTTTGTTTATAATCAGAGGAAGTTTTGGAAGTATATTCTGCATATCCCAAAGGATTGCTGCACTCTTTGGGCGATGTGGAATGTCAGAACTTCCCACGTGTGCAAATTCACCAGGGAAACATAGACAGATCCTGCCCAAAAGCTTGGATTGAAGGGGCTATATGGGAAGCTATTCCCAAAGGCTTCCTCTGTCATCCTGCTGACTTCCATGCTGTTGTCATGCAGCAGGAATTTCATGTATGGACAGGGATGTATGTAATGGATTTGTGTTACAGAGGAGCTCCAGGGGCTGATCTGTGGTCTTGTGTTTGATATTGTGGAGGTGTTGGGGTTGGTTATGGCCTTGGCCGTCTGGTTTTGGACTCTGAGGTACCTTCCTGTCAAGTATGAGGGGGGAGAAAAAACTCCAAACCCACATTTGCATCCTGAACAAGAAACTGGAAGAAAAAGACTCTCTGTAATGTCTTCAAAAGATTTTGCAGTGTTGTGACCTTATAATTTTCCTTGAAGAACAGAGCCCTGAGCCTGCCAAAACAGGCGCGTGGTATGTCTAAAGTGTATTTACATCTGCTTTACATCACTGCAGCCACACCCACAGGCTGGACCTCTCCATCCCACAGCTCCCAGTTTGCAGTGGGTGCAGCGAGGAGCTGGGCAGTGCTGGAGAGTGGCTGCACTGGGGCTGAGGCTCTTGGTCTCCATCCCTGCTGCTCCTTGGTTCTGCTCTTCCACCTCTGCAGTTTCCTCAGCACTGGCACCTCATTCCCAATCCAGCAGTGAAGCAAATGATGAATTCTAAGTGGGCTGTATTCTTTATTAGGTTCAATTTCTAATTCATTATTATTTATATTTTCAGAAAAGGTATTCTGTGGGAGGAATATCATAATTTTTGAAGTGTTTGGAACCCCCTGCAAGTGCCATGCCCTCATGTGCTTGGGTCAGTTGTGCTTTGGCACTTGCATTGTTCAAACATTTCAGTTTCTCTTGTCATGCTTATTCTTTTCCAGGTGTTAAAATTAACACAGAGGGCAAAGGGACTGTCAATAAATGTGAAAAATAATGTCAATAAAATAATATCAGATGCCTTTTCAGGCGTGGGATTGCATCATGGAATTTGTTTTCGTGACCAAGACTGCAGGAGAGTTTACAGGAGGGTTGAGCAGTGTCAATAAAAGCCAGACAGTATCTTTACCAGTTAATCCCCAATATCCTAGAGCTGGAATTAGGGCCTCTTTTTAGCTTTAAATGTAGGAACATCGTATATCTCCTAGGTTTTGTGAGGAACCCTTAGGATAGAGAGAATCTCTTCTTTGCAGCATGTTAGTAAATTTGCTGGACTTCAAGCTTCCCTTGCAGAGCACACTGTTGCCCCTGGCAAAACTGCAAAGTCCCAGGCTTACCTTTCCTTAAACCTGCTTTTCTCTGCTATTAAGGTGACAAGCTGTAAGCTGTACTGAGGTGAAAAAATGAATTAAAAACCCAGAGTCATTGAAGAGAATGGGCTCATCTGCTGTTTGCTCCCAGGCCGTGGTCAGAGGCACTTGGGCACCAGCAGAGCTGGTAGAGCTGAACGTAAATAAGGGCAGGGATAAAGCCCAGGGTAGGGATCAGTCTCACTCTTCAGCCTGTCTTTCATCTGCCAGGAGAGTTTAAAAAAAAAAAAAAAAAAAAAATATATATATATATATATATATATTCCTGAGCCAGCAGTGGCAGCTGGACAAGTGTGTTTGAGCTGCATGTCTGTGCTGGGTTTTCTCAGGCCTTTTTCTCCTGTGTTTTTACTTTGGCTGGGTTATTTTATCTTACCCAGGTGAAGAGAAGAAGATAAAAAGAGACTGAAGAAGGATGGACCACCAGCCTGCAACTTCCTTTCTGCAGCTTAGCTATAAATGTAAATTGTGGGTTTGGGTCCGGGGTTCCCCACTTAAAACTGGCAGATGTTGAATACCAAAATTACACATGTGCTGTTGATCAGCATTTTCCAAACCCACTGTTGTCTGTTAGATGATCAAAAGATCAAAAATAAGTATTTTGCTAAACAAAGGAGGCATAAGGAAAACAGCAGTTTTCCATAACACAGAAGATGCCTCTGGTTTCTCTGGCTCTTTGCAGCTCTTCCCTGGAGATTATGACGATAGGTTTGGGGTTTTAGTTTTTTTGAATTTCTTTTGTCTTTCCAGTCTATAAAGTTCTGTTTCTTATTATCATTGTTTCTGCTTTCCAGAGACCTAAGATAGCAAGTTGGCTCAGAAATTCTCTTTCTCATTTTAGCCACAGGAAATGTTGCTCCATACATTCCAAGTGCTTTTCCAGGTAGGCTTGTTTGGAATCCAGGTGTTTTGGGTTATGTGCTTTTGTTTGCACTGAGCTGGAAGTGGTTTCTGTGGGTTAGAGTGTGGGACTTGTTTAATTGCTTTGCAGGTTGGGGAAAATAAATTTAATTT
This sequence comes from Corvus cornix cornix, assembly GCF_000738735.6. NCBI lineage: Eukaryota > Metazoa > Chordata > Aves > Passeriformes > Corvidae > Corvus > Corvus cornix. The sequence goes on along the minus strand of NC_046344.1, from coordinate 14,256,257 downwards.
TTTATAGGGTCATCCTGTGTCCTTTTATGCAGTCCTGCAGTGTGAGTGACACAAAGCCTGTTGGTATAAAAGATGGTGGTGGAATTCTGGCTTCCAGCTTTATCGCTGAAAGATGTGGAGATAAAAAGCTGGAATTCATGTGTGATTCTGAGAAGTATTTTTAGGGCTTTAAAATTAAAAAAAAAAAACGAAAACAAAACATTTTTTTCATGTCATTCTGCACAGCCTTCATTAGAGCAGTTGGATGCATTGTGTTTGCCTTTACTGGTACTTCCCTAACTGTTTTTCAAGAATGGCTAGGATGATGTGGGGGTCTTCAGGGTGTATTTGATGATATTGAAGTGTTCAGTGAGCTGCTGTGTGTGATGTTACACACACCCCATACATTGTGCAGAAGGAGTAGAAATTGGTAAGCATTTTATGGGGTTATAAGAATTAACATAAAAGTCTTCATTAATTGTGTGTGAAGAAATCTGCTGGCTTTGACTGGCAGGGCTCAGGTTGCCAATCTTTTCTCGGAAGAAATTTTCCCTGTTTCCCAAAGTAAACCTCCCTGGCACAGCTTGAGGCCATTCTCCTTGTCCTGTCCCTTGTTCCCTGGAGGCAGAGCCTGGCCCCCACCTGGCTGCACCCTCCTGTCACGGAGTTGTAGAGAGTGAGAAGGTCCCCCCAAGCCTCCTTTTCTGCAGGCTAAGCAACCCAGCTGGGGGTAAATAAATGTGCATTTGCCATGTGATCGTGGAAACGTTTGACTCCTCTCTGCAAAAAAACCTGTTTAATTTATCTGGGAAAGTGGTGAAAAAGGTGAAGGTGTAGAAAAGTAAAAATGAGACAACTGCAGGTTTGTGGTCAGAAGGAAGCAAAAGCAGCTTCCCTTGGGTACCTGGGCTGGAAGCTCTGACAGCTTTGCAGGTAAAGATACGCCGTTCAGTACTGCTTCCTTTCTCTCTGAGCTTTCCTGAGGAGTGAGGGAGCCCAGCCTGGTTTGGGTGCTGTGCCTTGTGGTGTTGAAGCACAGCTGCTGGTAGTTCCATCAGGAAATCAGATAAACCTCGTTTGGCACAGCCCATCGGGCACAGCTGGCAGCCAGGATTGGGCAGTTGTTTTCTTGGAGCATCTTGTAAACTGGCTGGAAAAGCTGTTGCTCTTGTATTACACATCAGCTTAGTAACTGCATCCTGGGCATGATGTTGTGGAGGGAACGTGCAAAGTTTGGCCGTGGAAGCTCTGCCCTGTCCTCTGTTCAGTTGGATCACCTGCCCTTCAGAGAGGAACGTTTTGTGAGCACTGGGAGTGGCCTCTTAGCACAGCCTGGGACACTGCACAGTCCCACAAGTTCTGGGCTGCTGCAGAGGTTCAAGCAGAAACTGATAAATTTTATTATTATTACTGTTTTCCCCTGTTGTTGACACGCTCCAGCTTTCTCTCCAGAAAGCCTAATTACGATGTAGTCTCTTCCTTGAAATTAAAAATGCACCTACAGGCCTTTACCTGTGGATATTTCTAAAAGCCAAAAGCTTACAGTTGACCTTCATTGTCTCCAGTCTCAGAGCTGTGACAGTTCTGTTGACTGAAAGGTGTTTTGCTGGGATATCAGAGGCCCAGGCTTGTATTGACCAGATGTTGGTGCCCAGGTAAGGACATTCCTCTGAGCTTTTGCTTCTCTCTTGATTTCTGCCTACACAAGTAGATAATGATGAAATTATTTGCAGCTTCAAGGGGGAAGACTTTCTGAAGTTATTTAAGAAGTGTAACAATCTTTTGATAAATAAAGGTTGCAGAACATGGAAAAAAAGGTTTTTTATATAAATAATGACCCCTAGTTACATTTATAGTTCCACACACCTTGGCATTACTTTCACCTTGGGTGCTGGGTGCCACTTTGAAGATGTCTCAGTTGATCTGTATTGTGTATTTTGCACCTTCAGTGCCTAAAGGGGCTTCACGAGAGCTGGAGAGGGACTTTGGTGTAGGGTCTGTTGTGACAAGACAACAGGGTTTTTTCTTGTGGTGTAAAATCCCAGTTCCCAATTCAGTAGATGAGAGTGTTGTGCTGAGAGGAAGGAAGAAGTTTGTGTGAACTCCCTGTGCAAAGTGTCTTTAATAAAGTGAGAAAACAGTCCTCATAAATACAGATTTGGCAACTGTTGAACTTTAAGAATGAGGGAGAACATTTGCTGCTGAAAATCATCTTTAGATTCAGCAGCAGCTTGGACCCAAAGGATACTAAAGCTCCTGGACTGGTGGTATGTGCTATATTATTTCTTACATGGTCATTAGGTGAGTGCCTGAAAAATCATTTGAGCTTTAACAAGGAAAAAAAAAAGAAACCAACCAACACAGAAAAGTGAGATTCCAAAAAAAAAGACTGCAATTAGAAGTAAATGCATTGGTGGGATTTTTTTAGTTATTATTTGCCAGTCATGTTACGTTCCAGAAATCACAGTTAATAATTTATTTTACAGAGGAAGTCAGTCTAATGAAATTGTGTAGCAGCACCTTTTATTGTGTGAGGAAACCTCGCCATAGGTCTGTGTTTCCTTTCCCTAGAGTAGCAGTGCCTGAATATCAGTATTTTCACTCCCAGGTTTTTGGTAAAGTGCAAAAATGTCTTTAAAAGGTGTGGAGAAAACTTCTTATTGTCTTTCTAAAAAGAGAAAGCAAAAAGCTGATGGACTGCAGAGAAGCACAACCCAGAAATGAGTTACCCATCAGTTCAGAAAGGAGCTCAAACCAGTCCTGAGATTATGATTAAATGGTTAAAGCGTGGAGACTGCAAGGGAAATGGTGGAAAGTTAAACAGTGAAAGAGGAGCATTAATATAAAGCTATTTGGTAAAAGGGGTTATAATCAATACAATTTGGATTTTATTACATCAGTATGAGGAGTATTGCTGTGTCCTAGCACAGAGGGCTGTGTACTGGCAAGCACTTAATCAGAAAAGGATGCTTACCTGTTAAACTGCACATACTGCAACTAAAAAGGTGAAGTGATCCATGGAGGGAGGAATGGGGATATATAAGAAAAGTGGGATTATATTTTGATTAAACGAGTCAGTAAGGCCATGACTGAAATATTGCCATTGTTTTTTGGCATCTCTTCAAATCAGTGCTGAAAAGGGTTTCAAAAGAATTTGAATTTCCTTACATAGAGATGTGAGAAGTATAAAAATGTTTGCTTGAGAGAAAGAAATTTTCCTGTCTGCTATCAATAGAGGGGTAAAAAGTTTTAGTTCCAGATAGGTGAAGCATCAAAAATTGAAACTTGTCAAAGAATTCCTTATCAGTATCTGTGTTCATCCCTCATCTCCTGTAGGAAAAGATGTCCTGTCCTTAACAGATGCATGGAGGGACATCCTCTCCTAATGTAAAAATTGGAGTAGGTTGGAATAACAGCAACTTCTGACCTGAAGTTGTGAGGATAAGTGAGCTGAAAGGAAGGAATAAATGACTGAATTAAGGACTTGAAGGGTCAGAACATCTTTCCTCTCCCTTTCCCTGTTCCTGCCCAGCAAGGAACTTCCCGCAAATTACCTGAGATGGTTTTCCTCTGCAGGCACAGCTGGAGATGGGGGGGTCACTCCAGGGGCTCATCTGGGTGTCCCTGGGGATGGGCAGCAGGGAGCTCCAGCCTCTCCCTGTGCTCCTGAATTTCCCTTTGCTCTGCAGCCACTGGCTTTTCTCACGCCACCAGAACCTGGGGGAAGCCTGGGATGTTTATACACAGCCTTATTTATAATAACTCTTGTTTATTTTTGTGCATACAGAAAATAATTTGTGTATGAGCACATGGGTATGATTTTTTTGTTGTTATTAGGAGTGGTTTTTAGTGGTTGGGGTGGTTTTGTGTTTTTATAAGCTCGGAGAAATACCACAGATCAAAGAAAGGCAGTCTGAAGAAAGGAGCCAAAGACAGAAACTCACTAATCCTTCTAAAATTCCACAGTAGTTCTATGAAGATCTCATCTGTTATTATTTTGTCAAAAATACCCTTTACAAACACTGCCATGTCAGTATTCAAAGTAGATGAATTCAAGCACTGAATGTATTGGCTCAGTGTGCAGGAGCTATTACTCTTTATAATGCTTACAGAATTTCAGACCTTGAAGACCAGTGAAGGGAATGGTTTGTGTTCCTCAGAGAAACATGAGAGAGCTCGTTTTTTTCCCAGGGCAGAAAATACTGCTGTGTTAAGTTGGTTTATTGGGGTTGTTGTAGCCTGTTCCCTGTCTTTGCTTCCAAGAGCCACCTCTGGAAAAAGCAGAACTGCAGGTTAAAGCTTGCCAGAGGACAGATTTGCTATCAGGCACTTGGAGGTTGTGCTTTAGCATTTATTTTGGATAAATATCGGGGAAGGAAGCGAGTACAAGATTGATCTTGGCCTTTATAAATAGCACTACAAGCACCTCGTATCACTTTCTTCATTGCCATGTCTTGAGTTACTTCGTTGCGCAGCAACACACACCAAAAATTGCATTTTCACATAAAATAGCAGCTCCTCTATTTATTCATTCCTTATTGTCATGTTACTTAATTGATTTAAACGTGCTGATGTGGATGTTTTTCATTCCCTACGCTGCTTGTGTGGAAAATGACAGTGTTGATTGTACTAATTCCCTGGAGATGTCGAAGGAGGAAGAACAGTGTTCTCAAATGATGCATTTTCATTACACCAGCACGGTTCTACTCGATTAATGACCCTTTTTTATACCGAAAAATTTCAGACTCAGCGTAGGAGGTGCTTTGTGAAGTGTCACAGAGTTCCAAGGAATACTGAAGCAAATTGAGTTTTCCCATCATAAGGATTTAATAACAAAGTATTAGCTAGGCCACGTTAGTAAAGTTTTGTAAAGATGAAAGGTTTTTACACCTCTTCATTTTCCAAAACTTTACAGAAATAACCTTTTTTTCCTCCTTGCTCTCCTGTTGGCTCCATACAAAACATGTGCAGCATATTGGCTTTTCTCTGTCCCAATTCAAATTACCCCTTCTGAGTAACACTCCTTATGCAGGGCTGTAGTGGGGCTGGGGAGCACAGGGAGGGAATAAAGAGGTTTTTAGAGTCCTTGGTGCCAACAGCCAAGCGTTTTAGCCACCTTTAAAGCCTGGGGGACAAAGTGGGCTGTTGATGTGTGCTGTGGGCTGGTGGGTTTGCCAGGGATGGAGAGGACAAGGTTGGGTGGGGGTCAAGGAGCTGATGCTTCAGGCTGGGGCAAGGCTGGATTCTGCTTTCCCAAATCCATTTTCAGTGTCTGGTGTGCCATAGCCTTTCCCGCTTTTCCTCGGTGTGGAGCTCAAACTGGAGATAATTTTACTGCATGCAACAAGATTGACAAAATAATTTTGCTGCACAGCACAGTAAGACACAAAAAGTGCCTTTTCAAAAGTATGATAAACGAAGAAAAGATGTTTGTTTAGGAAAAAAATTGGAGGAATAATAGGAGTAGGGAGATTAACTCCTGTTGCTTTAAGGTAGCTTTTAAAAATTGGAGTAGTCAGTTAATGCTCTAGCCTTTACCACAGTAAACATATAATTGTGAACTGATTGGGGTGAATTCCTCAAACAACAGCTCCCATCAGCAGAAGTTTGAAGGAGAGAGCCCGACATCTGGAAGCCAGCAGCAGTCAGGATTTTATTAAGCAGCACTGCCAAATAAAATCTGAGCACTACTATAAATGATATAAAAATAAAGATTGGCTATGGCGTAACATTTCCGAGATGCCAGCGAGTGCGCCCGAGTTTGGAGCTCTGTGTGAGAGCAGCAGAGCTTTCCCAGCAGCTTTGGAGCCCTAGGGGGACATGGTGGGAATGGATGTGGCTTTCTGTGGTGCTTGTAGTGTTCAAGAGCTGAAGCTACGAGTGGAATAAAGAGAGAAACTGCAAAGTTGCTCTTAGTGTGCCTGAATATTTTTATTGGAAAGGTTTCGGCCAAGTACAGTCTGTGTTGTTTATTACAGACCTAAACCAAGGTTTATGGAATATGATCTTCTGTCTGTGAAGGAGGTTATGAGAGAGTGACCTTATCACAGGGAGCAGGAACCTGCCCTCTTCCACAGGCTGCAACTTGACACATTTATTTCCAGCGTTCACCCTGTGGATGGAGCCAATTGAATGGGTCGATGGCTGTGACAGCCGTGTCTGGCTGCACTGGGAGCCAAGTGTCAGGGGCAGGGAGGGGATGCAGAGCTGACCCAGATAGGACCCAGCAGCCATCCCAGGAGCCTGAGGCAGGGAGAGTTTGGGGCAGCATCCCCTGAGAATGTGGGCTCTGGCACCACAGCAAAACGAGTGCTTTCCCCTTCTGCACACTGGTGCCCTCTGCCCTTTCTGGGGGACATCGGTGCCCCTCTGTGCTGAACAGGACATTGCCCATCCAATGGCAATCAAATGAACTCCTGTGAATTCAGAAAGCAGTGATTAAGAGCTCTTTCTCAGGCTTTGTGTCTAGAAATAGCCCAGAACACCACAGCGCGAAGTTCAAGGAAGTAAAAGAAGTGATATGTTAAATGAAATTCTGATCTTTCATTTTTTGAACAGGTTTTTGATACAGCTCAGCTTGATACAACCTGCTATTTACCAGCCTGGCCTTTAATATTGGATCTGCTTTCCAATTATGCTTCAATTCATACACCAGTTGCAGAGGGCGTGTGTGGGTGTACGTGCGAGAGAGGGAGATTGATTTTGTTCTTTAAAAATGTGAAGTCTGCACTAACTATGAGAACCCATCAGAATTTCTAGCACTTAAATGCCATTTCCTTTCTCAGTGTGCTACCAGCGCTATGTTCACGACATCTCTCTGGCAAGTGAAGGAGTACATGCTGGTTTTTCAGAAGTAGAATATTAATACAGATATCAGTGAAAACCAGGCTGCAGATCCTTTCCAGAAGTAAAGAGTTAATGTGAAAGCTCGAATTATGACTTAGAAGCAAATGCATAAGATCTTAGCTGTGTTTTTCAGAAGTACATGAGTGAAAATGGAATAGAGTACATGTTGCTGTGTGTCTGAGTCGCCTCTTGTGTATGGAACAGCAGATGTGGGTAACTCTATTTGCCACCACTTTACACAGAATATATTCATATTCCTGGTCATTTTTCCCACTATCTTTTTTGCATGCTGAATTCCCAAGCCTTGGCAGTGCTTTGGTAGTCACTGTGTTTGAGAAGCCCAAAGGAGTGTTCTCTCTGTCTTTCTGCAGTTCTGACTGTTCATTTCTATTCCCTGTAGGTTTAAAGACCTATCTGATCTCAGGTCAGAAGGTGAAGGAGCCCCAGTGCAGCTGTTCTCAAGCGCTGCTTCCTGGCTTGGAGTCCACAGACGGAGCCAGGACACCGGGAACGTCGTCAGCCGAGAACTCCAGCGACCTGACCAAGGCAATCAAACAGGTGGAAAAACCTAAGGTGAGTTGTCCTCTCAAAGATCAGCAGCACAGATCTCAAGCCATGGCTGAGAAAACCTCACGGGCTTGTTTATGCACTACTTTACATATTTCCATATGTATGTGTGTATTACATGGAGTGACAAAACAGAGTTTGAAGGAGGAAAAATTTACCAAGTCAAATGCCTCTCTCCCCATTTGACAAACAATCCCTGAAATAAGGTGAGCACTTTTTAAAGGTGGTTTCAAATAAATATTTCTATTTATATTTCAGGACTGAGAGGTCAGTGATACTTTTTCTATGGTCTGGATTTTAGATGGGGAGGGGAGAAAGAATATGATTTATGCAGCTACTGTTACTTCTGTGATTTTCTGCTTTGGCTGCTTCTACATTCCTCAGTCATGAAGGTCATGTACCTGTGAGCCTTTTCACGAGTATTTAGCAGACATCCCTGTGAAGGTAATTGGATTGTTTTTGTAGTGAGAGAAAATGCTCTGGTGGGCTGCAAGATTGGTTTATCTGCTTGCTCTAGAAACCTATATCTGGAGCTGAGGGCAATGATTTGTGTGGATTCAGCTTGGAGGAATGATGACACTTTGTTATGTTCACACCTCTCACAAGATGTCTTGACAAGGAAATCTGTGAAACAATGTGTATTGCTTCAGAGCTTTGCTGTTACTCTCCATCTTCCATCTCAGAACAGATTTCCCAAACAACAGATGTCTATTCTCTCTTTTCATTTGTGCTAAGAATTCCTTATCCTGGGCTGCCTGAGGTGGGCACAAATGTCAGAGTCAGGGGTGGTCATCTGCAGGTCCCTATCCTTGCACTTCAGTGTGGTCAGTCCTGACTGGATCTCTTCAACACAGGTTTGAGGCTCAGCTGACAGAGTTGATGTGGGGATAATTTTCATGCTACTTCATTTTTGCTGCTTGTACTTTTTTTTCTGGATTAGGAGAGCATGAGTAGGGCACCTTTACCCTGCCTCTGCTCCCAGTTTTAAGATTTGAAGTAAAAACATTGGTTTACAGGTGAGATCAGCTGGAAGGCTGACCCAAAGAGAAGGTCCAAAGTCGAGTGAGCTCCTTAGAGAGCAGGCTAGGCCTGTTTAACTACAGAAGGGAGCTGTAGCCATCTTTATCCCTCCCCAAAATATGCACTGAGTGTGGTTTGACAGCATCCAAGTTGCTGGTGGTATGTTTCTGTTCCTTCTCCTGTGTAAGAAAGAATATATTTGGCATCCTGCTGGCACCAGCTTTCCAGCTCCCTCTTGCCTTTCAGTGAAGGCACCAGCAAATAAGGCAGGAAAATACCTCTTAGAGCTGGGGGGAGCTGTACATATAAACCTGTGAGTGCTGCCCAGGGTGTGGTCGTGCAGAGGTCCAAGTGTGACAGTGACAGAAACTCCTTCATTTCAAGCAGTGAAGGAAGAAGAATGTGCCAAGTGGAGCAGGATTGCTGAGCTGCCTGTCTGGAGCAGAAGGGAGAGAGGTGGGAAGAAGCAAAGCAGTGAAGCTGTGGCTGCTGTTCTGAGAGACAGTGAGGGTGCCTTGGGAATGTCAGACAGCAGAGGAGGCTGTGACTGAGGACTGAAACTGCAGTGAAGCACGGGACTGGCGCACCTGCAGCTGGGGCTTGATAACATTGTCATGTACAAACTTGGGGTGGTACTTGTTCAAATGATCCGGGTGCAAAATGAAGTCTGTGGTTAAGGATCAGCTCTGTTAAATGTGTTTTCGAAAATGTGGGGGGATTTACCTTGCAGAAGGGCAGGTACAACTGCACCACTCTTCCTGAACAGCTGGGATGTGACGTGGAACACGCTGCTGCCCCACCATGCTGTGTCCCTGGTTTTCTGCTCTGGGACTGTTGCTGGATGTTAATTGCTGTTTAGAATATCCTGAGTGGAAGGGATTCACAAAGATCATCAAAGTCCAGCTCCTGGCCCTTGAAATGTTTAATTGCTGAGTGAAAGTCTCTAGAGTGCAAAAGTACCAGTGTGGCTGTGAGTGAGAGAAGGAGAAACTAAAAAAGATGCTCAGAAGAGCATCTCAGACAAGTGCCAGCTCAGATTCAGCTGCCTTGGATACCCTGTTGTGCTACAGCTACTGCAGAGTTTGCGTCTAGAGGTGCCTGGTTTTATTCATCACCCTCAGCACTGCAGCTCTGGCCAGGGATTTCCTAAGTGGCCTCACAGCTCCGTGAAATCCTGAGCCTGCCTTGCCCCAGTGCTCTGATGCTGCAGTGAATTCTGGATGAGCCCAAACCCAGGTTTCCCTGTGGTCCCATAAGCATCCAGCTGGTGGATGCCACATGCCACCTCGGAGTGGGGACCATGGAGCAACTGTGAGCGCTGGCTTCAGAACCTGTTCTGTGGCTGTAGTGGCAGCACAGAAGTGTGGAGCATCCCTCCTCTCCCAGCACAGCCAGGCATGGGTATTCCTGACTCCACAGCACGCTGTTACTGTGCACCAGCCTTCTCTCTGCGGGGGAAAATCACAGAATGGCGGAATAGTTTGGGTTGGAAGGAACGTTAAAGCCCGTCTGGTTCCACCCTCTGCCATGGGCAGGGACACCTTCCACTAGCCCAGGGTGCTCCAAGCCCCATCCAGCCTGGCCTTGGACACTGCCAGGGATCCAGGGGCAGCCACAGCTTCTCTGGGTACCCTGTGCCAGGGCCTCCCCACTTCCATTGTAAAAAATTTCTTCCTTATATCTAATCTAAATTGCCCCTCTTTTGCTTTAAATATATATGTATATTAAAAAATCCCCACAAGGTACGACTGCAATTTGATCACAGATCATGCACAATTTTTGAAAAGGAGTGGGTTTCTTTTTTACAGCTTTTGAGTTCTTCGTGAGGTTTTTTTTAAAGCCTGCAGCTTGCTGGTAGGGTCTGGAGATAATACTTTGCAAAAAGAATCATGACTTACATGCCGACTGTTTTAAATACAAAGCTGTAAATGGTGTCAGTGTAGGAGGAGATGACTCCAGCTCTGCAAAAGAGACTTAAGTAGGAGAGGCAAAATTACAGGCAAGTTGAAATATTTTTGTTTTAAAGGGAATAAGTGACTATATTGGATGCAAAGGATGACTTTCACATTTTGGGCTTGAACGGATGTTCTAGAGGACAAGATCTGTAAAGGAAAGTCAGGAGGGAGAGTGCAGCAGAAATTGATCCATGAAAGGAATTGTATTTCCTCCTCTGGTGTATCTGTAGTTCATTTAACTGCAAACCTTGTTGCAGTTTGAATGTCAATAAGATGTGCTTACATTAATAAAATGGTGAACACAGAGGGTAAAAAAACTCTGAATAAATCTATAATAGCAGGTGGTTTTTGAATGAAAACACTCTACCCTGCCTAAGTGGTTTTGGTATCAGTTTATCTTCCCTATCATCTTTTATGACATGCCTCGCTTGACAGGGAATCATAAGCTGTTGTAAAAATGTTTTAATGATTGCTTGGTATGAAAACAGAAAGTCCTTTGCATGTCTTGGTGTTTGCTGGAAGTGCATTAATGTTTTATTCATGGCACTGGGGTCACAGCACACAGAGCCTGTGAATGCCTGCAATAGAGAAGCAAGTTAATGATGTTGACTTGAACACATGGGGAAAGTCAGAGGAACTTCTGCCTCTTCTCAAAGGTCAGGCTGTTTTTCCAAGCCCTTTGTCTTCTGGCTTAACCCCGGGAGCTGAGTGTTTGATGTGGTCTTGCTGATTTATTAGCAGGATCAAACAGGGAGTGGTTTCTTAATTTTCGTTAGAGGTATTTGGTCTTTGTCACCATTACCTGACTTTTGCCATGGATAAATCTAAATCTAACTCCTAGAGGGTTAGTTAGTAAGGCTTGTTAGCCCACTGGCAATTTATTTTTTAGGCCATCTAATAATCCCTTGCAGCAAGTGGCCAAGGCATTTGTGATAATTAGTCTGAGATTATTTTTAAACTAAACCGTTTGAGAACCTACTCCATAGTTTCTTCAGCCGTGTTGGTATTTGTTCAGACTGCACAGGTTCAGAACTGGATGTAAATTGCTTATCTGATGCCAGGTTAGGAAACTCAGGGTAATTTCAGTGCCCAGCCTGGATTGTGTCCCTGAGGAACAGCAGACAGGATGGTCTGCTGCCTGCTGAGGAGGCTCAAGTTCCTGCATGAAAGCCTTTGAGGGGCATTGGTGAGTGGTTAGATGTCACAGGGAGAGTGGGCTGGGAGAAACAGCTGAAAATGAAACATGCTGGGTATTTTCAGGCATGACATCAAAGCTGGAAAAGGAACATTAGGTGAAAAGTTAGTTCTGAAAAAACTTAACATGCTGGTCTCTGAAATGGAGAGTGAACCTGAAGCGCGCAGAAGTTGTGGGTTTGGACTAGAGAGGCTTGAACATGTCCAGAACAAACAGATAAAATTAACACAGGATGTCAAGTTTGGGACAAAAGGCTCAAGTTCTTGCTGGAAAACTTTCTGTGATGTTTAGTAGCAGACTTTGGTGAGCCTGGTCCCAGTGAACATCTCCAGAGCAGAGAGGCTGCCAAGAGATGCAGGGTCCCCCTGAGCAGGATCCTGCCGTAATACTGCCAGCACTGGAGAAGAGAGTGAAGAACTTGGAAGATACAATTCCAGGGTTAATCCCCCTAAAGAAGATCACATTTTAACTCAAAGGAATTACATTGTTTTAAAAGCTCAAGTGCAACATTTTAGGTTGCTTCCAAAATGCAGGACCTGGATGGAACTGGCACAAATCCTGATGGTTTTGCTTTCCGTGTTCCCTGTGACATTTGCTGGGGGTTTGGTTCCAGCAATGTATGATAGCCAGAGCTCCCCTCCCCATCTTAGGGCTCTGTATGAAAAAGAATTTTCCTTTATTCATTTCAGATTTGTTGCTTTCCATTTCCCTGGACTGTTCATAATGCATCATGGTGTTTCATGCTTTTTCTGGATTTTGCTGCATTTTGTGCTGTCTTCTCTCCTAATGGCATTCAGATCCCTTTGCAGGCAGGTTTTACACAGGAAAATTGCACTTCTACTGAAGAGTGTTTTATTCCTCTTGGGGAGGTCCTTTGCCTGTGCACAGTGATTACAGTGTATCTGTGATTTTACACTAGTGGAGCTTTCCTGGATTAGATTTAGCTTCAGCAAACAGCAAATCTGTGATTTATTTTTGAAATGGTGCATTCTGTTCCAGTCAAATTTTGCTCCCTGCCTCCCATTCTGTAGCTTTGTTTATCTTTGAACCATGCTGCAAGTATACAAGTGGACTGAATTACAAATTGCATCATACTACAAGGACACCAGAACATTCCTGGCTAAAATTCTTTTGTCTCATTTCAGCCTTGCCCTTCATGTAGTACCACCCTTGCTCCCCACTGCGATGTCAGCATAGATGAAGGAGCTATCCAAAATGGTTGTCAGGATGAGCATAAAAACAGTACGAAGGTAATTGAAGTATTTCTCACTTCCCTTCTTTCCCTTATTTCTCTGCTTCCCTCAGCTTTCTCATTTTTGCACCACTATTCCTTTATCCAAGCTCTTAAGCAGCAGAGCTGATTTTGATTTTTGAGTTGTGTTCAAAAATGTAGTTGAGTCCCCGGTCCCAATTTTCAAAATTTTTAGTAATTTTATGGGCTCCGCTTGATGCTGAGAAGGACCTAAAATTTGGACTCTTTAAACTATGCTGATGCTACCCAAAGAGGGAGGCCCAACAAGCACTACCACACTCTCCATCCTCACTCCAGCAGGCTGCATCACCTCACCACAAGTTCTGTGTCTTGCCAGCGTCTCCTGCATCACCGCTCTAAGAGGAGGTCATTCCTGTTCACGCACGAAATTCACAGCTTTAAGTCAGTTTGCATCCTTTCCTGACCGACAGAAACAGCTTCTCACATATTCCTCGTGCTGCTGCCACGCTTGCTTTCCTTGCCTGTTGCTTAGATATTCTCGCTGAAGCCACCTACTTCCTCTGCCACGCCAGACGCTGCCTGTTTGTCATCTTGTTCGTGGCCTTCGCAGCCCCTCTGCTCTGCCTGTCACCTCTCACTCCTCCCTGAATGTTAAGCTAAATGCAGACTGGGAACCAGTGCTCATTACCTGGTTGTTATATATTCAAATAAATAAAACATCTTCCCTCCTTGGGGAGAATCGCTTCATAGACATGCTCTGAGACAGTGATCCTGTTCTTCACGTCTGTCTTACAGCTCTTCTCGCCATAAAGCTGATTGTAAAGCTTGCCAGCACTTTTGTCGCTGCTGAGCCACTGCATTAATCTGTGTTTGTCCCTCTCTGTCTGTACTTGACCTGTTGTCTCATGCTTAAATTGTAAGCTCAGAAGCAGGGCCTGCCTTACCGGGCTGTAGGGGTGTGTTACACAGCAGTCTTGTGCCAGAGTTCCAGGAAGCAGCCTAAGAAAAGAATAAAATCATGATCCCTTGAGCCCTGAGGGAGGTGCCAGCAGGGACTTGTCTCAAACCAGCTTGAGATCTCTAAGACAGAGAACATGTGGGAGATCTGCCTGGGCTGCCAAGATGGTAGGCAGGAGATGCTTCTTCCCCAGGTGGCCTCTGCCCACATGCAGGGATCTCAAAGAACTGACTGCAAAGGGATTGTCCTTAGGTACCAACTGCCTGGTTTAAGTTGCTTCCTACTGTAGCTGCATTGGCTTCATGTGTGTGAATCAGCAAGTCATCTGACCTTACTTGGAGGAGATTTGTATACAGAGCTGAGGAAGAGGTCTGTAATTCCACTGGAGGGATTCCAGTGGAGACCAAATCACCAAGCACGTCCTTCCTGGGTTTGGTTCAGTTATTGCTCAGCCAAAAATGGGAGCTCTTTCGTGGCTATCAGTAAGTCTGGGATGCCTGTTTAACTGAAAGCTCTAAGAACAGCCACCTGCACAAAGTTGCTGTGGCATTTGATTCCCAAGACTTCCTTGCAGCCTCAGCTGTCTTGGGAAGAAGAGCCATAAGCTGCCTCTACCCATCTCTGTTCCCTTCCCACACCACATGCTGCACTCATGTCCCCTGTCTTTAGGGAATGTTAATAATGTTTAATCATACCCTTGGACTTGCATGGCTCCCAACAGCCTCTGGAGCTTTCTTGTCTCTAGATGAGAGGAAACTCCACACCAAGCCTCCAAGTTCTCAGGGAAACCCTACAGCCTGTTGCCATCAGAAGCCCCAGTAACGTTGGAGCTAACAACATTTAATGAATAGGGATTTTCTCCTACACAAACAGTTTCATACTCTAATCCCTGCCTGTTAAGATTAACAGAGTGGAGACAGCACAGAGAAACCTTGAGCTGACTGAAGGGAAGAATTTTCTTGGGGATTTGAGCCTTTGCCAAGGAGCTAAAGAGAAAGTCCATGCTGACCTTCTTTGAAAGAGAGAAATTTTCACTGCATTTTTCAGATGGTCTTGAGGAACAGCAGGGAAAGCGAACAGTGCATCGGAGTCTGAATCTTTTATTTGAGCTGATGACAGCAAAAATTGTGGGTTCTTGGTTACTGCTTTTCAAGTAACAAGAGGCGGGAGTGATGAGGAAGAGGAGAAAGATTGTTTCCTAGGGAGAAAAAAATATGATAACTACGACTTTTCATTTTTCTTTAGGCCTCAGGATGTTCTGGGAAATGCTCTGAGCAAATGCAATCTTTAGCATAACTTAAATAAAAACAACCCACCAAACAATGAAGGCCCTTCACTAGCAGCTGGTTGGCCAGTTTTTTTGGTTTCCCTTTGTTAGTCCTTCTCACCTCAAAACCAGAGGGGTTTGCCCTGGCTCTCTGCAGGGTGTACGCTCTGGGCAGGCTGGATAACCTGGTAGGGGTGGAGGAGGACTTGCTCAGGAGCTGCTCAGTGTTTTCCCTTAGAAAAGAACCTGGTGACCTTTTATGTGAGTTCTTGTGCCTCTGCCTTACAGGAGTGTCCCTCTGTCCCAGCAGCACCTCTCTGTCCCAGGGCTCTTGCTGGGATATGTGGCTGCAATCTCTTTTCCCTTCTGGTGATTATGGTCTGCAGCAAAGCACTGGCAGCACACCAAGGAAACCACCCCATTTCCTATTCCTTCCTCAGCTGCTGTCGCTGTGCTGGGAACACCTGCAAGCTGCCAAAACAACTGTTGTGAGGGCTAGAAGGGTCCAGACTGGGAATCCTTCCATCTCCTGGCTCCCAGCACGTGGCTCCCGGGCTCACACCTCTGTTGGGGCAGCCCACAGGGTGGGGATCCCACATCCCCCCGGGAGGGAGGAAGGGGAAGCACAACCCACCTCCCTCCTGCTTTTCCTGTGGCTCCAGGGAACCATTCCAACACACCTTGTTATGGCTTTGGCTCTGGAGGTCTTGGCTGTGACGGGAGCCAAGTCCAAGTGCTTCCTGACTCTTCCCTGTTCAGGGTTCTCCTGCTGCCCCCTTAGTCTTGTATCTTCCCTGGTTGTGTCTGAACCTTTCCCTTCACCTGTCTGTGTTCATGGGCGTCCTTTGCTTCACAGGACCGATGACACCAGGAAACTGAATTGATTTTGCATGGGCAGCCGGAAAGCAGATATTTTTTAACTTCAACTAAGTTGATTTTACAATGTCAGTAACATATTTCAGCACGTGGTTGGGGTGGTGATGATATTTATGGTATTTATTTATGGTCACTGTGGTGACATCCAAGAATAGTCTTCTGGAGGAGCTTGTCACTTCTGTACAGGCAGGAATGGAGAAACTTCTGTCGTGAGTGGGCTTCAGGATGAGGATAAATGCTACATGATAAGTGATAAGATACAGAGGGGGGAGATGAACACTCAGATATGCCAAGTTTGCTCTGTGTTTGCATTTGAAAATGATCCTGACTAACTGCAGTTCATTTTCATTCTAACCACACTTAGCTGTCTAATTCTTTTGGAATTGCTTCAGTATGTATTGGTCTAGGTCAAACAAAATGTGAAAGAAGGAACTTCAGGCTCCACGAAAATAGAATGATCTTTGTTTAAAAGTAATTTGTGTTCTCCAATGACAGCAGCATTGATGATACCGTGTACCTAAGCTGTGTTGCAAGCTGTTGTCAGAATTAAAGCTGTCTTAACTAATACAAAGGCAAAAGAAAATGATAAAAAAGAAGTATTTAATTTTAATTTGTTTAAGAAGTTTAATTTGCAGGAGTTTTTGTTGGATGAGATGTACAAAAGGGCTGTTCCCACAGGTGGGAGAGAGGGGGAACCTCTGGGGAAGCAGCAGGCCCATAGTGGTCAGGGGAAGGATCAGCAAGGGCTGGCAAAGTGAGTTGTCTCATGACCTAGGGAGAGTCAGCACAGATTAAATGTGTATTTAGAAAGCTTTTTAGAAGAATCTTAAACATAAGATGAGTGAATGAAATTTGGGCTTGTGGTTGGTTGTCACTGAGTGTGTGAAAATGTGCCTTGTTTTCTTCTCCTTGGAAAGTTGGTCCATGAAAAGCAAAAAGGTGGCACCTAAATAGGCACATGGGAGATGTGGGAGATGCATCCACAGGATGGATTCAAGGCAGGGGGAGTTTGATCTTTGCTGTGGTCGGGGCAGAGCTCAGGGTGTTGAGGGAAGAGCTTCTTTCCGTTTTTGCTCCTTGCAGTCTCTTCTGTCTGTTCCTAACCACTGACATTCCCTGGGTGTGTTTTGCTCTCTGTTGTTCAGGCTTCAGGAGGACACAGTCCAAAGACTCAGAATGGACTTTTGAGTCCTCCCCAGGAGGAGAAGCTCAGCAACAGCCAGACGTCGCTGTATGAAATGCTGCAGGAGAAAGGGCGCTGGGGCGGAGTGAGCCTGGATCAATCAGCTCTGCTCCCTCTGAGGTTCAAAAACATCAGAGAAAAGACAGATGCTCACTTTGTGGATGTGATTAAAGAAGACAGGTAAGGAAAATGGAGCTGTGCAGTGTGAAGTCCTGTAAAGATGAGAAGGCAGTACTGGGGTTCCATATCTTTAGTATTTGTGTGCTTTTTGTCTGATTTCAGAAATTGTTGTCAATATATAACATGTTCTAAGTTTTCTGATCTTCATCTTTCTTCTGCTTAAACTACAGTAGAAAATTGAAGCCAGAAACTTTCTGTTTAAAATATATAAAACCAGTTTTTTCATTGCTTCCATGGTGAACAGCCCTCCTGCAGTTGGGTCTTCGAAAGGGAAATTGCTCTTTAAATCACTTGTCATGAAGTAAAACTCCATTTTTCCAATCAAAAATCCTCTTAATGCATATAGTGTGTACCTTCCTCTGCAATTTAAGGTGTTACATAAAATCTGAACCACAAAACTCCCATTTTTTGTAATAAAAGAAAAAGGTTTGGTAGCATGTGACTAATCATGAAATCATACTGGGCTTGGGAGCAGGATCAATAGGGGTGAATTCTCATGGACTTACTACCTACTTAGATATTGAAAAATTAGTTTCTCTGTCTGTTTCAAAC
The DNA here is from genome assembly GCF_000738735.6 of Corvus cornix cornix. Taxonomy (NCBI): domain Eukaryota; kingdom Metazoa; phylum Chordata; class Aves; order Passeriformes; family Corvidae; genus Corvus; species Corvus cornix. Next base: position 14,238,466 of record NC_046344.1, on the reverse strand, counting down.
AAAAAAGGTTGTTTTGGGCAGAGGAAATATTCTTCAAAATTTAGTAGTGTGGCATTTATATCACCACACAACCGTATCTCCATTATGGCAGTGACTTGACTGGAGCAGCTAAACAGACAGCTTGAGTTTGTTATTATTTATGGCTATTTTTATTTTTGTTTCACTGCTTCCACTCAGATTGAGGGTGTTTTATCTAAATATCCTTGAAACTGTGTGCTTCTGTGGACTCAGCTCTTTGGAACAGGCACACCATCACCTTTATGGAAACATGACTTAGGCAGGGAGAGGTGAGAGGGAGGGACAGGGATCCCTCTGCAGTCTCTTACCTAGACTTTCTCAGTTTACCTTTCTCCTGTTGCCAACTTGAGTCAAAATTTAGGGTTCTTTACTGTTTTTCTCAGTGTGTGGTCTGTCATAAGTGGCTGAGAATTGAGGTTTAGCTGATATTTCCAAATATTAGAAAATAGACGGATTGGGAATGTCCAAATGTTGGCAGAAGTCAGCCAGAACAAGTAGGAATTTTGTTTAAAATGTAACTAGCACTCTGCAAACTTTAAGTTATAGAAGTAGCTTAATTTATGCAGTTGGTCTGCTGAAGATACCTCGCTCAAGTGCTTGTGTTCCTGGTGCTTTCCTCCTCCACTCCCAAAATGGGTAATTTTTTCTGTTTTGGAAGAAGGAGTGCCATGATTTGAGATCAGTCAAAGCCTGCCTTTTTTTTGGTCTCAATTAAATATCATCATTACCATATTAAGTGGGCCATTTCTTGTTGCCAGGGAAACTTCTCTGCTGAGTTCAGTTCATGTAAACATAACTTTCCAAAAATAATCTTCTGATTAATTAGATCTATGCAAACTGCTTTAAGCCTACCAGTTTACACTGATTTTTTTCAACTTTTCTCAATGAGAAATGATATGGAATAAGGCATTTAAAAAATATTCTTGGTCCTCTTCTGTAAAACATAATTGTTGGTCTTGATGAATCCAATACCTATGAGGATCTTTGAATGGGGAATTTGAGGTGTGTCAGGGAGGGGACCAAACTTCCTTGTGGTCATTTTACGGGAATCCCCATTTTCAGTGAGTTTTGCTGTGTTGGTTTGGTGCTGTTGCAAAGCCAAGTGGTCTTCCCTGAGCACTGAGCAGTGATTTTCACTGCAGGGCACTTGGGGATAAATTCCTGTTAACAGAAAATACTTAACCCAGATATGTGATAAAGTGCATAAATTAATCCCACAGGCTTCCTGCAGAGCTGGGAAGGGTTAAACATATCCTGGGGGGATTCAGGAGCCTGTACACTGCATTAGGAAGCTGCCTGGGGCTAGCTGGGAGGAAGTGCTGGACACTGGGGATATTGAGCTCAGCTGTGTGGGTGAGAGATTTTTGCATGCCAAGATTTCACCTTGGAGCTGATACCTCGGCACAATTCCAATGTTCTTTTAAAAATAATATTAATAAAGACAGTGTTAGTGTGCCATGTTTGTATTAGTACATTATAAAAGAATCCTTTTATGAAAGTTACCAGTTCTTACAACTTGATTCTCTCTATTTGACAAACATTGAATACTTTCTGCTTCAAGTCTGGCTTTACTTGTGTAAAAATCCTCTGCTTTGTTCATTGTAACCTGCACGTTACTGTGTTCTTTAAAAGAAAACTGTAGTGTAAGAGTATAGAAGGTTTGAACTAATTTCACTGGGGAAATCCTCAAAGGATTCTTGGTTTGGGGATTTTTGTTTCCAATAAAATTAGGTATTAGGTACCAATAAATACCAGTTAGGTATTCCTTAGGTTATAAACCTTCTGAAGTACAAGAAGCAAGTACTCGTGTGCTGATCAGGACAGTACTCGCAATGATCTCTTCAGACTTCCAGAGCAGAATCTCAGGGATGTACAAAGCTCCTCCAGAACTGGGTTCTGTGCAGCCCTTCATCCCCTCCTTGGGGCAGTTTCCTGTTTAAATACTTCTTTATTATTTTTAAATTTCTTTGTTTCTTTCATTTCCCACTTCCCAGTCTTACTTGATCCGGGGAACACCCTGTGCTGGGAGGCAGAGTCCTCCTGCAAAGCAGATTATGTACTTGACTGTTTCATCAAGTGGGATCTTCCTTTTGGAGACAGAATGAGTTGACAGGGAGCTGAGAAGGCCCCGGGAAAGCTGCCTTCACCCTGGTTCCATCGTGTTCCGCCTTCTGTTTCGTGCTGCACTGTGCAGCTGGACTGTTCCTCCTACATCCTTAAGCAGCACAACATCACCATCACCACCTCCGTTGAGCTTCCTTGCAGGAAGAAAGGGGATTCAACAATACTTTTTAAAAAAACCCAAAAGCTTTCAAAATTTTTATTATAAGATGCTCTTAGAAATGTCTAAGAAAGGTGAGGAATGAAGACAAGGAAGAAGGAAAGAGAGAGGGGTGACTCAAATGAATGTATCCTGTCATTCCTTCAGAGTATCCTGATATTTTTAATGTATTGGCCAAGACCAGAATGTTTGAAGGTTACCAAGTATCTGCCATATTATTGCTTAGACTCTTTTGTCTTCTCTAGCATCAATCTAGGGGTGGGTGTTTGGTTGGTCTTGCATCTCAATTTAAAAAAAAAAAGCTTCCTACGTGCCATCTTGTGCTGGGGAGCTTGTACTTCCAGGCAAACCTCTTACCCAAGAGTTCCATAAAAATAAACAGAAAATAACCCTGAAACCAAACCTCCTTAAAAAAATAATTCAGGCACAGGCAAGCTCTGAAGGATCTTTCTTTCAGCTTCTTCATCTGCTTGGAATTTGACCTTGTGTGCATCTCTGGTTTTTGCTCAGAGTCACCAGCTTGGAAATTGCCCCCTCTGACTGTGGCTCTGCAGTTCTCAGGGTGAGAGTAGCACTGGGAAAGCAGCCACCCCATTTTAGATTCGGAGGGATTTTAGAAACAATTCCCTGTAAATAACACATGGAATCAGTTGCTTGAAAATGAGAGGAGGTTCACAGGCAGGGGTGTGTTTGGAAGCTGCACAGAGCAGGGGGGGACAGGCTGTCCCAGCCACAAGTGCCACAAGCAGGTGTGACCTTGCTCTGTGACCCTGGGCACGAAGCACTTGGTGCTCTCAAGTCCCTTCAGGTCCCTGGCACCTGCTCAGGGGAGAAAAGGTTTGCAGACCAAGTGCTGTAGCTGTCATCAGGAAACTTCATTCATAAACCTCGTACAGCTAATGCAAAACTCAAAAAGCTTTTTATTTTTCTTCCACACAATGGGAAATAAAACCAACTTTTTAATGATTGAAGCCTCTTTTATGTTGTTGTGGGGTTTTTCACCTTCTGTGGAAAAGATGAAGGTGAAGGAGGGCATAAACACCTTCTGGTAGATGCTGCCTCTGGGTTCCTTAGCCCTGGTGAGCTGGTGTCATTAGTTGTCACTGCCTTTGTTGGTGATGCTGGTCATTCCAAATCTCCCGTTTCAGAAGTAAATCTCAGCTCTCCATCTCTTCTCTGCAGCCTGGATCATTAAGGGAATGTTCCCAGTTGAGTTACTGAGTTATTTTAGTGTCTGAAATAACAAGAAACTGCTGTTTTCTACAATGGGCAATGTTTTTTTTCCCCCCCCATAACAATTTGTCACCTTTGTCATCCTTGGCTTGCTTTGAGTCATAGAATTCCTCCCAAGACACAAATATCCCCCAGCCACGTGTCTCCAGGGGTTGTGTGTCTGTAGCAGGAATTAACCTTTACTATTTGCTGGCTTGTGTTACAATTATTTGTACTCATCAGTTAGAGCTGATAAATTTCTGGAAGGACTTGTTAGACTCTTCCTGGAAGTATAAAAGTTTGGGTTTTTTTGTGGAATATTTCCTTTGAGTGAGCAAGTGATGTGGGTAAGAAGATACTTTGGTGATGAAGAGAGGAGAAAAACCACAGGAACTTCAAAGCCAAGTGCCAGCATCCCTAGAAACAGCAGCCACAGACTGGGGGGGGCCTGAAGGAGGTACAGCTGAACAAACTGATGTTGATTTTGTCTTCTCTCTTCAGCCTCATGAAAGATTACTTCTTTAAGCCACCTATTAACAAGCTGAGCCTCAACTTCTTGGATCAGGATTTGGAGATGGCCTACAGGACGAGCTACCAGGAAGAGGTGTGTTTCTACTGGCATTGGTTTCTGTCTGTAATCTGTCTAAGCCACTGTCTGTTGTTGGGTTTTTTAACACATTTTGTTGCAGTTGTTTCATTACAAGGGTCATGAAATGTCAAATGTGATTTACTACTCAGTACTGCTGCCCCTGAAAACAGTCTTCTTCCAGTTTATTATAGAACTATGGAATGGTTTGGGTTGGAAAGGACCTTAAAGCCCATCTCATCCCACCCCCTGCCATGGGCAGGGACACCTTCCCCTAGCCCAGGTTGCTCCAGGCCCCGTCCAACCTGGCCTTGGGCACTGCCAGGGATCCAGGGGCAGCCCCAGCTGCTCTGGGCACCCTGTGCCAGGGCCTCCCCACCCTCCCAGGGAACAATTCCTTCCCAATATCCCATCCAGCCCTGCTCTCTGGCAGTGGGAAGCCATTCCCCCTTGGCCTGTCCCTCCAGGCTCTTGTCCCCAGTCCCTCTGCAGCTCTCCTGGAGCCCCTTTAGGCCCTGGAAGGGGCTCTGAGGTGTCCCCAGAGCCTTCTCTTCTCCAGCTGAACACCCCAGCTCTCCAATCCTGACATCAGAGCAGAAGAGCTCCAGCCCTTAGAGCATCTTTTGCCATGCCCTGAGTTAGTCCAGTGTTTGGGCTGGAAATCTGAGGTACGCTAGTTACTTCTCACCTACCTTTTCTCCATGTTCAGGTTAATGCTTTAAGTCTTTGGGGTGGCCAGAGAACCATGCTGAGATGGTAAGGACTGTCACTTACCAAAGTGAACGACCACTTGCTGCTTGTCTTCTCATCAAACATTCTGACTGTGAGAATGGTAACTTGGAATTTGATCCTTGTTTAGTCACAGTCTCATGGTTATCCCTGTGGAATCCAAACCTGTGCTGAACTCAGATGTCCCTGATTCCATAAGTGTGCTGCATTCAGATACAGGCAGCTCAAAACACTGTGGAGTTGTAAGGAGCAGTAAATTGTAAGGAACTCGGTGTTTTCTTCAGGATTCTGCACTGAGTCTAAAATTTCCTTAATTCCCTGGGCGGGGGGGGCTAATAATATCACAGGCTTTCCACAGCACTGGATTTCCCTGCCTGGCTGATAGGAACTAGCAAGATGGTTGAAATTTACCTAGAGTGACATTAGGTGTCAGTTAGAACTGAGGCTGCATTTCCACCAGTAGCTGAAAACTTGCTGCCAAGAAAAGGCAATTGCTGTGCCCTCCTTGTTCCTCCCTGCTCCTTCTAATGGCTCTGGTGCTTCTCAGCCTTCCCTGCTGTGAGCAGTTCATTTACTGGCCTAGCATGAAATAGTCATGGTTTGTTTTTCTGTTTGGGGCTCTTTCTCTTTCCATCTCGGGCTGTTTTGTGCTGTGTGAACCAGCAGCAGCTCTGGAGAGGTTGGCAAGTGCCAGAGCCAGCAGGAGATAAGCGTCCGGCAGCAGGAAGGGGAATGGGCCCTTCCCTTCCAGCGGCACTAAGCTGTTGATTTGGGTGATCCATCTGCACAATTACATAAGGATTAATTAAGTGTGGGTTTCTTTTCTTCCCAGTATGTTCTGCATCTGAGGGCAGCAGGATTTCTGCTTTTGCTGCTTGTTGCTTTCAGTTTCGGGCAGTGTTGTCACATTCTCCGTAGCAATAACCCCTGTTTGCTTGTTTTCCAATATTTCCAGGTGAGACCTAATTTAATTTATTTTATTTTACTGAAGGAAAGCCCAGTTGTGTTGCAGTTCAGTCTCTTCGCTTTGGTCAGGAGCTCCATGCTCATCCTGCAGCACTATAGTTTAGTGGTATCTCTCTGCATAAAGTTCCTGTAGCAACAACAGGGAGAAACTTCCTGTGGGATACAGTCTGCAAAATTTGCAAACTGTACAGAAAATAGTAAATCAAGTACTTTCCAGTGGAAAGATTGGAAAGAGAAGCAAAGCAGAGATAGTAAAGCATACACAGATGGACCCATTAATGTGGCTATGTAGGAAATTCCTAGAAAGAGCAGCAATGTGGCCTGTGCATTCTGTTAGTGGCAAGCTAATAATTTGAAAATTACTACATAAACCTCCCCTGAAAGTGGGAATTTTCACTCTCTAATAGTAACTCTGCAGCACTGGGGCAAAAACCTGTTAAAGCTTTAATATTAGCAGAGTTCTGGTTCAAAACAACAAAGAAATCATCTTTTGGAGAGTGAAAAGATTTGTCAACACTCTTGATTCTCTAATGGCCTGACAGTCAATGCTGCTGAAAGTGACTTCCAGCACCCCTGAATTCACCTCTGATTATACAGTGCCAGCTGCATGCTCAGGTTGTGATCCCTCTCTGGAATCAGCTCTGCTTCCCAAGAGCCTTAATCTGTTCTCATTTGGAAATGAAGGCACTACTTAGCACTGCTAGAGCATCTTTAACTCTGTCACTTGGGGATACAGTGCTGCTTCCCTTAATTCAACTGATGGCACTTCTGCTACCCCTGCAGCTTAAAAGGTAATTTTGGCACTGAAGTGATGCTGGCTGGATTTTGCAGAGAGGTACAAATGAGGAACAAGTTTGTTTCCCAGTATTGCTGAGTGCAGGAAGTGTTCTGAGGAGCAAAAGAAACTTCCAAATTAAACCAGAGCACTCCAACTGGGTGCCTTCATGGTGTCATTGATAACATCATTTCTGTTTTTCTTTGGAACTTGCTTTCTGTGGTCTCTTGGGCAGATACAAACACTCCTAGGACTGGGCTCACCTTTATAAGCCAGGATGTGGAGCTCATGATCTGGTTTTCAGCAGGACTGGCCCCAGTAGCACAAAGCACAGCTGCACAAGCAGTGGGCTGGGCCAGGATGGGATGGGAATGTGTGGTCAGGGGTTATGGAAGAGCAGGACTTGATGTCCTGGGTTCTGATCAATTTGGATTACATACCTTTTAATCTGGTCTGAAAGGGAGATGTGAATTCTGCCACGGGAGCTGTGTCTGTGGACTTGTGTTAGGAGGATTTTCTTAACCATCAGTGCTAAAAGGGTTATAGTAAAATCTTATCATTATTTTAAGCTAAAATCATTGAAGAAAATATCCCATAACTTATCTTCTACTTGTTATGTTTATGTTTCTTTGCACAGAATAGTCAATTTTCATGTTGTTTTATTTCTGCATCATAATAGAGTGTAAAAATCACCCCAGGCCTGGGGGCTGTGCCACCAATACTTCTTTTCAACACAGTCTTCTCAGGGAGCAGTGACCGCTGTCAAACCACCTCTTCTGCATGTTGTTTCCAGCCAGTCCTTAATGCTGGATTAATGAAGTGGCCAAAACTTCTTCATTCCTTCATTTGTCAGGAGCTGCTGTTCATCATCCAGTTGAATTTGGCAAAATAGCATTTATTCCTTTTCATCCCTTGCCTCAATCCCTGTGTTCCACACAGGTTATAAGGAATGCTCCAGTGAAGACGTTTGCCAGTGCTACCTTCAGCTCACTCCTGGACGTGTTCCTGTCCACCACAGTCTTCCTCATCCTCTCCATCACGTGTTTCCTGAAACACGGAATGGTCGCGTCCCCTCCGCCACCTGCGGCCGTCGTGGTGTTCGTCATCGCCATCCTGCTGGAAGTGCTGTCCCTTGTCATCTCCATCAGGTAAAGAAAGTGTAACAAAGTCTGGAAAGAGCAGGGAGAGCTGCACTGGTGCCTGGCTCGGGAACATTTTGTTTGACAGCATCCTGGGAACTCGCTTGGGCGGGCTGTAACACTTGGAAGAACAGAGTTAGTGCAGCCAAGGCTCGCGGCACGTCTTGTGCAGGGGGAACTCCGGCTACAGGAATTGCAGCAGTGACTGATAGAGATTACTTAGGGAAATGGCATCTGTACCCCATCCCTGCCCCTCCTACTGTTCCTTGGGATGCCACATGCCACTGTATGTCTTCTCTCCTCAGGACCATCAGAATTCAAACAGAAAATTTTTATCTGTCCCAAAAACAAGCCCACCCAAAAAAACGCTCCTTTAAATTCCAAGATAAAAGTACACAGTTCTGGGGTTAAAACTGACATCAAGTATCAGAGATGCAAAGAGCAGTGCTGCCCTCAAAGAAAGAAAGAAGAGAAATTGCTAAAGGTGCATTGTGTCTGTCCAAAGTTATTTTTTTTTAAAATTTCATGGGTTAACATTGAGATAGTTCATGTTTTCTGTGTCTGACACGTAACAGGAGTCCAGTGTTTCCCCAGAGTGGGAACAGGCACTGCTGCTGAAGGGAAGGGGCACTGGTTTGTCTCTGCAGAAGAGGGGGCACTTGCAGGGCTGTGCTCAGAGGGGCCAACCCCATACCCGAACCCTTGTCCTGCCCCTCAGCCTCTCCTGCGCCCTCAGTGGGCTTGGCTGCAGGTCCCTGGTTTTTAACAGCAACTCCTCATTCCCCATTTGTACCCAGTCACGCCCAGCACTGGGGTCTTCTGGGCTTTGTGGACACTGCTGGGGTGACTCCTCAGTGAGCAGTGCCCGTGTGGTTCCCCAGGGTTACTCACACACACAGGGGGAGCAAAGAGCACTTTGTTCAGTGCAGCTCCTGCTCTCCTGGGTGTGCTGTGTGATCTACAGATACCCCGTGTAACCTGTCATTAACCCAGGTGAGGGACCTGTTAATGAGCTGTTTGTTTGTCTGTACTGTGGGAGCAAGTTCACTCTGCCCTCCTCAGCCCCGTGCTCCCTGTGCTTCCCTGGCACAACAGCAGGATAAGGGTGGTGTGTGCAAATGGGCATCCTCTCCTGGAGTTCTGCACATCTGTCAGGAATGTGTCAGTCAAAATGCTTTTGTAATTACGAGCTGGAAGCAATTCTTCTGCTGTTTCAAAAGAAACAAGAGATGGGAGTTTGCACTCTTATTTTGACTTTGCAGGGTTGAGGTAAAAAATACCGAATTAATGCTGAAGTTTGTACCTCACTGGGCATATAAATGTGTGCAAGTGTATTTACATCAAAGCTGGCATGTGGAGTAGAGAGAAGTTATCTGTGAAATGCTTTAAAAGATAGCATTTCTTAGCAGAGGTGTTTGGTTTTTGCAATTTGAATAGTTTTTAGAAAATCTAGAAATTCAGAGTTAAGAGCTGTACTGGGAGAAGGTTGAACTGGTAGAAATTTCATTCTAAACTGGGTTAACTATTGCTCTGTCCTCTCTCTTGCATCAGAAATGCATTTTCCCCTTTGTAGAAGTTTCTGCACTCTGGTTTGGGTGGGGCAGAAGTTTTTCAGGCGGTTTAATGTGCCCAGGCAGCTCTTTCAGGTGGGCTGAGTTTGGTGGCCATTAACTTGTTCAGCTGGGAACAGCTCAACCACCACTTTCCAGAAGTGCTGCTTTCTACTGTCCAAGTGTATTTGGAGAAAATTTCTGTTCACTCACTTTACAGGTGAATTCTTACTTCATTTTAGTATTTTTCAGTTTGTTGTTTTCCCTGTAGTACATTGCTTTTGCCTTGTTTTGTACATTTATAAAAATTATCGCTGTAATCTTAGAAATATTTATAGGTAGATACATAAGGTTTTATTGCAGTCCTGCTCTATAATTGGTGGTTTATGGGTTCCTTAAGGAGAAGGAAAATTGTTGTTTTCAGTCTGTATAGTCAAGAGTTGGCAAAGTGGTTTTGTCTGAGAGTGGCTGTGCAGGGGTTTGGCTTCTGCAGCTCTGGGCTGTCAACCTGACCAGTGATCTCAAGACCCCTCAGAGTCTCCTGGTTACCCTGGGAACCAGGAATAGCTGGATGGGGTTTGTGACCACTGCCTTTCCCTGCCCTCTCCTCCAGACCAGCAGGGATGTTTTGAATTTATATTATGTATTTGCTTTTTAGTAAATACCTAAAATACACTTCTGGGCCACCCCAGTCTCCACAACCTGAGGCACACACTCTGTACAGTTCCCCTGGGCCGGGAGGTGAAAATCATCTTTTTCCTCTTCAAATCCTCTTCCGAGTGAGGACTGCTCCCTCTGACCACTCGTTAGGCACAGAAACAGTGCAGAACTTCCTGTGCAGAAATGTCATCCCAAATGACAATCACAGAATACCACCAAGATATCTTCAGGGAGGAGACTGGACTACAATGCTGGGCACAATCCCAGAATTTCAGGAAAAGGGATTATTTTAAGACCAGAAAATTCTTGCCTAAGTTTCACATTGTATTTTCATTATCATGATGCTAAACACCCTGTCTTTAAAGCAGCCTAAATTGTAATTAAATCCAGGACTCAGCCTAGCAAGGGCTCCCTTGGCTCTCGTGGCTCAGCCTTCAGTCCAGCTGTGGGAGGGAGGAGGAGAGCACAGCACTGTCACAGCCTGGGCAGTGAGAAACGACTTCAAATTTGAGTTCTGCAACAGCAAAAGTCCTCATGGAGCAAAGCTTACGAGGGAGAGGGATGTTTTGATTCCTCTGAAGTGTCTGATAATAAATTATTGGAGTACCTATAGATGAGGATCCCACTGTTAGCACAAGAGCCACTTGAAAATTAATTGTATAAAGCTGCACGCAAAAATTGGTGCTTCATTTGTGAGCACGTGGAAGATGTCATCTCCTCTGTAAATGTTCTCTGAAGAATGTCCTTCTGCCCACTTGAAATGTAGCTACTTTGACGAGCTCAACTGAAGTGTAAGAGATCCTAAAGTTCTGGTATTTTAAAGGAAATCATTGTCATTGAATGTACAGCAGTGTGTGAGATTTCACTTGGGAGTCTGAGGAGTGGGTCTGCAGGAATATGGGTTAGAGACAGCTGCCCAATATTTAGTGTAAATACAGGAGTTTTGTTCACTAGATAATTTTGACATCTTTTCCTTGAGTAAAGCTGCTTATAAATAAGTTTCTTCACAAAAAATGTGTTGCTTTTGATAGCGTGCTTCAGGGAAGGCTTGTGGGTGAAGAGTCGAGGGCAGAAGAGTGGGTGTTTAGCCCTGTTCAAGCGCGTGAGAGGTGGGAGCACTTTCAGTTGATTCATGCATTTAAAAGGACCTTTCTAGACAGCAAAAAAAAATGTCTCCTGAATGAAGAAAGCAAGTGCAATCCAGCAGTAGAATGGAAATTGTGCTGCTGTCTGACCAAAGAGCTGCCCTTTGCCAGGTGCTTCACCTTCCCAGCCTTGCTGAGGTGCTACCCACCGTCTGTCCTCAGCCAAGACCCTCTGGCCAACACTTGGATCTTCCTAAATTCCTCATGACCAAGAGCAGAAGTTGTTTTCTGTCCCTCGAGCTTAATGAACCAAATCTGTTAACACGACTGATACAGAATATTGATGCTGGGGAAAACAATGTAGTCTCTTTGCCTTTATTTATTTCTAACATCTGGTATTTAATATCCCACCAAATTGCTGCTATGCCAAAAGCTTTTGATTTGAACTCTGGGAATTGATTTTAAACTGCCAGTAAATACAGAAATGATGGTAACAGTCTCCATTAGCCATTAATCATTTATGTCAAAGTTACTAATTTGAACTCCAGCTTGTGTAAACAACTCAGATGCTTTAGCATTTAAGCCCTGTTGAGCTGCCCACTGACACTGCATTATTTACTGATACTGCCCTGTAGCCATTAAATCTGTCTGCAGCTCTCACTGCTGTCTGGATTTAATGCACTCCTGACTTCCTGCGCTGGGAGCGTTGGGCTGGATTCACTGTTACGGAGGAGAATTCCGTCGTTTAATTCCGGAGCACAGAGCTCTGCAATAAACCCCATCCCAAAAAAATCAATGCAAGAAGGTAAAGATTATCAGGAGAAATGTGGCATTGCCCTGGAATTTGCACCTGCCTTTTTTGAAACACACAGCTGCCTAAATAAAGCAGCGTCCTCATGGCGGGATTAACCCATCGGGTTCGCCCGTGGATTTGTTGCTATAGCTCCCACAGGAATTTGTCCTGGCATGGAGGCTTGGCAAAAAGGAAAATGCAAACCGTGGAGTCCCTGGTGTGTGGGTTGGGGTGAGAGACATGAGCTGCGCTGGGCGTGTGCCACGGAGCTGGGGTCTGTGCCAGCCGGGATGGGAGCCACGGAGAGCCGGGAGAGCGTGGGCACAGGTGGCACCAGGCTGCCTTCGCAGGGACCGGGGCGTTCAGGGAGCCCTTGGCCTGGCATCCCTTCCCCTTTCCTTGCTCACAGCTCAGCCCTGGAGATGCCAGTGCCCTTCCATTGGCTGTTGGAGAATGGGGGTTTATTTTCAGAGACAGAAAGTTGGGTGCTGATTTCAGACATACTCAGTGCTGGACAACGGGGCTGCCACTGAGCACGGGGACAGTTCTGGCAGTCTGTAACTCTTCAGAAACCCCAGTTCTTACTCTAGAGAGCTTTTTTTTTTTTAAATCTTTTATATCCAGATTTTGCATTTCAGTGCTTTGCTGGAAATTCTGTTTTCCAATGGAATACAGTTAGAATTTTTAGTGTGAATGGATGTCCATTAAACTGGGAACTGGCAAATCTGTGAGCACCCTCTCGTGGGCTCCCGGTGAATTACAGTGTGTTCCATCCTCCCAAATTTCTCTTTTTCCATGCATTTAAGTATAATTTGCATATTTTAACACATGCAATTAGAGAAGAGTTCTTGATGCTTCACAAAATACTCGCAGTTCACAAGTCACAGAATTCCAGACCAGACAATTAAAATCTCATTCACAAACACTTTATATTTAAAGGTGTGGAATGAGTGTCAAACTGGCATAAAGAAATTTAAATTTAGCTTGGTTTGTGTCAGGCTTTTATCCAGCGTAAAACCTTGTATTTCAGACAACAGGGTTAAAAATGAGTGGGCATCTTTTCTCTTTTTAGAGATATAGGTGATAATGGGTAATACCTGTGACTTTGGAGACTGGGAATTTCATATTTAATGTGTGTTCTTCGGGATTTTTTTGGCTGTGAGCATCTCTGTCCAAAAAAAAGGTGTGGTTCTGTACTTTTTGGGCTCTGTAGTCCAGAATTACCTGCCTGGCCTGAGTCTGATAATTCCACACATCCCAGTAATGGCTCTGGATGCAGCTAACTGTGCTACACCACCTTTTTATGTCTTAAAAATAATTATGCACTTGAACAGCAGTTGCAATTTTTCTCAAGTGACAAATGGTGAGCTTTGAGAAGGAAGTTATCCCAAGGATTTATTTCTGTGGATAAATACTACTTTTCTATGCAATGCCCTTGAGCATTAAGCATCCTTTTACCTTCCCTTATTCATTTTAGCAATTAGAGCTGCTCTCATTTGAGAAGCATCTCCAGTAAGCTGCTCTCCAGAGCTCTTCCAGTTGGCTCCTTCAGCTCTTCACAGGTTGGGGCCGTGGTTTTCTCGGCAGCTCGAGGCGAGAGCCGTTCCTTCGCGCGTTGCTGGTGGGATCCAGCTGGGCGTGCGATGCTCAGGAGGAGCGGGGCGGGTGCCAGCTGGCCTCCCAGGGGCTCAGCTCCTCCAGCTCAGCTCCTGCCAGGCTGCCAGCTCGCAGCCCACGCTCCCCTTCCCCTTCCCTAATGACAGGGAATGGAGCCTGCCTGCAGACAGGCTGGTTGCAACTGGGAGAACTGGTTTGGGTTGCAGTGTGATGGGTGCTGGCGCTGCCCTGCTGCTCAAACATTCCTGGTGTTATTTTCAGTAACTTTAACTTGTAAAAGCTTTCCCTCTCCCTGCCTGCTTTATTTTTGAAAGGAGAGGAGTCTTCCCTGTGCTTAACCTTCCAAGGAAATGAAATTTGGCTTTCAATTTGCTTCCTCAAAGCCATCATCCCAAGGCTCTCCCTCCCTTTGCTGACCTTCCTCACCAGAGCAAACACTCGGTAATCCAGGCTGGATTATTCCCTGGAATCACCAGCAGGTGCTGTGACATGGCACCTTGGTTGCTCCCAGAGCCTCAGTGATGGATTTGAAGCTGTATTATTACAGGTAAACGAGAGGTACAAGATGTGCTGCCGTTAACAGCTGGATCCCTGATTTCCTGTGTTCCAGGATGGCGTTCTTCCTGGAGGAGGTGATGACTTGCACCAAGCGTCTCCTGGAGGTGATATCTGGCTGGCTGCCTCGACACTTTTTCGGTGCAATCCTGGTTTCTCTCCCAGCTCTTGCAGTTTTTTCACACTTCACCTCTGATTTTGAAACAAATATACATGTAAGTTGTCGAACTCTGTTCCATAATGTGACGGTTTGGAGCTAACAAAGCTTATTGCTTGCCTTCCTTCCTCCACCTCCCTCCTGCTTTACATCTGCTTGATACAGATCCCTTGGAGGGATGGGGCTTTGTGGATGACGGAATTCCTAGTTTGTTATGTAAACACAGTCATGGTGAAAGCTCTCAGACAAAAGAGAGGATACCTAGAAATTCCTGCTGCTTGCATACCTTTTTCCTCTTAGACCAAGCACTTCTGCAGGAATTTTTTTCAGATAACACAAGTGGTTTATCTCAGGATTATCGTCCTGGGCTGGATTTGGAGTTTGGAGTCAGAGAAGCTGTATCAGTGAACCTCAACAGTGAGAACAGTATTAGTGAGGGGTGCTTGGGCTTTGCAGAGTGAGATGAAGGAACTCGAAGAAGAGAGAGCACTTGGTACCTAGAAGTGGTCATTGCAGGGGCTGTGGGAATGGTTAAAGGAGTAGCAATAGCTGCCTTCTGAAAAGGAATGGAAAGAAATTCGCGTATTTAACCCAGACACAGAGATCCATAGGGAACTCGGTGTCTCTTATTAAAAGCACTCAGAAGGGGAGAACAAGGGGTTAAACATTCATAGAATCACAGAACGGTTTGGATTGGAAGGCACCTCTTGTTCCAGCCCCCTGCCATGGGCAGCAGTGGGGAGGGGGAAGAACAGTTTAATTTAAAGGCCAACTGTAGCATAAAATCAAGGCTTTAAAACTGTGAATAAAATGGCCTCAAGCTGGAAATGAAAGATTGTTTCTCTGCAGGTTTCTCTTAGGCAGCACAGTGTGCAATCCTTCCTTTCCAGGATCTTCAGGGAATTCTGTTTCACAAAGCTCTTGCTATTTCAGGGCCCTGGGTGTAGGTAATAACCAGATCCTCTTCACTCTTCCTATCACAGCTTATTCCTGGGTACTGGGAAGTGTTTGTTCCATGGGAACGTGTGACCACACGTTTTTTGGTCCTTGCTGATTTAAACACACATCCCGTGGTTATCACAGCCACAGGAGGGTGTGGTTGACATTCTGTTGCATCCCATGCTTAACTGCAGCTTCTACCTTTTGGAACTTTAGTTAAGAATTTTTAAGCTGTAAATTGATTTTTTTTGTTAATTCAGTTTAATGATGGTCTTTCCCCTGCATGATTAAACTAACTGTAGGAATGTTTTCCTCAAGGGAAGGGAGCTGAAAACCTTTAAATCTCTCAAATCTGTCCATTGATTTTGATACCATCCCATTCATCACCATCCTTGATCATCTCTCCAAATGTTCCAGATAAGGTCAGAAGAACCACTTCATGAGTGTGTTCTCAATACAGCAGGTCAGGATGAGTCAAAACACTTCAGGCAGCAGCAGCAAAATGGTGATTTTCATCACCAAACTGAGAATGAACTTTGCTTTCTTTCCTCTTGCAGGTGCTCCAGAGTCGTGGGGCTGTTGGCTCACTCTCCAAGAGATGTCCCAACTCGGCTTGTGCTCAGTGTTTCCACACTCATGGAGCTCTAGGAAATGGAGTCAATCTATAGAGGGTCAGGTAAGTGTCCTCCTTTACTATGACATGGTTTTGCAAAGTTTTTTTTTATTCATAGCATTTTATAGCCTCCCTGGATATAAAATAATTAAGAAGAAAGTTAACAAAAACAGCCATGAAAAAAAAAACTTTCCAAAGCCATGCATCCATAGTAAAATCCAGCACATCCTGACCCTCTATAGGCTGGCTTCATGCTGGGCCATCACTTGGAGTGAGAACCAGTGCTCTGCCACTTTAGGAGACCTGAAATGGGGGGAAAAAAGTAAGTTAAAGTTATGGTTTTTTATGGACACTTCAGAAATTCCTTTTATCCATTTTGAAGTCGTTTAAAAAACCAACAGTTGTGCTTGTGGTTTAAAAATGGTGAATGATGTAAGGATTTTTCCCATACACTGTGTCTGCTCTCAATCACATGCTTGTTTGTTATGCCACAGGACTGCCAGGCTGCAGAGTCTGCGCTTCAGCTGCACAGGACACCTAAAGGGAGAGAGAAGGGGAGAGAATGATCATTTCATGCTGTAAAACACAGCATAAAGCTAGACCAGAACTCCTTAATCCCAGTGCAGAGTCTCTGGTTTAGCTTGGATGGTCATGAATATTCTTGGGAAACCAAAATTGGCACATCAACTTGAAAGTTTTGAGCACCATGAGGTTGTACCTGGGGAAATGAAGGTGCTCTGGGCAATGCATCTGTCCTGCACCTCCTTTCCTTTATCCAGTAAAGTTGTGGAAAGGTAAAGGGGTTTTGAGATGGGGCATTTGGAGCAGAAAATGTGAAATTGTCCTTTCAAATTGGCACAAGTGGCCATGTTATCGAGCTGCCAGTGACTGAAGCTGCCTTTTGTCACCAAGGCAGATCTTTCCTTACCTGAGTTCAGCTGTTACAGGACAGTCTGAGAACATTCTCTGAGAAGTGTTTTTAAAAGCAGGCAGGTGGGTGAAATTGCATTCTGCACTTGCAATGCAATGGAATTTCAATACTCAGTTTAAAGCAGGCAGAATCTAACCCCAGCAGTGGAGAGGGGGTTGCCAGGAATTTTCACCTTCTTTTTTTCCCTTTTTTGGAAGAAGAAGAGGCACTGAGCTTTTGGCAAAGGTAAGCTGGAGGCGCTGGGCATCGCTGAAAGAACGGGTGTGTGATAAAATACTCCATCCAGGGAAAATGGTGACAAACCACCTGTGCTAAAGGTTTTCTTGCTCCTGGAAGGGAAGATGTCCATCTTCACGTGGGATCACTCCCTGTGCCCATCATCCAGGCGGAGTTAGGCCCTTCTCCCCGCTGTCCCCCTTTCCCTGCCGGCGTGGATGTGCAGAAGGGCCCTGGGCAGCTGTTAACTCCCGTCTCTCTCTCTGTTGCAGTACACCATGTTCATGTGTTGTGCCATTCTCATCACCATTGTGCAGTACTGTAACTTCTGCCAGCTCAGCTCCTGGATGAGATCCCTGCTGGCAACCGTGGTGGGAGCAGTGCTGCTCATCCTGCTCTACGTCTCCTTGTGCCCCACCAGGTGAGCCTCACCCCGCGGCTGCAGGGGAACAGATCTGGGCTTCTCCCCAGGGAAACAAGGGTCTGATGCACAGGATTTTGCTGTCTGCCATGACTTTCTCCAGCATCTCAACTTTAATGATTTTATTTCTTCATTATTTATTTCTTTGAAGGATTTCAGGGGGCCCTCTTCTGTGTGATACTCTGTCCTTCCTGATGTGTTTCTAGGACACAGTTACAGACCCACAGAATTGCCTTTCACCACTAGTTTGAAAATCTATTTTATTAAGGAATTTCCCAGGTATTCGGTGGTGCCAGAGAGCCCAACTGCTCCACACCACCCCTCTGGATTTATTTTTGCCCTTAGGAACCACGTATTCTTCTTCCACCTCCTTCCTCAATGCATTTTCCAGTGTGGAAGGCAGGTGCGTAGGTTTAATGGGATCTAATACCCAGTTCCATTCTCAGTTTCCTGCCTTTTCAGAGGACTCTGCAGAACAGTAACCAGAGGAATCAAGATAATGCAGTTTCTGTGCAATAACCTTAAGTTTTTCCAGTTTTCCTCTGATAAACAATTTTCCACAAGAACTTGTTTGCAATATTCTCCTGCTATTTTCTTGCCAAGAGAGTCAAGGGGGTCCTTCCAGCCTTCTGCTCCTGTTGGGAAAATTTTATAATCAACTTGTACTTCTCAGTGGCTTAGGACCCTCTCTTGGGATGGACTTAGCAAGGTCTTCTCCTCAGTTCCTCTCCTTCAGAGACCTGCTGAATCATAAGGTGAAAAACGTGAAAAAAAAACCCCAAACAAACCAAAAAGAGTTTGCAGATACATGTTTTAGTGAGTATTTAACTTTAATTCCCTCTTTAAGTGTCTTCAGTGGTCTCTTTTAATTTTGATCAAATTTATATTTTAAAAAAGGGAGAATAAAAGTGACCCCTTACACCTGTTCACATCTATGATTTGAGGTGGCTATAAGGGCTGAAGGGAAAAAGTCCTGTGAAAAAAATATCCTGGAGCTGGAGTCAGTTGACAAATGATCTCTAGATCATATTGACTACAGAAAAATCCCTTTCTTGTCTGTCTGCAAAGGACTTGGACAAGGAGGGCAGAGGAGTTCTCTCCAGCTCCAGTGCAGAAAAGGAGTGTTTGGGTTCTGGAGCCTCCCTTGTCTCTTCATGGATTTGTCCCATTGGGTTCAGGTTCCCAGTGAACCATCATCATCTGTCCCCCAGCACTGAGTGGGCCTCTCCCAGTCACAAAGACTTCTCCCCTTGGCTTTTGCCTTTGTAGTGCTGGTGCTTTCACTGGCCAGCCACAGCTTCCCTGAGAATTGTGGAGTCACAGAACCCTTGGGGTTGGAAAAGCCCTCTGAGACCATCGAGTCCAGCTGTTTCCTCAAGGCCACCACTAACCCAAGTGCCACATCCACAGGGCTCTTAAATCCCTTCAGGGATGGGGACTCCACCAGGGCTTTTGCTGAAGGCATTTTTTTTTCCCTAATATCCATCTAAACCTCCTTTGGCACAACTTGAGGCCATTTCCTCTTGTCCTGTCTCTTGTTCCCTGGGAGCAGAGGCCAATCCCCACCTGGCTCCGAGCTCCACCCAGGTTTGGTTTTCCAGGGGAATTAGTGGAGAGCAGACCCTTGATGCCATTTCTTGATTCCATGGTTGCTCTTCCCTAATTCCCCCAGCAGGAGTTCCTGGAGCTCGTTCCCTCCCAAACCTGCAGCCGTGTCTGCACAGAGCTCCCTGGGGCTTCCTGGCAGAGCCTTGTAAAAGGGGTAATGGAATATACTCCTGGACAAGCTCTGTGGTAAGACTTTGTGCAGAAAGAAAGCCGCAGAACTGGGGATTTTCCCTGCATTTCAACTTCATTAAGGGGCTGGGAATGGCTCTTCCAAAGCTGAGAGGTGGAGACCTTGCTGTTGTGTCAGGTCACAGCATCAGCTTCTGCTGAGTGTAAAGGGGCTCTATGAATGTTAAGAAATCCCAGTGTCTTAATAAAAGTTACTAATGATGGGGTGTTTCCACCTGTGGTGTGAACAGCAGTGACCATTAATGGGCAAAGTTCAGAAATCATGGAATATGTTGTTACTTCATCCATCAAAAATAAATATTTCAAGTAATAGAGCTGTTCAACTGCAGGTCTGAAAAGGTGATTGACAGAATTGATCCCAAACAAAAGTCATACAGATTTAGTTAGTGAAACTCATTACTTCAGTTTGTTAATAATCATCTTTTTGTTTGTCTCTTACCATGATTCTGATAATATTTTTTGTCACAGTGGCAATTGCAGCCCTGTCTGCACCACAGACAGATCCATTCTGCAGCTTTACTTCTTTTTCCAGTTGTTACTAATCCTGAGAGGTTGGTACTCTCTTGCTACTTGATTGCAGGAGAGAACTTGTAATACAAGTAAGTAAGAAAAGTGCTCAAACTACTTATTTTCTCTAATGGCATCTTCAAAAACAGGTTCTGTGTTAGGGTTTTAGGGATTTTTGGTTTGGGTTTGGTTTTGGTTTTTTGGGGGTTTTTTTGTTTGGGTTTTTTTGGGTTTTGGGTTTTTTTTTCCTTTTTTGTTTGTTTTTTGTTTTTTGTTTGGAAAGGTTGGGGTTTGTCTTTTTGTGTTTTATTTTTAAAATCTTTGTGCTTTGTGCTCACATAAGATGAAGGCATAATGGAGTCTTAGAGTTCTGGGATTGCTTTTCCCCATTTCCCAGGTAAGATAGGATTGTTTAACAATTACTTGTTCCAGGCTTCATGAAGTTCCAGTTTCCCTTTAGAGGGATTTGCATCTCTGGCTGGTTCCTTCTTCCAAACAGATAAGTCATGTTCAGACAAAGTTTGTGTGAAGCTGCTCAGGTCTGCAGTGCAGTTATTGGTCTGTGTAATAGAGAAGTTTAAAATTTTGTCTGAAATGCTGCAGGATGGTTTGTTTATTGCTTTAACTTTCCCTCTGAAATCAATGCTTTTTTCATTTCAGCTCCATGGAAACTCCTCATCTAGATTTGGCACAGAACTTTAGGTAAGTTTTATATACAATTACCATCTTTATATTTAGGGATAGAAACATTTTCAGTGAATTATATGTAGCAAAACTTTGCATCCACAGTAATAACTTGGGAATTCAACAAATTGGTTCAGCAAGTTGTGTTTAAGCTCCTCGTGTAATTTCCTTTACAGATGACTTGGGTATGACCAAAACTCATCAGGGCTGGTGCTGCAGTCACAGAGTTGTGTAATGATATTTTCTCCTTAAATTGAATTTCTGGGAAATAGAACTATGGAGGAGCTATTTAAAACAGCATCTGTTTTTCTGGTAGCAGCAGTTTTTAGAGCATTATCTGTGCACCACGAGCTGTTTATTTGATTTCCTTGGCTGATTTGCACCATTCAGAAGCAGTGTGAGTTGGATGCTCTCACAGCTGGGCAGGTGAGAATTCCCTGGTGTAGAGGAGCTTCCTCTGGAAAAGCTGGATGTGCAGCCAGCTGCCTTCCCAGGATGGGATGTGACAGTCTGGGCCTGGCTGTCACCTCGCCTGGGCAGAGCAGGGAGTCATAAAACTGAGAGCAAAGGAAATTTTAGCCCCTAGCCTTTCAAAGCAAACAAAAATCCCTTCCTGGGTTATTAATGGCCCCTTAAAATAAATGTGTTAAAGACTCACTCTGATTATTTTAGTGTTGAGTTTCCTATGGGTTTATTTCAAGTTTTTTCAGTACCATTTTTAAGTGTTTTTACTGGTCTTTGGTATTAGACAAGTCTGTGTTTGCTAATTGCAAATTTGGGGGCAATATTTGGGCCGTGTTGGGTTGGATTGAACTGTGGATGTGTGACTTGGTAATGCATCTAAAAGGGGTTTTCGGAGGCATGTTGCTTTTCCTGGGAGGATGTGTCAAAACAAAATTACTTTTTAATAACTTTCATCTCCACAAATGATGTGGTAGTTTAGAAAAACACGTGGGGTTTAGTACAGAGGGGTGAGGACTGTGTTTCTTTGGGTATTTCTTCACCAAGGACTCAGCACTTACTACAGTGTTGGGGTTTGGGGGGCTTTGGCTTTTCTTACATGGGTTTTCCTTTTTCCTGGTTTTGATTTGTGAAAGTTCATTTTTCTAACAGAATTCCAGTTCATTGAATCCAGAATGGAAATTTAAAGCCAAAAGAATAGAGGCAGCTTTTTATTTTTTGTAAACATTAAAAGTGTGGTGATCACTCCAGTAGTGTCTTAGGATCAGCCTGAGTTTGGCTCCTTAGAGTTTTGATCCTTATTTTTAGTTTATGAAGCTTTTGTGCTGCTCAGCATTACAAACCTCTTCCCCAGAAGCTCAGCAGGCTCCTGGCCAGCTGCTAATCACTGATCAATAATTCATCCTGCCTTAAATCATTGACAACTGGGTCTTCCCCTTAGTGATAGAAATCTGTGAAAAGATCACCTGTCAAGCACAGTTTTCCTGCAGATACTTTTCTTCCATAAATATGTAACTTCTTACTCATGACAGGTGAAGGTGAGAGTTGCTGAGGACCAAACCATGGAGGTGTCTCTTGTGAGCAGGTGTGGAGTGAGCTTTGCCTCCTTTGCAAAGCTTGGCTTGTGATCTAAAGGCCAAGTAAGGCAGTGACCAAAATGCCTCACTCATTAAACATTTCTAAACTTAATTTTTCACTTTTTATTAGGATGTTGTCTGTGCTCCTTCAGCTGGGGAAGAGACCCATGTGCTAATTCTGCTCAGCACTGCCCTTCAGTCCAGCTCCCCTGGCCTGACCCTGCCCAAACTTGTACATTAACAAATACTGGAAGTTAAAAGAGAGAACTGGGAGTTAATCCTATTCTACCACTAAACAGAATTTGGCTTCTTTTTTCAGGCTCTTTTGCTGTATGTTATTGTATATCACATTTCTAGAGTAGAGAATTTCCCCTTTCTTCTGGTGGTGAACTAATAAAAAGGTGATACTCCCTTCACCTAACAAAATTTTTTGCTGCACCTTTCTGCCAGAATTAAATAAATCAGGTTCCTGGCTTACCCCACAAAAGTTTTCCTGTGTTCTAAGAGGGCTAGACAAGCTTATGTTTTCTTTTAATGAGGTTGTTCCCTTTCCTTGATCAAGAATAGAGATCATATTAATGTTGCCTGGGAAGAGAGACAGCAGTAATGGTAATGAAGTCTTAGCACAGAGTTCATCTCTGGACTGTCTGTAAATAAAAATACGGAGTTTGCCTTGTTTTCCAGGCAGCCCAGTTCTTCAGCCCAAAGGATACAACCATGAACTTTGTCTTTTAAGCAGGAAATATTTCTCATTTTCATTCCTTCCTCACCTCAGAGCAGGTGGGATGTGTCACTTTCCAGTGTGGCTGCTCAAGGGGGAACAGCAATGGGCCACTTGAGTGGAGACTGACATCACCTGGTTGTAGGGAAGGGTTTATAGGAATCCACTGCACGTTTTTCATGGAAAGCAGCAGTTTGATCCCCTTTTCCACATTGTTCCTCCCTTGCTTTCCTCTCTCAGGTTTATCAGGCAGAGGCATCCTCTTTCAGTATAGCAAGATACCCAAATCCAAACAGGGGTTACTGGCTCAGAAGCAAACTGGCTTTCCAAAAAGCTCTGTAAGTGGAAAGCCATTATCTTTTTGATTTGTGATCAAGCCAAAGGAGATTCTGTCTCCGGAGTCTCACTTGTTCCATGTTCACAGCCTGGATGGAGGTGCCAAGTTAATAGTGAGGGGGCTGTGCCAGGCAGCATTTCACCAGTTTGAGTTAAAGAAACATTGTCAGCTCAAGATTTCAATTTGAATGACTTTTAAAATCAGTTTTCTGCTGCAGAACCTCATAAAAAGTAGAATTGAGAAAGGTTGTGGAGGGGGGTTGATCTTTTCTGTTGGAGGTGTGGGGGAGTTCTTCTGCTTTTCGTTCCAAAGGGTGACTCCAGGTCATGACTGCTGCCTGGGGGAAGTGATTTATAGTCCTGTAGGTCCTGTACCCTGCTCACTGCAGCATCCACAGACTGGATTTCCAAATGAGGACGATGCAGTCGTTCTCTCCTTCAGGCTGGAATCGGGGCTTTCCATACTGATGCAGTCACATTGGGATAAAGGTGCCTGCTCTGGAGAAGCCACTACATCTTCTTCTTGGGATCCCAGCCCCTTCCCCCATTAATGAAAGGAGGTCAGTGCACAGCGAGTCACTCCCTGCACATGCAGATCTCAGGAGCCAACGAGGTCAGGCCCCACTGAGCAGATCATGGAGAGCTCCCCGGTGCCGACGCTCCAGGGATGGGGAATGGAAGGCAGCAGCTCCTTCCCTGAAGGCAGATTCTGCCTTCCACTGTTCCTGACAGAACATTGGTGCTGCTCACCTAATTCACTGAGGAGGAGTTAAAGTACTTTGAGGAGTGTTTTGTACAGCAAACTGTAAATAAAAAGCCTTTAATGACTTAAATAAATCCGTGTGGCTGATGTTAGAGCAGATTATCTGGATCAGACTCGTACTCTCAGAGCAGTAACAGAGTCATTGCTCAGGTCCTCTTGCAGATCTTCACACAAGATGTGTGAAATAATGAACTCAGATTCAGAGAAAAACCTGAGTTGTGCTCCTTATTCCAGATTCCTTCCTCACTTTCCCCAACCTCTTCTTTCTTTCCAAGATCTTTTCTCTTACCTTCCCTTCCTTCATTTTGTTTTATAAGCCCATCAAGCTGGGAGGGCATTTTGTCACCTCCAAAATAGGTAGCAAGGATTGTATTTCAGGAATTGTTCCCTTCAAGTCATTGAATATGGAATATTTTGGGCTGGAAAAGACCTCCAAGATCAGGGAATTATAGAATATCCTGAGTTGAAAGGGACCAACAAGGATCATAGAGTCCAACCATTAACCCAGCCAAGGCCATCACTAAACCATGTTTATGTCTTAGTCTCTGACTTGTCTTTCAAGGGAGGAAATAAACGGGTTCATAACAGAGGTTCTGTTGAGAATAAGGGAGGAAGGAGTGTCTTGGTACAGCAATTACAGGAACCTGATGGTGGGGCCCTACTTTGAGTTGAGACATCTCCTTTCATGATCCTCTTGTGAAGAGGGAATAAAATGAATATACACCTTCACTTCTGCTGGGAGAAGTATATTTATGCTAGAAAACAGAAGAAGTAATTTCCAATGTAATTTGTCCTATCTTTCATCTGAAATTCAACCTGCACACTCTGTATTGTAAATATTTCACTCACAGGAAGCTTTTTTCCTCATAGGCTTTCTGTGAAAAAAGTTAGTAGATACAAAGAACGTGGCACAGAGAAATGTTTTTGGATATGGGGCACGTTCATCTGTCTCACAGCTGTGCTGTGGTTTTGTTTCATCACACTTTTCTGTCAATCAGGTATTTGAGAATGAAACTCAGAGAAAGAAACTGTGCCTGTAAGTTCAATTCTAAAATATTTCCAAAGTGGAAGCCTGTCCCCCATGGACATGAAGCAACAAAATGAACTGAGAAATGTTTTCATATGTTACAGTAACAAATTCAGCCTTCTCTTTCCTGAGCTCTTGTTCCAGTTGTGCTCTGAGTTTTAATCTCTCTCTACCTTTCCAGAGAAATGCAGGCAGGTGCTGGGTATGGATTCCTTTCTGGCTCTCCAGGAGAAAGGCTGATGTGATGCTTTTCCTTTTCAAACCATCTCTTAACTTGAAAAACTTCAGCGCGTGTCTGCTCATATCAAACCTTAAGCTTTGGCATAATTTTATCCAAAAAATGCAGTTGGATCCCTGTAGAAATGACTGCATGCCAAGCTGGCTGCGTTTAGCCTTCGCTTCTGGGATTGCATAGGTGGGGCCTTCTCAGATTCAATTTGTGTCTTTGCATCTCTCCAGAAAGTTGAGATTGGGGAGTGCAGATGTCTCCTCGTTCAGGGGGGTGTAGCACTGGCAGATGCTCCATCAGCGCCTCATAATCTGCACAGGCAGACAGCGAACTGTTGAAAGGATCTGAAATATTGCTCCCAATCTATGGCAGACAGGAATTTTTGATTATTTTATGTAATCTTGGCACTTTGAGAAACTTTCTCCGCCATGAAGAGCTTAAGTGGTTTTATCATAGAAAGGTGTCAGCACAGAGCTGCACGTTCTCCACTTTCTTGCAGTTCACAGAACCACAGACTGGGTTAGGTTGGAAGGACCTTAAAGCTCATCCAGTTCCAACCCCCTGCCATGGGAGTTCTCCATGATGTGTCTTTTACAGGGTTGTCTTCTTCCAGACCCTTCCTGGCCCTTGATGAGGACACAAGGGAAAGGCATGGGAGTGTAAAGCAGCTGGTTCTGAATATTGGAGGTAATAAAAAATACAGAACCAGATAAATTCCACAAAACTCACACACACCCCCACATACAGACATTCAGTGCACTCAGATACCTAAACACACACACAGGTACATACTTATATGCAGTGCTTTTAGTTATATATTTAGATACAATGATAACTGTTCCCTTGGTGAAGTCCATAAAACAGAATTGGGCAACTTCTGTGCCACTGAACCTGCTGATAAGAAAATACTTGGTGGGTTTAAGGATGTACTCGGTGAGTTTAAGAATTAAATTAATTCTCTGACTTTTTCTTAACAGCAGATGAAGTTCTCAATGCATATTTTATAATTTAGTATGTAACTGCACTTCCCACACTTCCTTTTCCAGCAGAGGATTTCTAACTGTGGAGCAGGGATGGCAATGCCCTAACTTAAAACGCACCTGTGTGTTCTTCCCTTTGTGCAGCTCCAGAAAGAGCCCATGCAACAGCTCGCTGCCCAGTGACACGAAGCGGCCGGCGGAGCTGATCGGTCAGGAGGTGGTTCTGGTGTCCTTCCTGCTGCTCCTGCTGGTCTGGTTCCTGAACCGGGAGTTCGAGGTCAGTTACCGGCTGCACTACCACGGGGACGTGGAGGCCGATCTGCACCGCACCAAGATCCAGAGCATGAGGGATCAGGCTGACTGGCTGCTGAGGAATATTATCCCGTACCACGTGGCTGAGCAGCTGAAGGTGTCCCAGAGCTATTCCAAAAACCACGACAGCGGCGGGGTGATCTTTGCCAGCATCGTGAACTTCAGCGAGTTCTACGAGGAGAACTACGAGGGTGGCAAGGAGTGTTACCGAGTCCTGAACGAGCTCATCGGGGACTTCGACGAGCTGCTGAGCAAACCCCACTACAGCAGCATCGAGAAGATCAAAACCATCGGGGCCACCTACATGGCGGCGTCGGGGCTGAACACCTCGCAGTGCCAGGACAGCAGCCATCCCCACGGGCACCTGCAGACCCTTTTTGAATTTGCCAAAGAAATGATGCGGGTGGTGGATGACTTCAACAACAACATGCTGTGGTTTAATTTTAAACTCCGGATCGGCTTTAACCACGGCCCCCTCACGGCCGGGGTCATTGGCACCACCAAGCTGTTGTATGACATTTGGGGGGACACTGTGAACATCGCCAGCAGGATGGACACCACCGGCGTCGAGTGCCGCATACAGGTGAGTGAGGAGAGCTACCGCATCCTCAACAAGATGGGGTATGACTTTGACTACAGGGGGACAGTCAATGTGAAGGGGAAGGGTCAGATGAAGACCTACCTTTACCCCAAGTGCATGGACAACGGGATCGTGCCACATCACCAGTTGTCTATATCTCCAGACATTCGGGTTCAAGTGGATGGCAGCATTGGGCGGTCTCCAACGGATGAGATTGCCAACCTGGTGCCTTCTGTACAGAATTCTGATAAGATAGCCCATGGCACAGATAACTCAGAAGCCAAGGACGTCCTTCCTTCTGCCAAGAAGCTCCAGAAAGACGCGGTGAAGGCAGAGGAGAGGTGCAGGTTTGGCAAAGCCACAGAGAAGGATGACTGTGAGGAAGCGGGGACTGAGGAGGTCGATGAACTGACAAAGTTAAATATCTCTAAGAGTGTATGATGAACTGTCAGAGTTGCATGAAGTACTCTGTCCATAAAAACACACAGACTTTTGCAATTGGCAGTTTTCTTTTTCAAGAGAGACCTTCTCCACACCTGGGTTGTACGTTTGTGTTCATTTCGGCGCCTGGGGCTGTGTGGATCATGGCTCTTCAGGGCTTGTTTTCATCCATCTCTCTCCTCCATGCCCCAAATCACATCCCAAGCTCCCCAGCTCCCTGTGCAACCATCTTACAGCTGAGTAGAGGATATTAAGTGCCTTCAGATATACTCCATTGGACTCCCTGTCAAGGTACAGAGGCCCCAAGTGAAATCATAGCTTTGGGTATTTATCTAATTTTAAAGAAAAGAAAAGCTGTGGTTATATCATTTTTATTGTTGTTTCTCACAAAACACTTTTTTTGGCTAATGCAACTCCTTGGGTTTTTTATATCTCTCGGAACAATGTTTTACTGTTATCAGACCTTTTGTATGTAACACACAGACATGTGCATGTATCTACCATATGAGACTGCTATAAAGTGCCAGTAATGCACCACAAGAATGTCTGGGCGAGGGGTGACACACTTTGGGTCGGGCTGGAGGGGGAGCTGTGCCGTGGCTCAGCCTTTAGTTAGGGCAGGAGGAACAGCTGCTGTCATCCTGTTCTCCTTTCCCGATGCTTTCTGCAGCCTCCATGTGCCATCGTGTGCTTTGGATACACTTCTTTTCCATATAGCCAATGAGTTACTGATACGTGGGAACGGAAGGAGGGTTGGGACAGTGCCAGCTCTGGGGACAGGTTTCCAGAAGCAGAGGAGAGACCACGGGAGTGCTGCAGTTCAGGGCTCCCAAATCCGTATGCGGCTCAGTGGGCGAAGGTAGGTGATATCGGTGTCTCTGAGCTGATTGGAGAGAGAGAGAGAGAGAAGCAAAGCAAAATAAATGTTTTGGGAATGCCTTTATTTATTTATTTATTTTATTCCTGTTTGGGTTTTTTTTATTTCGTTTGGGAATTTTTGCGTGCGGAAGAGACCGGGAGAGATGAATTGTTCATGGGTTTAACAGGAGTAATAAGACAGTGTTTGAGCCTCTTTGAACTACCAACCACTGTGAGGATGTTACCTTAGGCAATATTTGTTTCCAAGCTGATGACACTTCGGAAGCCACCAAACACAGTTGAGTATCCCAGCTTCCCTCCAGACTGAACCAATGGTGCTGCACAGTATTTTTCAGGATTTTTACACATACACACACACACACACACTGTGCTTTTGCAGCAGGGAAGAGAACAGCGTGCTCCCTTCCTGCTGCTGAAAGCAGGAATAGGGAAAAGAGTCCTTGTAGTGAGCTGAGAAGCACAATCATTTCCCAGTCCTGTGGATGACTCCATGCAGGTTCCTGGGAGCAGAGGCCTGCGGGAGCCCAGGAGCTGCTTGCACGGGAGGAGCTGTGGGATCGGGGGCTTAGGCTGTGCCAGTCTGCCCTCTGCATGCTTCCACCACCTCCCTCTCTGGTGTTTGATGCCCTGCTGTGGATCATACTGACCGTTCAACTATTCTAGTTCAGCCAACTTCCTCTGACATGAAATAAAGTGAAAGGATTTTTATGCCCAAAAGAAGTTGATCAGCCAGCGAAGAGCTGGGGAAAGGCTGTGCTGCACTGGCTGCGTGATGCTGGGGGCTCCAAGTCTTTCCATCTGAACTTGAGTCAGAATGTATTGATTCTTCTTACCCTCATGTGATTTTGGGGTATGAGTAATAAATATTGTGGAGTTCCTATTCAGCTGGTGGAGATCCATCTCCACTCCGTGTTCAGCATGGAGCCCTTGAAGCCTTTGTCAGATGTGAGTGTGTGAGATTTCTGGATCTCAGTTAAACAGAACTCTGCACACTGATCCTGCAAAGCTGCTGTTTTATGCATGTCAGTATTCCATTTGATAGGAAAGCTGTTCAGAATTCATCTTCTTCGCTCAATCTGCCAGCACACAACAAACCAGGGGATCCTCACCCCAAATCCCTGTGCCACAGATGCTGTTGCCTGTTTGGAGGCTGTTCCTGATGAGCAGCAATGTGAGGTGGTTTTGAGTGCACAGTTTTCCAGGAGCTTCCTTCTCCCTAGGTTACAACTCCCCCTTCCCTGTAGTGGATTGCACTTCCAACTTTCAGGTAGTAATTCTGCAAATACCTCTTGCATCCGAAGAATGTATTCCTGAAACCATTGTTAGGGTTCTTGGTTCAGTTAAGGTGTGTTAGTGTTCCTTTTCCTACAGTCAAGGAGCTAACATGAACCAGAATTGTTTACATGCCTTCTAGTGTTATGTTATTGTCTCAGAGTCGTTCCCTTTCTCCCTGTCACTTCTTTCTCCCAATTTTATAGACCCTGCCCATCCTTGCTCTCTTCCCTGCTCAGCTGTGTGCAAGGGCAGAGCTCAGTCAGGACACGCCGGCTCCTTGAGACACTGCACAATAACCAAACCTCCACCAGCCCCAGCCCTGCACCCCAGGAGAGGTTGACAACCTGTGGTTAAACCCGAAAGGAAACGGTGCTGGAATGGGACCCCGGACCCAAAGCACCTTCCTCTTCGTTGTTCCAGCACTTCAGGATGCAAAATCCTCCTCCTCCAACCTCTAAAGTACACAAGGCTCCCATGCTGCCATGGTGTGGGGCTGCAGGAGTATCGTTGGGTTTATGGGAATATCCGAATACCAAACCCCAAACCCAGCAGGGCCTCTCTTTGTTGGCCCTAAGCAAATAAAGGCACTGAGGACAGCAGCACTGGGGGATTCTGAAATCAAGGGTTGTTGTCTGCTCTGGGAACTGCCGGTGATGTTACTCTGCCTTAACTCTGGGTTGGGAAGAGAGTCCTGATGGGTGACCAGTGGTGCCCCGTTTGCTCATTGCCAGGACAGCAGCAAGAATCCCACAGCTGGGGCTGCGGGGCTGCCAGGGTTAAATCTCTTTAATGCAGTGTTGTAACCAAATCAAGAAGTTCAGTTCTCAGTGGATGGTTTGGAGGGGGAGATTTTCCAGGTGCAAGGAGATACCTGTTTGTGTTCTAAGGCAGTGCAAGCTGAACCTTCACACCTCCCCTTGCGCTTTTGAAGATTTATCCTGACACAAAAATGACTCTGGGGGCGTTTCTAGCAGTGTTGTGCAGCTCTGCTGCAGAATTCTTGACACGTGTGCTGGTGGGAGGCCACAGGCAAAGTTCACTCCATTAAAATCCCAGTGGTGTGTGTGCTGTTGGTGCCAGCAGTGCTGTCAGTGAACATGGCGGGGTTGGCCGGGTCCCCAAGGGTTTATTCCACAAGGACAATCCTTGCATGGGTGCACTTCCAGTCTTTAGGGTGGTTTAATGGTAGTGATTTAAAAATGGTCCAGAGAAGGGGACTGGGGAGAGTGCTGAGTGTTTGTGAGCCCTGCGTTGCCTTCTGCCACTTGTGGCACCTGCTCCAGGGTGCAGAGTGACAAGGAGTGCACTCACTACTGTCAGCAGTGAGGTCTTAATCTGCTGCTAACACACCAAAATGCTTTTTCCTCCCTGCTGCTCCTGTGAGAGATTTCTCATTGAGGACCAGGTAAATGGTGTTCCCATTGATTAACTTCTGGCATTAGGATTTTGAGAAGGACGGATTTGCCTGTTACTGCCCAGGATTTGGGGCCGTTCCCCTTTGCTGGAGGTAGCGTGAGCACTGCGAGCAGGGTGGGACAGTGCCACTGTCTGGCTGCGGCTTCTTCTGTGCCCCAGGAGTGATAAAATGAGGGGAGGAAAGGATGGATTCCCCAAGGGCTTTACAGAAAAGTATTTGGATACTCTGCCTTTAGGGCTAAAACACACAAAGGAGTGGCCAGAGCAAAACTGAAGGGAGCTCCAAACCAAACCCTGTACCCTTAGTAGCTTTAGCTAAAGAGGAGTTTATTTCTGAGTAAAAGGCCAAGTTCTTAGGGTTTCTGGCATTTTAAAATTGCTAACTCTGACCTGTTTCTAAAGCTTTCGTTCTGAATACAGCAAAAAGTATTGCAAGTTTAGTCATGTCACAACATCTCAAGAGGCTGAGGGTGCCTGAGGTTAGCTGTAATGCCTTTGCCTGTTTAAATCTGCACCTTGGCTTGGGGGATTTCTGCCAAATTTAAAGACCCTGTTTTCTCCCTTCTTCCCTGCTGTGGTCTCGTTTGCTCCATCTGGATGGGACACATAGGTGGCTGTTGCCTCCCTGCTGCTCACCTTTGGGAACCTGTGTCTTCCTCATTGCACAGCAGCACCTGAGCTGAGGTCACGGCTCCAGGTGCTGCTGTCGCTGCTGGTGCCTCCCTGTGTCCTGAGGAAAGGGGAGATTGTGTTTGCTTTGATGTCTTGGTCCGTTTTGCCTGGTCACAGCTGCAGCTTCCTCCTCGTGGTGGTGACAGAAGATACAGAAGAGGCACTTCCCTGCAGTTAAGTTTAAGAATTACATTTTGAAATGTAGTTGTTGTTTATTGATGTGATTTTTCCAATTGCTGGAAA
The DNA here is from genome assembly GCF_000738735.6 of Corvus cornix cornix. Classification (NCBI taxonomy): domain Eukaryota; kingdom Metazoa; phylum Chordata; class Aves; order Passeriformes; family Corvidae; genus Corvus; species Corvus cornix. The sequence goes on along the minus strand of NC_046344.1, from coordinate 14,206,823 downwards.
TGCTGCGGGTGGTTTAACTATAAGTACAGAATGATTTGCATGTGGCAACAGTCAGTGTGGAGGTGCAGGGATGACCCAGTGTCATGGCACTGCCATCTCAATGCCCAGGCAGCTGTGAAAAGCCAGCTGAAGTCTCAGAGTAATGCTGAGACTTAACTGGCTGCTTGTGGAACATCAGTTTGGGCAGGAAGGTCATTTGCTTCAATATTTTTCTCCTTTTGAGTTCTCTCTGCAGGCTGTAGCAGTCCTTGGTCTGTTTCCTGGGGTAAAACTTGAATTGCTGTTTGCTGTTGTTGAGACTGAACTGTGCAGGCAGTGGCAGTGGGATTCTGCAAAATCCTATTCAAAAGTTGGAATTTGTAACCATTACACACCATTTCCTGCAGGCCCTGGAGCTGTTTGAGTGCTGCCATCGTCTGAAGGTGTTTCAGTTCAGAGCTGTGGGTAGGACACAGTGTCGTGGTTTAGCCCCATGTGGTAACATGCTTCCAGGTCTGGAACGGGGGAGACGAGGAGGGAATGTGGAAGGAGCTGCTGGGTGGTTTCAAAGGCTGATCTGTGTGTCTGGGTGTGCTGGAGGGGAAGGTGTCTCAAGTGTGAAGCAGAGCTTCGGCTTCCCAAGCTGTTCTTGTTTTCTGGGGGCAGGGGACCAGAGAGCCTTAAAATGGGCTGTTTGTATTAAAATCTGCATTAACACCATCCTCTGAACTCTATCCAGAGTTTTATGGGTGAAAGTCAGACACCAGGAGCTTATTGCCTTTGTCTTATCTAAAGATTTCATCTAAAATCAAACATCAGGCTCTGTAGAGGTTGAAGGAGAAAATAAAACAGGGGGGGCAGTGTGTGTCTTGTCTTGACAGCAGTGCAGCTTGAGGGTGCCATGAGAAGGAGGTTTGAGGTGCTTTGCAGACACTGGGTGAAGCTCTGGTAGGAAAAAAAAAAACAAATATTTTGTATAAAATCTTTTTCAAGTCTGTCTGATGTGAACTGAACTCCTGTCTCAGCCCTGATAAGGGGCTGGGCTGTACAACACGTACGGAACTGCTCCTTGCCTTTGGGAGTCAATATTGGCTTGGGAGAAAGAAGATAAGTTTGGACAAAACAGATTGGTGGGAGATATTTAAAGTTTTTTTTTTCCTGGTCCCTTATTGTAGCTGCTAAACATTTGCTGTCCTAACCCAGCTGCCCAGCCTGAGGCTAGCCAGGAGCTGGAGGCAGGTGCTCAGAGTCTTCTACACACCTGCTCCAGAGCTGGAGCTGGACGTCCTCCTCAGGAGCTGTCCCACGTGCCAGTCTCCACACTGGAGATCAGTGTCTGGAAGCTGTCGGTGTTTTACACTTCTGGAATGGCCCCGAGGCCACTGTCAGCCTCTCCTGTCTCAGCCTCAGTGTTTGCTCCATTCTCTGTTTCCTGGCTCACTGCAACAATTTCACAGAACCCCAGAACAGTTTGGGTTGGAAGGGACCTTAAAGCTCATCTCGTTCCAACACCCTGCCATGGGCAGGGACACCTTCCACTATCCCAGGCTGCTCCAAGCCCCAATGTCCAACCTGGCCTTGGACACTGCCAGGGATCCAGGGGCAGCCACAGCTTCTCTGGGCACCCTGTGCCAGGGCCTTCCCACCCTCCCAGGCAACAATTCCTTCCCAATATCCCATCTATCCCTGCTCTCTGGCAGTGAGAAGCCTTTCCTGTCCCTCCATGCCTTGTCCCCAGTTCCTCTGCAGCTCTCCTGGAGCCCCTTTAGGCCCTGCAAGGGGCTCTGAGCTCTCCCTGGAGCCTTCTCTTCCCCAGGTGAACACCCCCAGCTCTCCCAGCCTGGCTCCAGAGCAGAGGGGCTCCAGCCTTCAGAGAATCTCCATGCCTGTAATGGATTTAAATGTCCAGAAATTGCAGTGTTCACTGAATTGAAGAACTGCAGAAAAGGTCGTGGCTGGGAACAGTTAGTAAAATTTTAAATTCCCACTCTCATCAGCGATGCTCTGACCAATTTGTCATCTGGCTCATTGCTAGATGTGTGTTGTAAGCCAGCGCCACCACTTGCTTGTCACTGATTTGGCCATTGATTCTCAAATCCTCTTTCAGATGAGTCAAAACAAAGTGACTTCAGCAAGTTTTTTCTTGTTTTCCTCCTTCAGTTACTCACATCTTCACTTGTTTCTACCTTAGTGCATCAGCTCCATTGTAGTTTGGAATCAAAAGTGGTTTGTATCGATTTGTGCTGAGAGGTACAACTCAGGGCAGGGAAGGACGTGGCATCTGGTCCATCTGTGGGTGTGCCCGGGGGGAAATGCCTCTTTAGTGACTCTGAAGCTTTGCCTTCACCAGGTGAGCCCAGAGCTGTGTTTAGGGTTTATTTCCAGTACTGGCTGTACCACTCCATCCTGTCCAAAGGAGGGGGTGGCAGCAGGGCCAGCTCTGCTCTGCGTCTGTGCCTCAGCCAGGGTTTGGCCACTGCACAGGTACTGGCACAGTCCCACCAGCACCAGCAGATGTTCCAGGAGCCCACAGTTACCAGAGTGACCCTCTCCCCAATTTAATTGCTTCTAGTTCCAGAGCCTATGCTGAGATACAGAGATACAGAATATCTATGCTGAGACAGAGACCTGTTATACCCTACTGCAAGTACAGCTTTAAACTTCCAAAGTAATAAACTCTTTAAAGCCAAGAGCCTTAAGAACTCCAACATCTGCTGAGACAAACACAGTTCTGAGTTTGCGCTGAATATTTGGGAATTTTTCCTGCTCAATGGCAGGTGCCTCTGGTTTGCAAGGAGGCAGCAGCAGTATCCAAAGATGACAAGGACCTTGGCCAACCTCACCCAGTTCCCCAGGAACAGGTAAACAAGCACCCCCTTGTGCTCTCAGGAAAGTCACATCACTGCCCAGTGCCAGCGGGATGGCTTTAGATGTTGTATAGCTCAGGAAAGCTCCTTCTTTCCATGAAACAGTATTCTTAACTTAGCAAAAAATGTTATCTTTGCTGGTGGCAGGGGCTGGATTCCTCATTTCTCGCCCTTTGGTCCTTTCAGCATTGAGGGGGACAAGGCAGGGGTGTAATGATGGGAAAGGTGGGTCAGTTGGGAAGGAGCTGGATGTGCCCCTGGAGCCAGTCCCAGTGGAGGAGCTGCTGTGTAGGTCCCATAGTGGTGCCTGGGCAGCAGCAGCTCCAGCAGCTGAGCTGTCCTCCAAGCTCTGGGGAGGTTTGCTCCTGGGCAGCATCCTGCTGCCTGCCCCATGCAGCTAGTCCGTGGACACCTTGGTAAATGCACCTTCCCTCCTGCCTGTTGGTTTGCATTTCTCATGGGAGCAAATTCAGCTGGTTACTGAAAGCCTGCGCTAGAAATCGGAGCGCGGTGTCCGACCACGACCCGCTGGGAGTAAGGGTTGGGGTTGGGGTTTGGGGTGGGTCTGCCCACCCTCCCTCTGTCCACACAGTGACACCCGTACAACCCCCTGTAAAAGCCATCACTGGGCGTCAAGGGTGGTGGTACCTGACTACAAACAGCCAAGAGAGATTATTTTTGGAGTGATCAGCTGAAACCAGGGTTGGCTTTGGTTTGCTGAGAGCAAGGAGTGGGCCTGGGAGCTGGCACAGACCCCCAAGCATCCCCTGCTTCCTTGAGAATCTCCCTCAGCACTGACCCAGGGCTTCAGCACTCCCTGTCCTTGCACAAGCACACGTGGGGATCGATAGAAATATAGACAGCATTAATTGAAAATGCCATTGAAATATTATTGACTTACGAATTGAAAGTTGAGAAGAGTTTCCAGTTAAAATATTTTAAAAGGCAAATTTAAGTGTTTTGAAGTCTCCAGGTTAGCTGGACATTGTTTTTTCCAGGTATGTCTGGTTCCTTTCCCTCCTGCCCAGCGCAGCCCGTGTTCCCCACCTTCTCCCTCCCTTGCAGAAAGAGAGAACCGCTCTGTTTACACCCCCTGCTGGGGCAGCCTCGCCCGGGGCTGTGCGGGGGGACGGGGCTTCCTCGCAGCAGCCTCACTGTAAATACTCTGCCAATGCTTTGTGGACAAACCGAGATGGCAAAAAGTTGTATCTGTGAAATATTAAGCTCTGTGTGTATATAGATCCAACGCGTATTATCTGCAGCTCTGTAATCAATTGTATATTAAACTGTTCCACTGTACAGCCGATCATTTCATGCTCTCTTAGATGTAGAAAAGCTGAGAAGTAATTCACAATACACTATGTCAACTCCAAATCGTTTTGCTTTCGTATTTTTGCTCCAGCCCCGCTTCAGCCACAGCCCTTGGCACATGATCTGGAAGAAGAATAGTTTGGAATAGATTTTTCAGCCCTTTGTTTTGGATCTGGCTTTTGACAATGTTTCTTTGATAATTGCAAAGCCACCAAGTTAATTTTTCATTAGGTGCATATTTAAGAGGCATCTTAAACACAGAAGGGGTTTGTCACATAGACCTGCTGCACTTTGATGTGTTGGTTGGCAGTGAAGGACCTTCATGTTCCCGGTGCCCGGTGAGAAGACGACTCCTTCCTAATTTTTCCTCATTTTAACCCAGCTCTGAAGTGCTGGGAAGGGGCTATGCAGCCACCACTGGCAGCACCTCTGCAGCCACCATAGGTCACTGCCGACTGTGGCAGAGCTTTTTCCCACAGGGAGCTTGTGTTGGCCAAAACTGGGAATGAGCTTTAAATAGTTATTTTTCTCTTTGGCAGAGAGCATTGATGGTTTACTCTGGAATTCCAGTGCCTTATTCAGATCCCCTTTTTGCTTGGAAAGGGGATTGAGGCAGTTATTCTGGAGTGAGTATCCACAGAGCAAGGACTGGCTGAGCGGGAGTGGCTGGGCAAGAAGAGGAGCCTTGATGCTTCCAAAACTGGAATCTGGCCCGAAGAGCAAACCCTGTGTCTGTCTGTCTGTCCCACACCCCCACCTCTCTCGGGGTTTCTTGTCAGCATCCCACTGTATGTTCACTGAGGGATGAAACCCCTAATGAAGCCCTGAGCCCTCCCCAGTCAGGGTTTGACCTGGAAGATGTTACGGTTTCCTCTGGATCCTGCTGCCTGTCAATGACCAGTGACCCACCACCATTGTGTCCAGCAGCACCAAACCCTTCTCACAAGGCAGCCACAGCATCTGTATGTGTCCAGCCACACTGTCCAGCTCCCCTTTCCCTGCTCTCCCTCAGCTGCAGCAGACCGAGAGCTGCTGGAATCAGAGAGAAGCAGCATCCAGTTTCTCTGGGTCCCAATTGATTCTTTTCCCTCATATTTTGAACATTTGGTTTTTTCCCACAGACCAGGTAAGTATCAGAGCACACAGTAACACCTGTGGTGCAGTTGGCACCACAGCCAGCATTTGCCCTGGGCTCCTTGGTGCCAGCCCAGTGTTTAATGCCAGTAGGGGTGTGTAGGCCTTGCTGGGGTGCTGCCAGCTATTCACCTTCTGGTGTAGGTGAAAACTGTTCCAATGTTGTCCAGTTGGGTTCTGATTGTGGATCATGGTGATTGTCAACTGCCAAGGGATGTTTTTTAATAAATCTGATGAAGGTATTTCAAATGAATCCAGTCTTCCTGTTTTCAGTTTCTCTTGTCCAGGGTAAGCCCACGTTGAAGTTTCTTTTCTCTCTGTGCTTTGGTTTGTGGTCAGGACATGTCATTCACCGATGTTGGGTGTATTGAAAGACCCACCCTGTGTGTGGTTAGTTCATGTGGGGACTGTGTAACAAAAGCCCAAAGATCTCTCAGGGAGATGTTTCATAGCTGTGTTTGTCCGTAGTGAGCCTTGGGTGCTCGGCCTGCTGACATGGTGTGCTTGGCCCAGTGGGGAACAGCAGGGCTAACCTGGGGGCTGTCCCATGTCTCCATCTACAGGTGCTGCCAGGGATCTAGCACCTCAGGCAGGCTGCAGCAATGGGCTCTCTGTGGGATCCACTGGCTTCTTCCTCCTCTGTGCTCCAGGATTGTCCTGGGTGCCAGGAAGGTGAGTGGTACCCAACCCTATAGGTTACTGGTGTGGGGGTGGTCCCAGATTCTGTGCCGCTCTCGGGGTCTCAGCTTCTGAGGAACCACCATCACCTCGGGGGTAATAGAGAGATGCTGCAGCACCTGGAGCCATCTCCCAGTCTGTGACCCGTGGGTGGCTGGAAACTGCCTGGCTTGTGCCCTCCTTGCTTAACCAGAGGTGATATTTCAGCTTTCTTGTGGAGGTGAGAACTTGCAGGTGACCTCTGGCCCAGGCTTGGCCATACATTAGGACCCCAGTGCCCTCCCAGCTCCAGCACTGTGGGAGGTGGGTGTGGAGCACATCTGCCAGCTCCTGCCCTGGTCCCCCTGGGGATCCAAGCTGTTTCCCTGTTTTCCTGGAGCTGCTCCAGCTCTGTCTGGGTCACAGCCCTGGACTCCATCTCTGCCCAGGGCATGCCCATCTGCCTCTCTCTGCTGTGCCGTCACCCAGACTTCATCAAAGTACTCTGTCGTGGTCCTGCTTCAGAGGCAGCCCATGGAGAGGGTGCTCTCACCTGGCTTCCCGCACTAGCCACCAGCTTTCCTTTTCACACCAAAGAGCTTTTTCTTCACCTCTGAGTCAAATCTTTCTTTGGAGCAATGATTTATCCCCACTTTCTCTGGTTCTGTGACATTTCAGTCCAGCAAAGCCCACCAGCAGTTTGTACTAATGACTGTGGCCACTGCAGTGGGGTGGGGGGGCCTCGTGTGTCGTGACTCTGCCAGGGGGACCTGCAGGGCTGTCCTCAGCCTGGCCACAGCAGCTTTGGATCTCACTCATTAATCACTGCTTTGCTTTTGGTAACTAAACTTCTGTTGCTTTGCGACATCAAGCAGCAATTCTCACTTCCCAGCCTCGCTGGGTTTATGGGAATTTAAGAGCTAGATGCAAATGAACTTCATTAACATGCTTAATTATCTTATAAACCTCATACCCATCTGTCCTGCATATGCTTTGTACTCGACACTTGAAGACAAGTGACCACATCGGGCTTAGCATGAGGAAGCAGGAACCTTTGGGAAGAGCCCAGCTCTGCCTGCAGAGGGGCCGTATTAGTGCCGGGGGCACACTGGAGGTGAAATGTCCTTTTTCAAAGGCTGTGTCCAAGCTGGGAGATGGGAAGTGATTGTGTAGAACATGTGGCAGAATGGCACGATCTTAGGAATGATTTGCTAAAAGCAAAGAACCAGCATGGAAGCAATTGAAACAAACCCCAGTCCCTGTCCATTTGCAGCCTAAGATCCTGGACTGGCATCCCACTGTGCCACATGATGCATTTCACAGCACTGGATGCTGCAATCACAGCACTGGATGCCATGAGCAATCGCAGGAAATGTTTCTGTCCTTATTTAATGTTATTGAAAAATAGCAGAAAAAATGAGCCTTTCCTTCCAGGCTGGTTTGCAAACCCATGGATCTGCCTGGGTAAGGGACAATGCAAACCCCAGACTTGTGCCAGAGCCCCCCGAGGGTTTAGGGGCTGTGGCAGGGTCTGAGCACAGACCGTCAGCTCTTTTATCCAACAGCATTGTGTTGGAGCCACCTCTGTCAGTGGACATTCGGTACACAGGGTGACCCATCAGGTGCTGCTGCGCACACCTCGCTCACCTCGCAGCGCAGGAAAAGCGGTGATGTTGTGTTGGTTTCTGCTTTTTAGGCACATGTTTGGAACCAAGCTGAAGCAGAACATGGGATTTTGCAGGCCTGAGAGGGAGAAAGGACCCAGGATGAGCAGCCCTGGGAATGGGTGTCCTGCCACCACAGCAGTGGTGAGTCCGTGTGTCCGGGCAGTGGAGAACAGGGAGCACAGTGCATAGCAAAGCACTGACAGAGGATCTCCTTCCCTCCTCTTGCTCTTGCCAGTTCACATCAAGCCAAAGACACCTTGTTCCTGCAGGGGCTTGGATAACACCCCAGCCTGGGCACCCCTCTGCCTTCCACCCTCTGCATCCAGCCTCCTGGTCCGAGGCCAATGTCCCTATCACATTACCAGCCCCATTCCCCTCCAGCGCCGGCAGTCATGAAGCTTAGGAGAGAGAATGTTGGAAACTGTGGAGCTGGAGTTCTAAATAATTGTAAATATAAGCAAACCAGAGATGTGGCTGCAGGGCAAGTGTTGGCTCTGTGTGCTGTGGTTGTGACCAAACTGGGCAGTGGGAGAGAAAACACAAGTTTGCAGAGGGTTGGTGGTTTGGGGTGTTTTTTGTGTGGAGTTTGTGTATGGATTTTTTGGGGGGAGCTTAGGGACATGCCCAGTGAGCCCAGGCCCTGGGGCACTGTGATTTGATGGCATTGCAAATGATGTACAAACATGTATTAGTAGCATTTTTTGATAATTCTGTGCCACCCACACTCTGAGTCCCTCCTCCTGGAAAAAGAGGAAAAGATTTAACTTTTCTTTCTAATTCATAGAAAATACAAGGGGAAAGTGCCCCCCTGATGTGGCTCCTGCCTACAGAGCTGCCGTTGCACAGTGCCTACCCCAGCATCCAGCACTGATTCACACCACAGGAGCCACGGCTGCACCCATGGGTGCCACTGTGATCCAGCTGGGCATGAACATCTCTGCTGGGGACAGGTCCTGCTGGTTCAGCTCCTTGTCTCCCAGGAGCTCCCCCAAACTCTGCCTAGTGAACTCATCCCATCTCCAATGAGAGGGGTCACAGGGAGCCTGTGGAGAAGGGAATGTCCATAGGAGAAAAGGAGCTGGTGTGATACTGGGATGATACCTTGACCCAGAGGTCCCCTGAAATGGTTTTTAGCCCTGAAGGTGCCCATTTTGCCGGTGGTGGGGTCCTGTAAAGGCTGTCACAGCTGTGTTGATGCCCAGTGCACCTAGGGGCTTTAGGAAAGGGGAGCTGGATGTGACAGGCTGAGCCTCCAGCTGAGGTCTTGTAGCACGTGTCACTCTCTGCTTCCTGGCCATGTCCCCAGACTCCTCCTTCCCTGCTGACCCTTATTCTGCGCGTTATGTCTGTTCTCCTTCTTCCTGGATGGGTTTTGGGGGTGTCCATGCACTTCCTGCATGTGGGAGAAGGTAGTTTCTTGCTTTTAAACCAGCTGCATAAAGGCATAAATGCCTAAGGCCCCTCATTGCCAAAGATGCTTCCCAAAGACTGAAAATGCCAGGAGAGGCACTACAAAGCAACAGGACCGTGACAGACGGAAACCTGCAGTTCTTCCTTTTGTCCCCGCCAGCAGCCGGGACCAGGGTGGCCTCGGGGACAAGAGGACAGGAGGGGCTGGCAAGGGTGCAGGGCCTGGCACGTCCCAGCCTTTATCTCCCCCTAGTGCCACCCGCTCGGCTCCTTTGCTCCGGTGCTGCGCCGTGCACAGAGTCCAGCAGTGCTGCTCACCCTGGAGCTTGGGGGGACCAGGTCTGCGGTAGCCACATCCCAGAGCAGCACAGGGAATGTGAGGAATGGGGCTGGGTACGTGGCACAGCTGTGGGGCAGGACCCTGTCGGCATCAGGAGCGATGACCTGAGTAACCCAAAATTCTGGGCATCCGACTGCAGCAAGGAGGTGTTCGGCGTCACGGCAGCTGCGGTGGTGATGGGGAGGAGAGGAGATGATGAGGAGTGAGGTGATGAATGTGCCTTTGCTTGGCCTGAAGGGACCCAAAAGGACATTTCCAAGGCTGAAATGAGGTTGTTCTGGTGGCAGAGTCAGCTGGGCACCGTGACCTGAGCAAAGCCACGGGTCCCTCGCAGCTGCGACATGCCGGAGGGCAGGGGACAGGGTCACGCCCTGCGTGCGAGGCCATGGGGATGTGCAGCCCCGAGCTCGAGGCCGCCTGGCCCCGATGGAGCTGGAGATCACCTTTGGTCACAAGGACCTTGCTCAGTCTTGAGCCGTTGTCCCTGAGCCATGTGTGCACTGAGTTGTGTCCAGCCTCAGCAGGGGCCAGCGGGTAGCACACAGCCCGTGGAGCTCTGCTCTGCCGGCTTTTCCTCTGTTCGCTCCGCGCTTCCCATCTCCCGCGGCTTGAACATGGCAAAAGGGCCAAGAGGCTCTTCCTCAGAGACAGGCTCGCCCCTCAGCCCGGCAGGGTAAGGTGTGGGAGGGAAATGGCTAAAAGATAACATTTGGCACCGCAAAAGGGATCTGTACAGCTTTGGGTGAGGTCAAAGGCGTCTCCCCAGGGAGCCGCTTCACACCCTGTTGCAGGTGATGTGCTGTGTGTGCTCTGCCCCGGGGGACGTGACACCACTCGGGACCCCACGTTTTGGGGTTGTCCCCAAGCCGGATTTGGAGCCTGTACTGATTTAGTGCGTTTCTGTCGCTCTTCGAGTTTTTCGATGCGTTTTAGCCCTTCTGCTGGGAACGAGTCCTGCACATGGTGCCGGGGACATGGGGCAGGCTGGGGGGCACACAGGCATACAGGGCAGGGTGTGGGGCTGTGCTCCGTGGAGCCATATGGGGGAAAGGGTGCGGGGCTGTGTGGCATGAGGCCACGCTCTGTGGGGAATGTGGGGTGCCCAGGCAGCCTCTGCTTTGTGGGGGGACACAAGCCATGCTGGATCCACATCACTGCTTCCCCAACACAAGGACCTGCCCAAGCTGGGGGAAGCCTGGCTACAAAACACCAATCGCCCCCTGTGCTCTTCCAGTCCTGGTACCAATCCCAAGGCTCTTTCCAGCAGGAATCAGCCCACTGAAGGAGTTTGCTGCTCTCTTCTGGCTTTAGACACGTTTCGAATTGGAGGATTCCTCTTTTTCAAACCGCACAGAGGGGACTCGTGCACACACAGGGTTAATTGCAACGAAAGCTCTTTTAGCAGCCCCCCCGCGCCGGCCGGCCTCGCTGGCAGCCCTGTGCCCGGGTATTTATAGCACCGTGAACTTTGAGCGTGTCCAGCGAGCGGGCTAAGCCCGCTGGGGACGTGGGGACGGCCCCGGCAGGGCTGGAGGCTTGTCGGAGGTCCTGGCTCAGGGCTTCAGCAAAGCACATCCCGGCCCCCTGCGCCCCACACACCCCATGGCCAGGCGGCTCCGGGGCACCCAGACAATTCCGGCTGCGGGACCCCTGTGAACGCACCTGGGTGGCCGATGATGTGGGGTTGAGCCTCCTTCAGCCACAGCAGCACCAGAGCAGCATCCTCCCAAGCTGATGTTCCTGGTTTTGAGCTGGAGTTCCTGGTTTCAGTAGCAGCTGAACGCATCTTCCCTTTTCCATGACAAGCAACAGGCAGAAGCTCCCACCTCTTCACGATGTCCTGGGGCAGATTCCTTCTCATCAGACCACCTGCCAGCCAGTTCACCATGTCCTGCAGAGAAGGAACATCATGTGCGGCTTCCTTACTCTGAAATTAGGCAGAGGAAAGGGGAAGTATGGGTGGTAGGGGATGGGAAGCCTGTGTGTGTAAAGCCTTGAAAAAAACCTAAACCAAAAAGAAATACGAGGATCTGCTTATCTTTTAGCAGGTGACATTCTGTACCTAAGGATTGAAAGGGCAGCCCAGAAAGCCAGCCTTATCCTGGGCTCCTCCCAGAGTATGGGCAGCAGGTGAGAGGGAGGGAATTCAGGTGAGATCCCACCTACAGAGCTGCCCCCAGTTCTGGGGCACCAGCATCAGAAGGACATGGAACTGCTGAAGTGAGTCCAGAGGAGGCCACAGAGATGCTCTGAAGGCTGGAGCCCCTCTGCTCTGGAGCCAGGCTGGGAGAGCTGGGGGTGCTCACCTGGACAAGAGAAGGCTCCAGGGGGTTCTCAGAGCCCCTTCCAGGGCCTGAAGGGGCTCCAGGAGAGCTGGAGAGGGACTGGGGACAGGGATGGAAGGACAGGACACAGGGAATGGCTTCCCACTGCCAGAGGGCAGGGCTGGATGGGATATTGGGAAGGAATTGTTCCCTGGGAGGGTGGGCAGGCCCTGGCACAGGGTGCCCAGAGAAGCTGTGGCTGCCCCTGGATCCCTGGCAGTGTCCAAGGCCAGGTGGGACGGGGCTTGGAGCAGCCTGGGATAGTGTCCCTGCCATGGCAGGGTGTTGGAATGAGATGAGCTTTAAGGTCCCTTCCAACCCACACTATTCTATAAAAAGGCTATGAAAGCACACAGGGGCTGCAGGGGGGGGGTCTCTGGAAGACCCCAGCCCTAATGGTCAGTGCTTCTCCAGTGTTTCAAGTCTGGAAGTTGGTTGGGGCATTATTTTTAGGAATGATTGAGACTGAAGCAGAGAGGAGAACAGGAAACCCTGTTCTGGCATGCCTCCATCCATGGTGGGATTCTGCTCCAACTGCTCCATGTGCTGAGATCCCCTTGACTCAAAATTGATACGTGGCTTTGCCCAGAAGGTCTAGAAGAGGGGGAGATGGGCATCAAGGACAATTAAAGAAATGGAGTAACTTTCACCTAAGGAACAACTAAACAGGCTGGAATGCTTCATCCAGGGCAGGAAATGACAAGTGAATAAGACAGAAGGCAGGAGAAGTGAAGTTTTCCCCAGGTCAGAGAAATCTGGGTGGATCTTCATGAGGACAGTGGGAGATCTCTGATTCTATGAGATGAATCGCTGACACAAAGATTATCTCCAGCCCCTTCTCCTGGGGCCAAGTGTAGGACTTGCAGACCTGGTTACTGGAAACACACCAAGACCATGGGAGCTTTTGCCATCAAAAGCAACTGAAATGTTTTGACCAAAATTCAGTATTTTTCCTGTGTTTTCACTGTGATTCTGTCCCCAGAAGAGAGCATTTCATCTGCCATGGTAATGTGTGACAGCGCTGTAAGCAAGGGAAAACTGGGTCCTGTAAAGGTCAGTGTCTTAAAATCTTGGTCATGGAGGACCAGCCTCATTTATAATTATAAATATACACAGATTTGTACAATTACACATCCCAGCTGGCTCTGAGCGCAAGTGCTTAAGGTTGGCCCTTTTTTCCTTTAAGCACTGGCAATTTACTTGTGGGGAAATTTTATTTTATACCCTTGGGAGAATATAAGGGTGTTGCTGTTGCCCTCTGAGATGTTTTTAGGTCCTGCCCACACCAGGAATGGCCACAGAGCTTTGCATCAGCAGGCAAAGGAGCAAGCACTGAAATATCAGGGAAGGAAGGGGAGGAATGGTTTCAGTGTTACAGATTCCTGCATAAAATAGAGGCTAAAGCACGTCTTCAAAATGATTGAGCGAGGACACTGCTCATTACATAAGGTTGTTGGGGGAAAAAATAGGCTGATTTACATTTTTATAGGAAATAAAAGGAGGTTTGTGGGTGACATAGCACCTTCCGCTGAGAATGTCAGCGTGAGATAAGTGGGCTTCAAAGGGAAGAGTAACCATTTTCCCGCAGGGACGGAGTCCATCCCAGAGAGCTGAGTCTGGGAGAAAAGCGCTTTCTGAAGGAAATTTTTTGTTGCCGTAACAAATACATTTATTTAGCGCAATTCACATTGACTGCAAGGCTGCTACTTCTCATTTCTGCTGGTTCCTCTGAATTTTGGTGAAGCTTTGGGTAGCAGGAAAACCGAACTGCCTCTGTTTTGTGGATGTGGTGTTTTCAGGGCAGGAATTCCAGAGCAGGAGGAGAGGTCGATGTGCTTTTTAGGAGTGGGGGGAGTTTTTCAGGGCTGGAGTTTAGTGATACTTTAATTTCATTCACAGTGAGTCGCCCGGTGGGGTTTTACCCTGGTTTCAGGTTGGTGGCCCTCTGAGATTTGCTGTGCCGTGCTTCAGATCCGCGCCTGTCTGGCAGAACAATTCCGGTTGCTCAAAAGCACCGATTAGCATAAATGAAGGAGTGGGTGCAATGTTCATTATATTGCCTACTGTCATGTTTGTGTACCAGATTTTGTTACCATCTGTCATTTCTGTTTTCTTGTTGTTGCCAAAAGTTGTCATTCTGAATGGAGGGTGGAGACGTATCTTCAAAACCCAACACGAGATAATTTTAGGTACTTCAGGGCTCGTGTGTTTCATGCTGGGTGTCAATGGCCCTCACGTACATCAGCCCCATGCGTCTTTGGTAAAATCTGGGCAATGGTTTAGTTAAAGGAGTTTTTACAACCATTGTGGTGATGCAAATGCATGAGATTCTCATCTCTTGTCATTAAAAAAGAATATCTGGTCCTTGCAGTTGCAAAGAAAAGCTTGAAAATAAAATATGTTTTCCTTAATCTTAAACAAAATACAGAATCCAGAGAAGGGTTTATGTAGGGACATCACAGTGTTAAAATCCAAGCATTGCCCAGAGATCTGACCAAGGGAAGCAACAGCTCTGCTGTAATGGACTGCAGCATCCCCAGATTATTTCCAGAGATGTAAATATCCCAGGGACTGAAGCTGGACAAATTCAACCTTGAAATGAGCCGCAGCTCTCTTGCAGCAACTGTGGCTGCGTACTGCGACAGCGTGCGAGGGGAGCGGTGCCTGCACCGGGGCTTGCAGCCTTTCAAGCAAAATTAGCTCATTTTCAACCACACGGTTTTAATTCAGCGACTGGGAGGAAGGGCTCAGCCTGCAAGGAGGGAGATGTGAGGTGAAGCCACAAGGATTTCTTGCCTTGTCCAAGTGCTTTGAGATCATCCGGTCTGAAAGCTCAGTGTCCTGTGCCAGCTGGGGAGTGAGAGGGCTCAGGGTGGCTGGATCATCCTCCTTCCATCAGGCTGGAGCACCAGGCTGCTGCTGTGAGCTGTTAAACCCTCCCTGGCAGTTCCAGGGCCACACTGGCACCTCATCACTTCCCATGTCAGCCCACAGCAGCTCTGCTCTCCCCAGGGCTGCTGGGTTTTAATCTGGCCTGAGTGACAGGGCTCAATGTTCAATTGAAATGCAGTGACATGTGACATCCAAAAATACAGAAAAGATGATCTAATGACTTCAGCTAGACTTAAACTCCAGGAAAATATAAAGCCAGACAGTTTGGGGATGCTTTGTTTGTTAGTTTGGGCTTAGCCAATGGTGCAAAGTCATAACCAAAGCCATCATGTCCCAGTGTTGTGGTGGGAACTTGCACTGGTGTGGGAGTGCAGAGGGTCACTGCTTCCTCCAGGAGAGCTGGGGAAGGAGAAGACGGAGAGCCTTTGCTCTGGAAGCAGCAGAGATCACTCTAAACATCTCTGATTGAAGGCTGGGGGAGACCAGGACCATGTAATGACTGCAGTGGTTACTGGGTACTTTGAAGATGTCTCAGGTATCTGTATTATGTGTTATGATCTGTATTATGCACCTTCCAGTGCCTAAAGGGGCTCCAAGAGAGCTGGAGAGGGACTTTAGACAAGGGCCTGGAGTGACAGGACAAGAGGGAATGGCTTCCCACTGCCAGAGGGCCAAGTTAGATGGGATATTGGGAAGAAATTCTTCCTGTGAGAGTGGTGACACCCTGGAACAGGGTGCCTAGAGAAGCTGTGGCTGCCCCTGGATCCCTGGAAGTGTCCAGGGCCAGGCTGGATGGGTCTTGGAGCAGCCTGGGATAGTGGGAGTTGTCCCTGCCCATGGCAGGGGATGGAACAAGATGGGCTTTAAGGCCCCTTACACCCCAAACCAGTCTGTGATTCTATGAAAATCCTGTATTTTATCAAGTCTTTGGGCTAGGGTAACAGCTCCGTCATGTTTTAGCACTTCAATAATGTAAATTGCCTTTCCTAGCTCAAATTCCCCCATATTTGCTCTCTCCCAGAGGGTAATTCTACAAAGCTCATGAACGAATTCCACCCGAGCATTTCAGGATGCTGCGAACATCACTGACAGCCGTTGTGAAAAAGTTGGGTCTGGGTTTGTTTCACAAGTGTGAAATAAATGTCAGAGCTCTCATATTCAAACCAGCCTGGTAAATTGCCCTAAATGAGCACCAAGTGTCATCTTGTGTGGATGACAGAGGAACCTGGAATGCATCTGAGAAGCCTTTGGGCAAGCAGGAAGATGTGGGCTTGGGCCACGGGGGGTGAAGCTGACCAAATGGGCTGATTTAATAGATGTGACCATACACTGGATGTGGAGGAGCTGGGGGATTGAGATGAGGTGCAGTACTTTGTCAGGCCCCGCTCCAGAATGACAGTGATGGGACCTCCAGGCTGGGTGATTCAGAGATGATCTGCTCCACTTCCCTGGTAAGCACAAGGCTGGGATAAGCTGATATGGGGTGGAAGAAAAGCAGGAAAAAAGGGAATTTCTCATCTTAACACCTGATGTGCTGTTGGCTTAAGACAGGAAGACAAGCGACCTTGGATGATCTAAGACCAAAGCACAGAGCACATCGACAGCCAAGTCGTGAAACTCCGTGCCACAGGAATTATGCATCATGCCCAAGGTGGACAGCTTGAGATGAAAAGTTAACCCTGATATAATTAGAGACAGTGTTGTAACAGCAAAATCATGGAGTCACAGAGATGCCACCAAGACCTCACAGTGTGTCAAGTCTTGCAGGAATGGGACAGGAGTATAACAGAAATCATCTGCCTCCTGCTGCAAAGGATGGAGCAATATCCTGAGAGAGCTGGGGAAGGTTTCTCTGTCCACCCAATGAGGTGTTTGGCCTTGAGGAACTTCACACAAGAGTATCATGTCCGATCAAGAACACAAAACCCAAACAAATTAAAACGCATCTGGACTGATGGCAGGTACGTTAAAAGAGCTTCCTGACCTTTACGAGGATTGGTTTATTCCCTGGAGCACCACATTTTATTACTCTTGCTTTCTACATAATTTATCATAGAAAAATATTATTTTGGCTATAAAATTATTTGCCTTCATTTAAGCTCTGCAATAGTATTTAACTTTCTGATCCTTTTTGAAACTAATTTCCCCAGGCAAATTACATCCTGTGCCAAGAGATTCCTTTGGCTTTAAATTTCCCTGACATTAATGTCACAGAATGGGACACTACAGCTGGGGGGGAGTGTGATCGTTTCTTTGATAACCTTGAGAGCAACAGAGTAGAGCACCTCACTGGAGTCATTCTCTCACAAGTTTTCCAGTGGAAATGATCCCAGTTTTTCTGTGCTGATGATCACCACCACCGCAGTCACTTTGCTGCCCTGCTCTGATCCCCCTAATCTGAATTGGTTGCCCAGAGAAGCTGTGGCTGTCCCTTCCCTGGGAGTGTTCAAGGCCAGGTTGGATGAGGCTTGGAGCAACCTGGTCTAGGGGAAGGTGTCCCTGCCCATGGCAGAGGGGTGGAATAAGATGGTCTTCAAAGTCCCTTCCAAATCAGTCTGTCATTCCATGTTTCTATGAGCTAGAAGCCATAATGACAATAATTAGTTCTACTTTCACCTGAGCCCATTATTTAGGAGCTCATGCAAACTTACAGTGAAAGGTGATTAATGAGGTTTTCCAGCTAAAGCCCTTATGTTGCGTTTGGGAGAAACTCTGGACTAAGTCACCAGGAAAGGTTTGGGTTTGGCTCTATGCTGGGCACCCGGGAAATGCCAGGTATGATTCAGGGAGCCGAAACAAGGCAATAGGAGGGATGCAAGATGCATCCAGCTGGGATGCATGAGAACCAGGCTGTGCCCAAGGAGCTGTTTGAGAGAACCACAGGGCTGGAGAAACAGTGGAGCCTTTGAACTGGTTGCTGCCATAACAATAAAAAATAAGGAATTTGGTTTGATTCAAATGTGAAAAATTTGCCGAGGGGAAGGTGAGTGGGTTGATGTGTTTTAGTCGTTTTGTCCTTTCTTACTCCCCTTATTTTCCCAGTTTTGGAGGTAAAAGCTCTTTTTAAAATTTTGTTCACACAGCATGGAAATTAAGTGTTTTCATTGTCAATTAATAAATCGGAAGGTTTTGGTTCTTTCCAGATTCTGAAAGCGGAAACTTCAGGGGGTTTTCTGAGTACTCACTGAAGGCTTGAGCACACCAGTTACCTACAGAAGGCAAAGTTTTCCACAGACATGTCTGCTAGAAAAAGGGTGAAAAGAGTCACCATCATCCAACTTGTGGGGCAATGTGGGGCTGGGCCAGTCCCACTTTCTACTGGTCCCAAACCAGTGAGCATTGAGCTTCAAGTTCCTGTGGAAGTTGCCCTTTTTTTACTCAAAACAAGGAAAGAGCTCTTGTGGTGAGGGAAGAGTGAGGCTGTAGGCACAAACAAGCAGTTAATGTATTCCCCTTGTCAACCCAGCTCAATGCCCTCCCTGCCCTGATGAATATTGAAGAATTTCATACAAATTGGAACTGGTTCAGCAGGACAGTTTTCCAAGACCCAGCCCAGAAAGGCTTCCTGGTCGCCACTGGGGGCCCTTTCCTCCATGGGAGGAGCACACAGTCTGCAGGAAGAAATTCTTCCCTGCAACGGTGGGGAGGCCCTGGCACAGGGTACCCAGAGAAGCTGTGGCTGCCCCTGGATCCCTGGAAGTGTCCAAGGCCAGGTTGGACAGGGCTTGGAGCAGCCTGGGACAGTGGAAGGTGTGCCTGCCCATGGCACAGGGTTGAAACAAATGGGTTTTAAGGTCCCTTCCCACCCAAACCATTTCATGATTCTATGATTGCACATGGCAGTGCTAGAGCAAGGACAGGGCAGCCACCTGAGTCTGTACCATTCTCCAAGAACTTGGGCAGAGTTAACTCTTGGAGCCTAATGGAGAGGGTGAGGGACCTGTCCGCCACCTACATCCAAAACATTTCACAGCTGGCTTTTAACTCAGCAGAAAGAGAGAGGCTGACACTGCAGAAGAGCTTGGGGTTGCTCTCTGGAGGACTATGGGAATTCAGCAAAGTCTCTGATGAAAAATAAAGTTTTTTAAGAGTTGTGAGGAGTTGAATCCACAACAAAAAGCTTAAAGGCTGGTGTGGGAGCCAGGATTAACACTGAGAAGGTACAGATAATTTCCCAGGAATGAAGCTCCTTGAGATAACCAAGAAGAGACAAGGCAGAGGGACAGGCAAGGCTGTACAGAGCAGGACGAATTGCAGAGCCGTGCTGTTGTGGCGGCCTCCACCAACCAGGACAATGGCAGAGCAGGGAAAAATGCCACCAGTGTCCCCATGGCCTCACTTGACAGCGACTCAGCAGAGTTTTGCACACAGGTGACTAACAGGATGGTAGTGAGACTGTGAACTCGGCCAGAGTTTTCTTGGGAACACCAGATTTTGCTGCAGCAAAAAATAAGGACTGTCAGCCAGAACACAAGGAATGTCATCCCAGACACTTACATGAAGTCACTGCATTGCTGTGAGCATTGCTACTGATTAGAAAAAAATGCAAACTATATGCAGAGGCAGAAAAAAATAAAGAACTATGAGGTTTATAGTAATGAATTACTTCCACAAAAGACATATGCAGTGTGTCCAAGTAGGTTAATAAATGCTTGGATGGCAATGAATTGAAAGGAGCAATGCTTAGTGTGGTCAAAAGTCCTGAGCCCTTGATTACAGAATCACAGAATACTTTTGTTTGGAAGGGACCTTAAAGCTCATCTCGTTCTACCCCTCTGCCATGGGCAGGGACATCTTTCACTATCCCAGCTTGCTCCAAGCCCCGTCCAACCTGGCCTTGGACACTTTCAGGGATGGGACAGCCACAGCTTCTCTGGGCACCCTGTGCCAGGGCCTCCCCACCCTCACAGGGAAGAGATTTTCCTAATATCTAAGCTAAACCTACTCTCAATTTGAACCCATTCCCCCTTGTCCTGTAACTACATGCTCTTCTAAATAGTCTTGCCTCATCCTTTCTCTAAGTTCCCTTTAGGTACTGGAAGATCTTGTCTCTGTGATGCCATCAGGCAATGAGCAGAGGACAGAAATGGGATGGGAGGAATCTGGACACACCTTACAAGGGATGAGGAATCACCCAATCCCTCAGGTTTGAAGATCCTGACAGGCCACTGCTCTGAGCTGTGTGGAGGGAACAGAATGAATGGAGGGAAGCACCAGCCCTGGTGGGAAGGATGAGGTCTTGCTCCAAGATACGGGTTCAGGCAAGAGGTGGAGCCTGTGGTGAATTTGGCAGAGGGGAGTGTGAGCAGTGCTCACTGCCTGAGCGCACAGCTCAACGCCCAAGCTCAGACTGCTGTGCATCTGGGATTCAGCTCGTGCCAAACTGTGAGTGGCAGCACCTGAAGAGCTTGTGAATGCCCTCTCTTACTGATGGTGCAATGAGAAGGCCATATCTTTAACCGAGGGACAAGGCAGGGAGGTGAGAATCACTGAAATCTTCCCATCTCAAGTGGTCAGAGTGTATCCATGGGCATCCTGCCTTTCTGTGTGCTCAGGAAAGGGATCTTTCACCATAATCTGCAGGGGAAAAAATGTTCCATGTCTTTATTTTGGCCCATGTTGGTCGAAACCACCCATAAACCACTAATTGCAACTGCTAAAAGGGAGCTGGCAGGCATGAAACTTGCCCAGATTACCCAGATTACTATTTTATGGATAGAAATACGATTTTCAAACTGACTGTGGGGCAGGTTGCAAGCTGGTGTCAGAGAAATGAGAAACCATAATGTAGCAGAGCCCAAAGACAGACATTTTTTGTAGCAGTTTGACTTTAAAAATAAAGTAAATGGACTGTTGTCTCTCAGACAAAGTCTGAGATTTGTCGAGCAACAACCCAGAGTGAGAGCACAGAGACTTATACAGATATTTCTTAATAGTTTGTTAGGCATGGCAAAGTTACAGGCAACTGCAGCAAAAAGGCTTCACATTTGGGACACAAGAAAGAAGGACCCCTCAGAGTGACAGATTCAATTATGCTGATGACAGAAGACTCTCTTTTTCCTGAACTGCTACTCTTGCTTTGGTGAGATAGCCTTACCCATTACTTGGGGGATTCCTCCACATCAAAGTTAGATGGTCCTGACAGATGATGGGCAGGATTTTGAGCAATTCACAGAAAAGTCCAAGTCTACATTCAGTCCCCACTAGACTCTATTCAACAAGTAGATAGGAAATGGCTTTACATTAATGAATACTCACTAAAAAGGAGAGCAGAATCAGATCAGACTGGTGCTTGGCAGCAACAGATGACAGGATGGCACCCACAGAACATGTTTAGCCACCTGCAAATAGTCTTTCTGCATGAAACGAAGCAAGGAGACCCTTTGAGACGTGCATCAGGCTCTGTAGCCCAAGGAGCCAAGGGTTTGCAGAAGTTCACAGACACACAGCTGAACACAAAACAGTGCTGTGATTGCGGTCCCCGGCTTACCACCACTTCCTGAACACCACAGAATTCACACACACAATGAAAATCAGAAGCCAGAAACAACACTTATTCAACATAAAGTTGCTCCACAATCCCATGAGTGCAGGGTGTGCGTAACCAGATGTGCCTGGAGAAAAAATAGGCAGCACCTTCTGCAGTGGCCAGGAGGAGAGGAGGCAACAGGCTCTG
The DNA here is from genome assembly GCF_000738735.6 of Corvus cornix cornix. Classification (NCBI taxonomy): domain Eukaryota; kingdom Metazoa; phylum Chordata; class Aves; order Passeriformes; family Corvidae; genus Corvus; species Corvus cornix. Next base: position 14,185,566 of record NC_046344.1, on the reverse strand, counting down.
GGCTTTTCTTCTATCCTGGACAGCTTTGGCAGCACATGGGGGGGATGGTAAGGCTACCAGGTGCTGGGTAACATTACCAGGAAAAACTGACTCCCATTCCCAATGAGAACTGCTCTGATGGTGCCACAGTGACTACAAGTTACAGGGCAGAGCTCCTCAGAAGTTATTCAAACATTGGTAATTGTTTGGCTGTAAGGTTTTGAGGTCACAAGCTATAGAAATGATACTTCCATGTTTTGGGCAGGGAAGGAAGGTAGGATCTCAGGAACTGTGTCTTTAAACAGCTTAGTTCTGGAGACAGGAAGTCTGGCGATGGGCTGCAGCAGTGCAGATTTTATTATGCAATTTCTCTTGGAACTAGTCCCTGAATAAAGGAGTTATCCATTAAGCACCTGCTTCACCCTCCCTCCTGAGCACCGCACATGAAGGCCTCAGGAATCCTTTCAAGGGCTTAGCCATCAGCTGGGGCAGCAGGGAGCTGTGCACTGGGGTCCAGACTGGGGATATCGGTGTATTTGATATATAGTGTCTTTCAAAGAGTTTCTTTTCATTAACTCCTCCTACTCTGTTTGAGCTTGTTCCATGTTTGGCATTACCAATGGGTGAGGCCGTCCAAGTCTTGTAATACTGATACCAAAGGGCTGTGGTACCCAGCTCCTCTTAGGCCTTCAGGGTATTTAATCATAGCCCTCTTTTCAGGGGCAGTGGATAACAGCCAAGGTCTTCCTCTCCCTCCTGCCACTAACCCAGTGCTGTTCTGATCCCATGGCAGGGGCAACTGGGGCCATCCTAAGGGGACGTTGCAGCACTGAGAAGCTGCAGGACACAGCGGCAGCAGGATCCTCCTCCTCTGCCCCTACTGCCTGGGGTAAAGGATTCCCTCCCTCCAAAGCACCTCCTTCCCCTCCCACTCTGTTCCTGGGACTCACAGCCTCTCTCTGACTTCATAAATGTGGCAAGCCAGGCACTTGCTGTAAAGACAGAGGAGCTCTCCCAGCTAATCATGGCCTCCATATGTCCTCTGCTTTTCTCCCCATTCTCAGCAGTGGGTACATGGCATTTCCCTCAGAGGCACCGACACAGCAGCACCTGTCACAGCAGTGGGGCTGTCAGGGCCCCGGGCTCAGTGGCTATGTGGTCAGGGCTGCAGTACTGGTGTAACATGGATGTGTTGCCCAGAATGATGCAGCATGAACATCCTCTGGAGACGGGCAGTAGCTGTGGGACTGCTCAGGATCTGTCCCCTGTGGTAAATCTCCATCCTGACTTCATCCCGGAGTTGCAGAGTTAGTGCAGCAGCAGGGAAGGGGGCCATGAGGGGAGCAAAGTGCTATGGAGGGCTTCTGGTGTCAGCCACTCCAGCAAATCCATAAGTGATGTAATTGTAGAGCCACAGACTGGTTTGGGTCATTCCAGCCCTCTGCCACGGGTAGGGACACCTCCCACTAGCTCAGGTTGCCCAGGTTGTAATGGCCAAGGCAAGCACAAAGCATGATCCAAGATGCAGTTAAAAATACACCAACCAAACTTGTTGAAAAGTCAAAGCAGGAGCCAGAAAAAGACACTGCTGTCCTTGGCTGTCCCTGACAGTCTGACCTGACTCCCACCCCTCACCTCCAACAGCAAAATATTTTCCTTTTACCTAAACTGGGATAAATGCCTTCTATCACAGTAAAATGCTGCTGGACAAGAGCTGTTGCTTTCACATCTAGAGCCACTGTGAGACACTAAACCCTGTCCCACACTGGAACATCCTGAAACAGATGGGAACTCACTGCTTTTGAAGGAAATTAAATCAGGCATAACCAGAGAGCCCTTACTTGTGTAACTAAGACAGTGATAGAAGCAGATGCCTGTCAGAGACCTCCACGTGATTACAGCCAGACCTCAGCAAGGACAGGCACCATGTAAATAAATACAGAATTTGCAAGTAAATGTAATGAAATTCATGTAAATGTAGAAGTAAATGTAATGAATTCGAGTTTTGCAGTAAACAAAAGGCAGACTTACTCTTTGCAGGAGGAGATCATTGGAGATCTCCTTTAAACCAATAAATTATTGCTGATTAATCCATCTCAGCTTATGGAACTCGTCAACACATCCTTAGAATTGTGTCCAGCCCTTCTCCAGCCTCTCCTCGCTTTATGGCTGCCCTTCGAGGACATTCCAACACGAAGGCGATGAAAACAGCCCCAAGCAACCAGTTTGGATACAAGGAGCTCTGCTGCCACACACGTCACCGGGGCTTATATGACCTGATTCTCAGGTTGGGAACCAGTATGGAAATCCATGGAAGTATATGAGCTCCAGTCTTCTAAACCTGTTTTGGGCTGGGGAAGTCTGTCTAGACAGAGCAGAAAGTGTTTGTAAAGTGAGGCTGGGTTTGATGCTGGTGCCTGAGAGTGGGTCAGCTCCAATGGGAAATTTGCCCTCGTGTGTGGCTCCTCTGAGGGCAGGGGGGAAAATGGGGGCACTGAGGGAGAGCTTGGGATGGGATGTTGTGAGGGGGAAGTTGAGAGTGAACGTCCACAGTGGGACTGAGAGGGGAAGTTGAGGGGTGACTGAGGGGGAACTGAGAAGGGACACTCTGAGGGGGATGGCTGTGAGGGGGGCGTTAAGAGGGGACATCCTTGGTGAGACTGAGAAGGCAGACTGGAAATGTAACTCTCTGGGGACTGATGGGAGTCTGAGGGAAAACAGAGGGGGAAGGAAGGAGACACTGAGAGGAGACATCCATGGTGGGATTGAGAGATGGGTGGGGGCTCTGAGGACTGAGGGGAGAAAAGACTGTGAGGGGGCATTGAGCCATCCGTGGTGGGACCAAAAGGGGAGATTGTGGGGGTGATTCTGAAAGGACTGAGAGGGGAAAGGGGGGACCATGGGGAGACTTGGAGGGAACACTGTGAGGGGGGCACTGAGACATCTGAGGGGAGTTAGAGAGGGGACTCTGTGAGGGGGCAGCTGTGGGGTCCTGAGGGGGCAGCCCTGACAGGAGCAAACCGAGGAGACTGGCAAACGACTGAAACGAGGGCTCTGAGGGACTGAGGGGAGACTCTGAAGGGCCGT